>NW_027361684.1:91542500-92142500 GCF_039654945.1 Dendrobates tinctorius
TAAATACTTTTTTGCCCCACTGTATAGTATAGTGTAAACATTCTGATTCTCCGTGTAAATTTCAGGAGGCAGACACAAACACTCTCAGGCCCAGTATGGATTACACAAGAATATGAAAAGCTGTAAATGTGTTGTGTAACACAAGCGTACAGCTGTATACAGTGTTGGGGTAATCTTAAAGTTCCAAATATATTGCTAGAGTAACAGACAGACGTTTTCAGGCTCATTATGGATTACACCAGAATCTAAATAGCTAAAAACGTTACTGTATCAGAAGCGTTCTGCTGTATACAGTGTTGGCCAAATTGAAAATATCGGTATACATTTCCGTAGTCACCCTCAGATGCTCACTCAGTTTGGTTTTGACCATAATAAAAAAATGTTGTAAAAAAGGTCCTGGATAACAAGATAGCAAGTATATACAGTGTTTTTTTAGGGTACAATTGAAATCTCCGTATAAATAGTCCCATAGTCACTCTCAGATGCTTACACAGTGTGGATTTGACCGTAATGCTAAATGTTGAACAAAGGTACTGTATAACAAGATACAAGCTGTATCGAGTATAGTGTAAAAATTTGTTTCTCCGATTCACCGTATATATAGAAGGTGTAACCCACACATGCTCACTCACTATGGATGATGTAGGGAAGGTGGACTGACAGACAAACCAGCCTATAGTGAGAAGCAGAGGTGTAGTGCAGTGTAGGTGTGAAACCGCTAAGAGAAAGGGTGCAGTGTTTTAGCTTGCCTATTGGAGGGCAGGGGAGAGTGTAGGAGTGGGACTGAATAACTGCCATTGGTCAGAGAAACTGTTAGGTGATGGTGGGTGGAGTTACCAGAACTGGCTGGAAGTATAAAAGGCTGAGGGAAGGTTCTGGAAGAGTCAGTCAGCGAAGGGAGCACAGTAAAGAGGAAGTTCTGCTGAGGAAATAGAGACAGTTGAAAGGCTCCAGAGAGGACTGACAGTTGAGGCGGTCACAAGGGGGTGGCCCAGAGGACGGTAGCTGCAGACGAAGACGGCCTGGTGCTATCATACAGACGGTGTGCTCAGACTGGTGCAGCGCTGTGGTGGTTGGGCCTAGGCCAGCCACAGTGGAAGAGCCACAGAGGACACCATGATTATAGTTACAAAGAAAGTGAAGGTAACGGGGCCTGTGTACAGAGATATGTGAAACTGCTGTGGTGAATTGCTGTGGTCGACAGAAGGATGGGCACTAAAAACGGACCTGTTCAATACAAACTCTGTCTCAGTCTCGTGTTTGTCTGCAGCAAGAAGAGGGTCCCCCCACCCACAGTTGGTTATCCTACAGATGATGCCTTAATACAAATTTTTGAAACAAGGTACTGTATCAGCACATACCAGGTGTGTCCAGTCTAGGATTATATTTCCATCTACACTTCAGGAGTCAGACACAGACACTCACAGGCTCACTATGTATTACACCAGAATTAAAAAAGTAGAAAAAGGGAAAGGTATTCATAGCGTACACCAGTATACAGTGTTGTGGTACTTTTAAATCTTCGTATATATTTCAATCTCAGTTCTCAGTAAGCCAGTCAAGAATCTCCGCTACTGGAAACTACAAGGATACAAGTATTGACGCAAAGTCGAGTGTTGGCAGAAATTTTGGAATTACTCATCGCGGGAAAACCTCCCGGTAGATGTTGCAGGGGCGATGCAGACCCTCAATTACTGTGTCCGTGGAGAAAGTGAAAAAGGTTCTTTGTGAAGAAAGGATTGCTTTATCGCAGTAGCGTAGATTACATCACCATTACTCGTCTCCATCAAATTGTGATCACAGGGAGAGATGTACCCATGGTCCCCACTGCCTATCATGATGTGTCTGGTCATTTTGGAGTGCAAAAGACAGAAGCCACAGGCCGTAGGCGATTCTATTGGATTGGCATGAGAGGAGACATTGAAAAATGGTGGCAGGAATGTCACACGTCTGTGACTATTATAACTGTAAAAGGTGATCATAAACCACCACTGCATCCGCTTGTAAGTTGACGTCCATTTCAAATGGTAGCCATTGATCATCTGAAGGTAGAGGCCAGCAGGACAGGCCATAGCTACATCTTAACCATCATTGATCAATACACCAAATTTCTAGTGGCCATCCCTGTGAAGGATTTAACTGCCCAGACTACATAGCGGTGGAGCAGGGAGAAGTAAGTATTGCAACTTGCAAGTGCTGTGGCCATGACGCAGGCTCAACACCTCCTGCCTTAGCTGCTATTGTGCTTTTGCCAGATGCACCACCACCATCAGTACCAGCTGCGCCCCCCTGCCCACGTCCGCGGCCTCTTCCACCATACTTCCTCATGTTTGGGAAAATGTACCAAAAATACCAGCAGAGACATGGTACTGAATGAGGAGCGTCCAGCTGTGTAAGGTGTATTAAACAAATTAAATCAACGTATATATTGTGTTAGTCACAGACGCTCTCACATTATGTATTGGACCGTAATCCAACAAGCAGATATACGGAACTGTATCAGAAGTGTACAGCTGTATACGATTTTTGTGCAACTAACAATCTCCGTATATGTATTTACGGAGTGTCACACACACGCTGACTAGGTATAAAAGTGACTGTAATGCGAACGGCAGATATACAATACTGTTGGAGAATCGGACGGCTCTATGCGATGTGTGTAAGGAAAATTGTCAAGCTCCGTGTATTTGTGTATGGACTGACACACGCTGTCTCTGTCTAGTTTTGACCATAATCAAGCAGCAGATATGCGAAACTGTTTGAAAAACGGACACGACTCTAAGGTGTAAGTCTGGAAAAACGGAAATACTCCTCGACTTTTTCTTCCAGAGTTACACACAGGTAGCTTCCATTTGTCCATGCTAGAAGGCGGTACATGGTAGTGTTTGAGTAGTGTACACCGCTGTGTGGTGTGTGTATGTAAAATTGTCAAGCTCCGTGTATTTGTATACAGACTGACACATGCTGTCTCTCTCTAGTTTTGACCGTAATCAAACAGCAGATATACGAAACTGTTTGAAAAACATTACTCTAAGGTGTAGGTCTGGAAAAACAGACAAACGCCGCGGCTTTTTCATCCAGAGTCACACCCAGATAGTTTCTATTTGTCCGTGATACCAGCCGGGACACAGTAGTGTGTGAGGAGCATACACCGCTAGACGGTGTCTGTGTGGAAAATTGTCAAGGTCTGTATATTTGTATATGGACTGACACACGCTGTCTGTCTAGTTTTGACTGTAATCAAACAGCAGATATATAAAACTGTTTGAAAAACAGACACAACTCTAAGGTGTAGGTCTGGAGAAACAGAAACTCCTCAGCTTTTTCTTCCAGAGTCAAACCCAGATAGCTTCTATTTGTCCGTGATACCAGCCGGTACACAGCCTAATCACCACCAGCGCTGCTGCACACAACAAAAATCCTCCCCATTCACTGCACACTAACTGTACAGTGAAAAGCACTATCAGCAGAAGCATTTTTTTTTTCTTCTTCCCTGCCTAACGCTCTCCCTGTTCAGAATCAGCAGCAGCACTTCTCCCTATTGTAAGATCGGCAGAAGTAAGATGGCGGTCGGCGTTCACAGCCTTTTATGCCCACTGTGGCGCCACACAAAGCCAGCCAATCACTTCAATGCCCTTCTCTAAGATGGAGGTGGCCGCTGCCTATGTCATCGCGTTGCCCACAGTGTGCGTCCTCCATCATTGAGAAAAGGCGCTGAAAGCATCATTTGAAACGCGACTTTAGCGCGCTGATCGCCAATCTCATGGCTGACCTCACGCTATGGTCGGGTTTCGATCGGCGAAACCCGACTTTGGCAAAAGTCGGCGAATTTTGAATCTGACAGACCTGTTTCGCTCAACTCTAGTAAATAGAGGTATGTGTAGAGAATGTGGCTTGATATAAATCTCATTCCCACTGTGCTTTTGTCTTTATGCTGGGTAAACTGACATGCGGTGCGTGTTTCAAATCTACAACATGTCAATTTCTCTTGTAGGTACGCTGAGCTTTGTGTGTCAATTTTCTTCAGAACTACATTAGATGCGGGAAGTCCACAGGTTAAAAAATGCACATGCATTTTTATGATGTTTTCTGACACCTCATAAGTAACCTCTCGTTTTGGCTTACAAATACTTGAGGTAAAAATCATACTAAATACTCAACTTGTGCACATGGCCTTAATCTCCACATTTTTTTTCCACTTGGACCACTTAGTGCTCCTTTCATATATACTCTTTTAGGCCTCTTTCACATGTCCGTTTATTTCAGGTATCGGAAAAACTGGTACCGGAGATATCTGTGTTCATGTGTCCGTGTGTGTGTACTACGTGTGGCAACCATGTGCCACCCGTGTGCAGCATCAGTACCACACAGACAGCCGCCGGGGAAGAAGCGCTACAGTAAGCGCTGTTTCCCAGCGGCAGGTGCTGAAGCCGGCTGTCATCATTCTCCTCCACTCACTGGCAGAGCAGGTGAAAATGATGACAGCCGGCTTCTGCAGCTGCCGCCGGGGAACAGCGCTTACTGAAGTGCTTCTTCCCCGGTGCCGACGTGTGTCACACAGAGGACATCAATGTGTGTTCTCCATATGCACAGACCCATTCATTTGAATGGGTCTACTGAGTACGTGTCTCCGGTATGTGTGAAAACTGTCACCACATGTATCGGAGACACGGACGTGTGAAAGAGGCCTTAGGCTATGTTCTCACAATCAGTATTTGGTGGGTTTTTGATGTTGCAGAATTTCGTCACCATTTCTGCACCTAAAAGGCTACTTGCCCACGATCAGTAACAGTAGCGTTTTTTACACAGCGTATTTTCGCTAAGTACTTGTGTTTAGGTACATGCAGATTTACCGCATCTCATGACATTCTATTTTTGAAAATACGCAGTGGAGACTAGGAGAAATTCAAATGCTGCAGCTTGTAAACCCGCACCGCTGGTGACTTTACGGAGCGTTAAATAGAAGAACAGTGGACATGGGCTTTCTATAAATCACATTCACAGTGCTTGTAATGTAAAAAGCAGCATTTTGGACTCAGCAAAAATTCGCTGTATCCAAAACGCTGCTATTTCTGTTCGTGGGCATGTAGCTTTATACATATTAGGTTACTTGCACTTTTTATGGTGTGTGGTGTAGTAACCACTGAGTCCACTAGGGGGTGCTGTGTGGATGTCCCAGGAGAAAGGATGAATGGCAGAATACGGAATGGCCGCTATGTATCCCAAAGTGGGTGGCTTTGGGATGGAGACTTATGTGTTGTTCAGCAATGATATTGCTGAGGTGTTGTTTCAATGTGTAAGGGAGAAGTCTCCAGGTAACTAGAGAGATGCACGGGCCTGGTTACCTACAAACCCACCCAGGGGGTGTGTTTAAAGCACTGTTGGAAAGAGTGTGTAAATGCTTGAAGGACCTGTGATGAGGTCAGTCATGTGACCCGGTGGGCGTGGCTATGAACCATATAATGTGGCCAGGGTAGGTCACAGGTGGTGAATGCTTGGACCCGGTTGGTCCAGTGTGGAAGGTCCCGCTGAGATGGGGCTTCCTGCCTGACAGCATGTGTGGACGCTGTGAGTAATAGCTGCAAGTGCCTGAGTTCCCTGGAGGGAATGAATGTCTGCAGTATGGTGAAGCAGCCATGAGAGAACCCTGACTGGGTGAGATATAACTGTGAGGCTGAAAAGCCTGCGTATTGGACATTGCTAACAGAGTGAAGCTCTGTCATGGACGCTATGCCGTTTATATATTGTTGGTCATGGTTTATGATGTTTAATAAACCGCATGGACTATACTGGTTTATGGAAAACCTGTGCCGGATCTGATTTTGCGGCGGCTGAGCGAGTGATCCCCTATCTGAATAACAGCGCTACCTCACAGGTGCTTTTGTATGCATTTTTAACATGTTAAATAATTCACAGGGTGATTGATTAAAAGACAAGTCGTGATTAGTGTTGAGCATTCCGATACCGCAAGTATCGGGTATCGGCCGATACTTGCTGTATCGGAATTCCGATACCGACTTCCGATATTTTTTCAATATCGGAATTCGGAATCGGAAGTTCAAAGTTGATTGACAGACTGACGTCATCATGATGCGCGGTGTGTGCGCATCATGATGCGCCGTCATTTCGGGCCTTCCGGGGGTCCCTGCCGGGGGGCTGTGCCGGCCTGCCGGGGGGCTGTGTGGACTGCCCGGGGTCTGTACCGGCCTGCCGGGGGGCTGTGCCGGCCTGCCGGTGGTCTGTGCACCCTGTGGGGGTCTGTACCGGCCTGCCGGGGGGCTGTGCCGGCCTGCCGGTGGTCTGTGCACCCTGTGGGGGTCTGTACCGGCCTGCCGGGGGGCTGTGCCGGCCTGCCGGTGGTCTGTGCACCCTGTGGGGGTCTGTACCGGCCTGCCGGGGGGCTGTGCCGGCCTGCCGGGGGGCTGTGCTGATGTCCGGGGGTCTGTGCAAGCATCGTCCGATGGGACTACAAGTCCCATCGGGCGATGCCTGCTACCATGACAGTGATTGACACATTAGCCAATGATGGGACAGTAGTAGTCCCATCATCCGGCTAATGTGTTAAATGTTAAAAAAAAAAAAAAAAAAAATACTACATACATACTACATGCATGCTACATACATACTACATGCTACATATATACTACATATATACTACATACATGCTACATACATGCTACATACATACTGCATGCTACATACATACTACATACATACTACATACATACTACATGCATGCTACATACTACATGCATGCTACATACATACTACATGCTACATACATGCCACATACATACTACATGCTACATATATACTACATGCATGCTACATACATACTACATGCTACATACATACCACATACATACTACATACATGCTACATACTACATACATACTACATGCATGCTACATACATACTACATACATACTACATACATACTACATGCATGCTACATACATACTACATGCATGCTACATACATACCACATACATACTACATACATACTACATACATGCTACATACATACTACATATATACTACATGCATGCTACATACATACTACATGCTACATACATACCACATACATACTACATACATGCTACATATACACTACATGCATGCTACATACATACTACATATATACTACATGCATGCTACATACATACTGCATGCTACATACATACTACATACATACTACATGCTACATACATACCACATATATACTACATACATACAATACATTCATACAATACATACATAGACATACAGTACATATAACATAGAGTAACATACTTACCAATACTTGTCACATTGTTCCCCGAAGCCATTGTCTTTTCCGGAATAAATATTAACATAACAAACCACAAAAATACTCACCCACGATCCGAAGCAGTCCACGAGTGTGTCCCACGACGATCTTGGGTAGAGAACTGCAGCATCAGATGATGCTGCCGTTCTCTACGGGCTGCAGGAATCCAATGACGGAAGGTAGGTATCCTTCCGCACTGTATTCCTCCGCCACTTAAAAAAAAAAAAAAAAAAGTCCCTAGTCTCACTTTATGCCATTGCTGCGTGGGAAATTCCCACACAGCAATGGCATAAAGTGAGACTAGGGACTTTTTTTTTTTTTAAGTGGTGGAGGAATACAGTGCGGAAGGATACCTACCTTCCGTCATTGGATTCCTGCAGCCCGTAGAGAACGGCAGCATCAGCTGATGCTGCCGTTCTCTACCCAAGATCGTCGTGGGACACACTCGTGGACTGCTTCGGATCGTGGGTGAGTATTTTTGTGGTTTGTTATGTTAATATTTCTTCCGGAAAAGACAATGGCTTCGGGGAACAATGTGACAAGTATTGGTAAGTATGTTACTCTATGTTATATGTACTGTATGTCTATGTATGTATTGTATGTATGTAGTATATATGTGGTATGTATGTAGCATGTAGTATGTATGTAGTATGTATGTAGCATGCAGTATGTATGTAGCATGCATGTAGTATATATGTAGTATGTATGTAGCATGCATGTAGTATATATGTAGTATGTAGCATGTAGTATGTAGCATGCATGTAGTATATATGTAGTATGTAGTATGTATGTAGCATATATGTAGTATGTAGTATGTATGTAGCATGCATGTAGTATGTATGTGGTATGTATGTAGCATGTAGTATGTATGTAGCATGCATGTAGTATATGTGTTATGTATGTAGCATGTAGCATGCATGTAGCATGCATGTAGTATGTATGTAGTATGTATGTAGTATATATGTGGTATGTATGTAGCATGTAGTATGTATGTAGCATGCAGTATGTATGTAGCATGTAGTATATATGTAGCATGCAGTATGTATGTAGCATGCATGTAGTATATATGTAGTATGTATGTAGTATATATGTAGTATGTATGTTGCATGTAGTATTTATGTAGTATGAATGTAGCATGTATGTAGTATGCATGTTGTATGTATGTAGCATGTAATTTTTTTTTTTTTTTTTTACATTTAACACATTAGCCGGATGATGGGACTACTACTGTCCCATCATTGGCTAATGTGTCAATCACTGTCATGGTAGCAGGCATCGCCCGATGGGACTTGTAGTCCCATCGGACGATGCCTGCACAGACCCCCGAAGCCTGCACAGCCCCCCCGGCAGGCCGGCACAGCCCCCCGGCAGGCCGGCACAGCCCCCCGGCAGGCCGGCACAGACCACTGGAGCCTGCACAGACCCCCTGGCAGGCCGGCACAGCCCCCCGAAAGGCCCGTACAGACCCCAGAGAGGCTGTACAAGGGCAGGAAAGAGTTTTTCTTATTCCGATACCGGAAGTCCCATAGACTTGAATGGGACTTCCGGTATCGGAATCGGCGATACCGATACTTTTTTTAAAGATCGGCCGATACCATCCGATACGATACTTTGAAGTATCGGACGGTATCGCTCAACTCTAGTCGTGATTAATATAATGCACATAATCAATAGTGCAGTCTTAATCACAAAATGAGGATAAAAATTATAGAAGAAACTCCAAAAGATATAAATAAAGATAATTGGATTGCTGACTTCCAAAATTAAACATGATTTTATTGATACAATGATAAGTAGCATGCATAATCTTACCACAAAAATCATTGAGGAAGGAAAAGATAGGATCCACAATAGAAGCCCTGGGAATAAGGCATTAGGGGTAAGAGGCAATTCCACAAATTACATAAGTATACAGTATTAGAAGATCATGTAAACATATACTCTCCTAGTGCAAATGTAGTAATATTGCAACAATCATAAAGTGCTTGTGCTGAGAGGGTCTACTATTCATTATAAACTGATAATGTGGAAAGTAAGGGCATAAAATGTACTGCCTGCACCCAAGTTATAAGGGTTGCATACACTTAACCATGTTGTAAAGTGCCGATGCACAGACCACAGAATTCCAGGGGCCGAACCCAGATGCACGTCTCACGTATGCTGCCCCCAGACGCACATTTCACGTATGCTTTTTCAATGGGGAATGAGTGGCAAGTGTCCCATCTATCTTTTTTATTCTGTGCAATCTGCTGGCATGCTGTGCACATGTGATGTGTTGCTCCATCCTCTCAGCACAAGCACTTTATGATTGTTGCAATATTACTACATTTGCACTAGGAGAGTATATGTTTACATGATCTTCCAATACTGTATACTTGTAATGCAACTGTGGAGCAGTTGCGCGCAACCTCCACCAGGGGGCGCTGGTAAAGGAAAAAGGGTTGCACTCACCGTGTAGCACCACAGTACAGACGTGCAGGCCACCATTAGGAGGTGGCAGAGTAGTCAGACAGGCTGTCTCAGCAACAAACAGGAAGATGAAGTACCAGAAGTCACAACAATTCACGAGAGAGAGAGAATTTTTTTTTTTTTTTTTTTGTCCGGCACCCAGACAGAATTTCGGGTTAAATCAGTGTCTGGAGGATCCGCCGGCCAAAAAAACGTTGCAAGCTCCGTTTGGAAATCTTTGAGGATGTTAGTGGACAGCAACATTATGGCGGATCCTCACAAAAACGGATGCAACGGACGGCAATCCGCCAATAATGGAAGTCAATGGGGAAAAAAACGGATCCGCAAAAAATTGCGGATCCGTTTTTTTCAAAACCTGGCGGATTTTGACTGATTGTAAAAAACGGAAGTGTGAAAGAGGCCTTAGGAAACCACCAAACATACACACAAAGTCAGGGATAAGGAACGGGTCAGTCACTAATATGGGAGGTCAAAGGATGAAGTATCACTAGGGTATACGGGTCATCTGCTCTAGCCTGGAAGCATGAACTATCACTGATGTCGCCTGCAGGCCACAGCGAACTGAAATGGCAAAAACAGATCCAAAACGAGGCAGCGGGGATTAACCCCAGGACGATGAGTCCAGGGAGAGGATAGCAAAAAACAAGCCTTGGACTGTATCATGACAATACTTATGTAATTTGTGGAACTGCCTCTTACCCTTAACACCTCATTCCAAGGGTGGCTTCTATTGTGGATCCTGTCTTTTCCTTCCTCAATAATTTTTGCATATAGGATTATGTATGTTTTTTAACATGTGCTTTTATCTCGTTTTTGACGCTGCATTTTTTGCCTGTTTGGTGTATCATGCTTTAAATAAAGCTGCTTTGTTTTTGACAATCTCAAGTGCAGATTACATGTGTTTTTGATGAGTCTCCACAGCGGGAACATACTAAAAACACATGTGCGTTGTTTACCTGCAGATTTTCTGCATCTAATGCAAGTTTATGGGGAAATTTTGCACAGAAAACTTGGCATATCCGCATGAGAAATTGACATTCTGCGGATTGGAAAAGCGCACCTCAGATGAGTTTATGCAGCATAAAAAAGAAGCACAGAGGACATGAGATCTCTAAAAATTGCATTCCTTTTGCTGGGACTGTAAAACACTGATTTTTTTTTTTTTTTTTTCCGCAGTGAAAATACGCAGCATAAAAAGCGCGGTTAAAGCTCCTTGTGGGGAAACAGCCCACAAAGGGTTCGTATGTGACTTGATTTAATGACTTGGGTAACATAGACCTATTCAATGTCATTTTGACCTCATAAACTTCAATAAAGGTTTCAGAGAGCAGTAATAGTCATTTAAATTGAAGAAGGCCATGTCAATAATTCCCCTGTTAATACCTCTCCAAAGCTTATAAGAGAAGCAAAGAAAATAAACAATGCCGGGAGGCACATTAAGCGTGCAGCTAAAGTGGAAGTGATTGAAGTGCTGCCCATCAGAGGAACAGTTCAATGTCGGGCATGCACAGCCAGCCAGCTGTTCTAAGGGCTCAGAACCTTCTCCTTTATTGTTCTGCTCAGTTAGAGGTGGGGCATGAGAGGGATTCCAAACATAGCACATGTTTATACAGAAATGTTAATATGTTCCACACTCTCACATACATAAAAAGGAAATAACAGCTGATCAGAATCAAACTAGACAGCAATCTCTGACAACACTCATTTGGAGAACTGTGGAAAATCCAGGAGAGTTGATCACCCACAGGGAGGCAAGAATAATCTAACTACAGCTGCCCTTTTATCTAGGGATCATCACAATTTAAGCACCCAATGGAAAGACAAAAGTATTTAGCACCAATCTTGCCAGTGCCCTAATGTTAATGCCTTTGTCTGGGTTTGTGAATTCAACATTATTATTTACAAAGCATTCTACCAGCAGGTGACATTCAATACAGTTTTCCAGCATTGATCTTTCACTTGGTGATATTTAGCATTTTGATGCACATTTTCTTACCCTTTAAGCTTGTCTGCAAATATTATCAATTTTTTTAAACAGATTTTTCGCCTACTGTTAGAAACAATAATGGGAGAAACATAGATCTGCATAGGAGCTGTAGACGTAAAAGGATAGAGCTTCATTTGTTAATGCAAATTTGAATAAAAAATATTAAAATATTTCCTATTTTTACTATAAATTTTCATATTCAATATTTAATTTATAAAACAAATGATAACTAGGAGAGCAAAGACAACAGTAGGCAACTTCTGTGTGATCTTTACCGATGACCTAAAGGGGTATTCCCATCCCAGATATTTATGGCACATTCAGGATAGAGGAAAATCCCACCCCTGGGTGGGATGAATAGGGTCTGTTGAACAGGGTTGTACCTTGCACCACTGTGAATGGAGAGATGGAATTGCAGGCGTAGCCCTCTATTCACCTCTACAGAACTTCTAAAATTAGCCATTTACTGCTGTGTGGATATGCCATAATTGTCTGCGATGGGAATATCCCTTTAAATATCTCTTACTATCATAACTCATTGAGACCGTGTAGTTGAATATCACATGGTTTTAATGATGCAGTGGTCGACCATGAAACAGTTGAAGGACCATGCACGTAAGGGTACCATTGATAAAATAAAAACACCTTTCTAACTTTCATTAGACTGCATGCTAGGCCCCCTTCGCAATTACATCTTTCCAGTACGTGTTGCATCTGTTTCCACATGTACCAGAGACACGTATCCACATGTACCTATTAAAACCTATGGTGATCTTTAAATGTCTATTTTTCCCAGCTGCAGGGATGACAAGGGCCAATACAATGTATTATTTTTTTTAAGGGTCAATACAAGTCTTTTGCATCGTGTAAAATACGTACAGCATGCTTATGGCATCCATATGCCATCTGTGTGCTGTCTATGTGCTGTACGTGTTTAACATTGCAGAAGTATAGGAGAAGCTTTGAAATTAACATATAACATCCTCAATAACCAAAACCTCCCACTCCTGTCTCCAAGACTGTTCACGTTCTGCGCCAATTCTTTGGAATGCAATACCCTGGTTAATACGATTAATTCCCAATCCCCATAGTTTTAAGCATGCCCAAAATACATTTGTTCAGACTGGCCTATCGCCCCAATGCATTAACCTAAATATCCCTGAGTGGCTCATTCAAAATTTTTTACCAATACCAGGTTCCTCGCATCATGTTCTTACATGCTTTATACATTTAATAGCCCTCTGTGTCTGTACTGTTACATATTTAGACTGTTAACTGGCTCATGCAGCATCACAGGAACACCCGATGACACACTGATGACACATGGAAAACACACTGACACATGGATGACGTACTGATGGCACACTGATGACACAAGGAAACACACTGATGACACATTGATGACACACTGATAACACATGGAAAACTCACTGACACATGGAAAACACACTGATGACACACGGATGGCAAAGGTGCATATTCTAAGGAAGGTTTAAAGAGGGTCTAAGGCGACGGACTAAAGTTGCTAATTTCATGGCTCAGACATTTTACTCATCAGTTGTTAGGGTGTGTGCGCACGTTGCGGATTCTGCTGCAGATCCACAGCAAATCCACACAGGAAATTCCGCAAGGTGGGCACTGCGTTTTTCATATTGCATTGACTTAAATGGTACTGTACACCGCAGCAGAAAGGTGCATATTCTAAGGACGTGTAAAGAAGGTCTAAGGCGATGTACTAAAGGTGCTAATTTTATGGCTCAGACATTTTACTCATCAGTTGTTAGGGTGTGTGCACACGTTGCGGATTCTGCTGCAGATCCACAGCGGATTTGGCCCTGCAGCAAATCCGCGTAGAAAATTCTGCACAGTGGGCACTGCTTTTTTCATATTGCATTGACTTAAATGGTACTGTACACTGCAGCAGAAACTGCTGCGGTGAACAGTACCATTTAAGTCAATGCAATATGAAAAACGCAGTGCCCACTGTGCCAAATTTTCTGCGCGGATTTGCTGCGGTTTTAAATCCGCAGCATGTCACTTCTTTGTGCGGATTCCGCGGCGGTTTGGCACCTGCTCCATGGCAGGTGTCAAACCGCAGGGGAAAACCGCAGGCTAATCCACAATAAATCCGCAGATAAATGTGGATTTAGACAAATCTGCGCAGAAAAATCCGCAGCAGAATCCGCAACGTGTGCACACACCCTTAGAGAGATTTAAGGCCATGTTCACATATTCAGTATTTAGTAAGTATTTGTAAGCCAAAACCAGGAGTGGGTGATAAATACAGAAGTGGTGACGTGTTTCTATTATACTTTTTCTCTGATTGGTCCACTCCCTATTTTGGCTTAAAAATGATATAAAATACTGACTAAATACTGAATCTGTGAACGTCGCCTTAGACGTCCTTAACACCACCGTATAATACCGGTGTTGGTGTCATTAGTGTTTTGGTCCAGTGTCCCATCTGTGTGCCATCTGTTTTGTTTCTAGAGTGGCGTAAGAAAAATCAATTCCAAAGCTTCTCCTATAGTTTACAATGTTAAACCCTTACAGCACACGGACGGCACAAAGATAACATCCGCGTGCTGTACATGTTTTACATGGACCCATTGGCCCTTGTCAACTGTACTGCCAGGAAAAAATGGATGTCTCCATGTGAAACCGTGAACATGTGAAGAGCACCATAGTTTTTATTAGGTACGTGTGGATAAGTGTCTCCGGTATGTGTGAAAACAGACGCTACAAGTACCTTAAACACGTACATGTGAAGGGGGCCTAAGAAAGTAATCTATGCCGAGCTATCCAAGTGCCAGGGGCCGATATACTGTTACTGCACAGGGCTTTGTGCTGTCTGTGTCTGACCCTGTGATGATTCATTCATGCAATTTATAACAAACAGCACAAGGTGCACAATCTAGTTTTTTCATTTGTAATGTATAGGATATTACAAAGCGCACATCGGGAGCAGACCTTAAGGACCTTTGTGAGCAGGTGGCTAATTTGTATCTAGTACCTGATTGTATCTCATTGCATATCCTGTGTAAACAGGAGAAAGTAATATGGACTATAAAGTAATGACCTCCCACGTCAATATCTAGGAGACTTCAAGCTACAGGGAGAGTAAGCACACCTTCTCTGCAGCCAGGGATCATCGACGTCTGATCTAAGGGACCAAAATTTAACAAAATGTAGAATATATGCGCTCAGCTATTTTAGCCATAGATACAGAATATCACAGACAGAACCCTAACAAGTAGCAACAACAAACATTTTTACCGACAAAAGAATATAGCAACAAAGTATAGGCTAATATGTATGCAAGTATTGTATATATGAATACTTTAGACTGCATTACTACTGTATAAAATTTTATTATAAAATTGAAGGTTCTTAGCACACAAATTACCAATTCATGTGAGCCCATCAGCCAACATATGCATTGCACATTTCTCACAATGGACTCGTATAATGTCAACTTTCTCTACTTCTGACTGATTTAGGCAATGGTCAGATGTGTGTATTGAAATGGAAAATTCATCTTTATTGTCATGCTTATTACATTCACCGGCCATCAGTATTTTATGTCCGGGTGACGTCAGTGGAGGATACATCAACATATTAAAATATACGTTTATAATGGCACTGTATCCATAAAAATCAGATGCAATACAGCTATTTAGTATGAGATCTTATATTTTTTGCGCCTCCACAGACTTGAATGAGCAAGAATCATCCAATATAAAGAAGAGAATAATGAATAATGCGATTTTTTTTTTTTCACAGCCATTGGTCAGTGTGCTGTTCAGTTTTTACTTGAATAGCACTAGTCAGTATAATATGTTTGTCTGAACAAGCCCTGAAGCTGTTCACTTGGCACGCTACCCATAAATAGGCAGTACTGAATGATCAATGTACTTGACTTAAAGATAGTTTGTCATTGACTATACTATGACAACAAATTTATTTCCATTTCCCCTATATCCTTTTCTGACCTTGTGCATACTCACCACCATGTTAAATACAACTCAAATCCCCTATTTTTCATCCTTCTATCTGATGTTTTTATTTTTTTCCATTGTTTGTATTAGTCTAAAGTTTTTCAGGACTGTTTGGTACCACATTGCACATCGTGATAGAGAATACTGATTCAGCATCAGTAAAAAATTAATAATGTGGAAATCAGTATGTACTTATTGTGTGTGACCACAGCATACATCTATCTTACATTATGCATTTATTTTTCTGGAGCTTGTAAGTATATATAAATTAGGGTATCCAAGGTATTAAGTATTTAAGTCCTGATACTTCAGTCCAGTAGCTTTTAGAGGAGCTACTGAATATTTTATTATTATTATTATTATTATTATTTAATATCTTCAAACAGGTGATGGAAAAAATGTACAGCTACATAATAATAATAAATCTAATTAAGTACTGGCTTCTAAAATAGCGCTGTTTACCTTATATATGTAAAATATAGATTTTCTTACCTTTTCAAAGTCCAGTCCAGAAATCCTTTATAACTTCCATTCTTAATCCAAGTGTTTGAGGAAAAAAAAAAAAAAATATGCTGCCCAGAAATATCTTAAAAATCTTGTATTAGTCCTCTATAGGAAAGACAAAAAAACAAGAATTTGATAAATGTGATTTCTTGTACTGCACTCATTGTCTCACATCAGTGCCCTCAGCTCAGCATCTTAGCTGCCTGGTTCACACATAGAACATTTGCTGTGCCTCTGTAACTAAGTCCACTACTAAATATACTTGTCTGAGGTGCTGCCAACACAAACACGGTATATTTCCTCCTAGCCGGTAGCCAATCATAGACCCCTATGAAATCCTTCCTAATCCATAACCAGTGCACTTCAATCCATAACAAAGCTTCTCTAACATTAATATAAATATTATTGTTTAAATTAAAAGAGGGGCAGTGCGGCGTGACACGCGAAGCTTTAAATAAGTCTTGCCTATTGTTCCTGTCATCCCAGATATCCCAGGCAGATGCTGTGCAGGAGATCAGTGGACATATGTAATCACAAGAGAACAGGCTCATTGAAATTAGCAAGCGAAGCTTCAGAGGCTGCTCTCAAATCACAAGGCACTGAGGCATCCATAGAACTTTCGACAGAGTCGGAGGCACAGGAGGACTGAGGTGTCTGTCTCTGGTCACGCTCACTGTGAGCCCAAATGTACAGGCAGGTTGGGTAGAACTTTATAATTAACAGATGTTCCAAATCTCCCACAGCCGTCTACTTCTAAGCAGTCTCTCCAAAGTCATTTCCAAAAAAATAAAGGGAACACATCCTAGATATCACCGAATGTCAAATTCCAGTTGCAAATCTTTATTCAGGACACATGTAATGCATTGAGAGCAATATAACATAAAAATGATTATTGTAGATTAAAATTAATATCCCATGAAGTGTGATTGACTTGGAGTTCCATTGTGTTGTTTAAGTGTTCCCTTTTTTTTTTTTGAGCAGTATATATGAGTGTATTTTTCACACTTTCTCCCTCTACGCTCTTAACTTAATTTTATTCCATCCCTTTTTCTCTTCTTCAAATCTCATTCTTTTCCAGTCATTTCTCTCTCCAAACACCCTCCTACCTTCCTAGCTTTCTTTCTCCTTTCTTTTCACTCTCCTGCTTTTCTCCTATGTCTAGAATGTTTTCATTTCCACCATTCTCATCATAAATATAGCTCTATTGACAATATATATATCCGATCCAATTTTTCCGAATACGGTCATCAGCAATGTATAAGTGAATGTTTTTATCGACCATCATTTGAGATACGTTCTACCTGATGAGGGTGGTAGCCCCGATTCACCTCCAATACTTAAGTAGAGAATTGTGATACACCAAATGCAATACAGATCTGTATAACAAATCTTATTAAACAGAACCAAAAATAATATATTACATATATTTAAAAATTTAGTAGACATGTCAATGTATAATTCCCAAATAGCACACAAGGGGGAAATAACATTTATAGATGATTACACAACTTTCCTTATGTAACTGTGAGCCCTTGCAGGCAGGGTCCTCTCTCCTTCTGTACTTACGTGTCTTGTATTGCTCAAGTTTACTGTACTTGTCTATATTTGCCCCTTTTCACATGTAAAGCGCCATGGAATAAATGGCGCTATAAAAATGTATAATAATAATAATGTAACATTTATACTCCTTTTAAAATGTCTACGGATAATCTCAACTGGAGCTGCTCAGACTCTGTGTCTCCATACAGGCACACAACTTTAGCAGACGCAGGCCACCGAAGGGTTAACATACATACATCATATCTCTATACTACTGTATACAATGTTCTGTGTATAATCCCTCCGCTCTTGTTCTGCCTCTTTCGCCCCTAGCCCACTCTCCTCTTAGCAGACGTCACACGCTGACCCTTCATGCCAAAATGTTCTCATTAATTTTCCCTCTCATACTTCTACCCTAATTTCCTCACCTTGCCAATATCTCATCTCTTTTTTTTCTTTCTTCTTCATTTCCTCCCTCTGTCACTTTCTCCCTTTTCCCTTGCTCCCTAATTTCCTGTCTTTAATCTCCCTCTGTTCCATTTTCTTAGTTTATCTCCTTTCCTTGTAATCCCTTTCCCTGTTCAGTTCACTCACTTCTCTCCTTCTTTCTTCCCCTGTCTTGCATGAACAATAAGTTGGAGCTGTAGTCAGAGCAGAAGAGAGTGGGGTAACGTGAATGTCAGATGGACAAGAGCCATTGCAGTCATATATCAATCAGAATAGCAGCAAATGGGAGTACCAGGGAAACATGAAGCCCTCCTTATCTGGGAAATCACTAAACACAATTTGCTGAAATAACCACAAACTAGATTCACATGTTTATGAGCCTCATAATGTGCGCTGGTATAAACGAGAGAGGAATGCAGTTTTTAAGTGCTGTTCTCAAATAAATCATCCCAGCTAATGCCTCTTTATTGTAATAGTTTAGGATAGCGCAGTAATTTGACGTACCCGGTTTCCTGTAAACAAGATATAGAAGAAAAAGAATTAACACAATTGCTTTCTCCACGTAATATTCTTTCATTTGTTTTCTATTTGTTTTGTTTTTAAGCCATTTTTTTAAAGGGAATCTGTCACCTACTTTTGGCGAGCTATTTAAATGAGGTCAGTCCGGTCCGATGGGCGGTGTTTCCGATCTTTGCCGCCTCCCCATCCTTGGCCGCCGTCTGCAGTTTTTTCATGAATAGAAGTAGGTGTCCGCCATTTTTCGCGCGTGCGCTAAGCATTCTTGACTTGCGCATGCACAGTATGGACAGTATGCTTTGCCCAACTGCGGGCAAAGCCGAAAAGCCTGACTGCGCATGCGCCGGTTAACTAGGCCCTAGCATGAAACAAGAAAATCGACTGGCCCATCTCAAGGGAACACTACAAGCATAGATATTTGTATGAAACATAAATTGATGGTTTTATTTGTCAAAAAAGGCACAAACATGGAACAACACAGAATCCATAAAAACAATTAAAAAATGCAAAACTGCAATCTGGTCATGTCATGTAATAATGATACAATGACCCTCCCACATTCAAAGTCCCACAGATTAGAGCAAATATACAGTTGTGGCCAAAAGTATTGACACCCCTGCAATTCTGTCAGATAATACTCAGTTTCTTCCTGAAAATGATTGCAAACACAAATTCCTTGGTATTATTATCTTCATTTAATTTGTCTTAAATGAAAAAACACAAAAAGAATTGTCCTAAAGCCAAATTGGATATAATTCCACACAAAACATAAAAAAGAGGGTGGACAAAAGTATTGGCAATGTTTGAAAAATCATGCGATGCTTCTCTAATTTGTGCAATTAACAGCACCTGTAACTTACCTGTGGCACCTAACAGGTGTTGGCAATAACTAAATCACACTTTCAGCCAGCTGACATGGATTAAAGTTGACTCAACCTCTGTCCTGTGTCCTTGTGTCTACCACATTGAGCATGGAGAAAAGGAAAGAAGACCAAAGAATTGTCTGAGGACTTGAGAAACCAAATTGTGAGGAAGCATGAGCAATCTCAAGGCTACAAGTCCATCTCCAAAGACCTGAATGTTCCTGTGTCTACCGTGCGCAGTGTCATCAAGAAGTTTAAAGCCCATGGCACTGTGGCTAACCTCCCTAGATGTGGACGGAAAAGAAAAATTGACAAGAGATTTCAACGCAAGATTGTGCAGATGTTGGATAAAGAACCTCGACTAACATCCAAACAAGTTCAAGCTGCCCTGCAGTCCGAGGGTACAACAGTGTCAACCCGTACTATCCGTCGGCGTCTGAATGAAAAGGGACTGTATGGTAGGAGACCCAGGAAGACCCCACTTCTTACCCCGAGACATAAAAAAGCTAGGCTGGAGTTTGCCAAAACTTACCTGAAAAAGCCTAAAACGTTTTGGAAAAATGTTCTCTGGTCAGATGAGACAAAAGTAGAGCTTTTTGGGCAAAGGCATCAACATAGAGTTTACAGGAGAAAAAAAGAGGCATTCAAAGAAAAGAACACGGTCCCTACAGTCAAACATGGCAGAGGTTCCCTGATGTTTTGGGGTTGCTTTGCTGCCTCTGGCACTGGACTGCTTGACTGTGTGCATGGCATTATGAAGTCAGAAGACTACCAACAAATTTTGCAGCGTAATGTAGGGCCCAGTGTGAGAAAGCTGGGTCTCCCTCAGAGGTCATGGGTCTTCCAGCAGGAAAGTGACCCAAACACACACTTCAAAAAGCACTAGAAAATGGTTTGAGAGAAAGCACTGGAGACTTCTAAGGTGGCCAGCAATGAGTCCAGACCTGAATCCCATAGAACACCTGTGGAGAGATCTAAAAATGGCAGTTTGGAGAAGGCACCCTTCAAATATCAGGGACCTGGAGCAGTTTGCCAAAGAAGAATGGTCTAAAATTCCAGCAGAGCATTGTAAGAAACTCAATGATGGTTACCGGAAGCGGTTGGTCGCAGTTATTTTGGCTAAAGGTTGTGCAACCAAGTATTAGGCTGAGGGTGCCAATACTTTTGTCTGGCCCATTTTTGGTGTTTTGTGTGAAATGATCAATGTTTTGCTTTTTGCTTCATTCTCTTTTGTGTTTTTTCATTTAAGACAAATTAAATGAAGATAATACCAAAGAATTTGTGTTTGCAATCATTTTCAGGAAGAAACTGAGTATTATCTGACAGAATTGCAGGGGTGTCAATACTTTTGGCCACAACTGTATAGCAGCAGAGAATACTCCACACATTCAATATACAAGAATAAATAATCTGTAATACAATATCACATAATTGCTGATGAAACCAACACACTAAATGTAAGGCTATTCATAGCACCATGAAGCACTTCATCCTCCCTTGAGAAAGCCACGTGGGTAGTGGCGATACGCGTGGGGCTTTGCTCCCCCCACCATTCCAATCCCACAAATTGCACCAGGCACTTTATATATTTTTTCTATGCACCTTCATACTCCAAGGAGCCTTGATCTTTATGGCTATCAAGCCCTCTGGTAATATGTGTAGGGGTTGCAGCGGCGAGGCAGGGATAACAATTGGGTGGAGGTGCTGCTGGTGTTAGTGCGGATAGGCAGTGGAGGTGTGCTGTACTCACAGGAATGGGGGAGGGTGACCCACTTCTTGGCGTCGACAGGCACGAGACAGAGACATGAGATGTATTCAACAGGTTCTGCTTTTATTGGCTGCTCTCACGACGACCAGCACAATGCATGACAGGAATTTTACACTGTTCTCTCTTGCAGTAAGGACCGAGTACCTTCACTTATTGACTTTCACCGTCCAAGCGTACTTTGTGGCTCTTCCACCGTGGCTGCCCTAGGCCAATCCACCACGGCGTTTCACCCTGCAAAGTCCACCAAATTACAGGTCCTCACAGACCATCTCTGCCTGTGACCAACATCCTCAAGGTTCACCCCCTGTAACCATATCTGCTGTCCAAGCTCTCTGAGAGGTCTCCTCCTTCCTTGTGAGCTCCCCTGGCTGACTGAAGCTTCTAGAAGCTTACCTCAGTATTTATTCAGTCAGTCCAGGTAGCCCTGCCCACTGTCACCTGACAGTCACCTTTGCCCAATCAGAGTCACCTTGACCTCTGACAGTTATGTAACGCTCACATGGCAGTTACATAACCACTGTCGTCGGTGCTCTCCAGTGACCTCTAATGGACAGACTGCCACATGACACCTTCTTTTCCTACCTCTCTGTCTTCTACTACAGACAGAGCCGTACTCAGTTCAACCTCCCCACATTTGCAGCAATTGCTGCCTTTATTCCAGCTTTATTAGGGGTGTATAGGCTTCTTTGCTTTGTCTTTTTCAGGCTTAGCGTCCAATATGCATGGTGCTATGAATAGCCTTATTTTTAGTGTATTGGTTTCATCAGCAATTATGAGATATTGTATTACAGATTATTTATTCTGCTGCTATGTATTTGCTCTAATCTGTGGGACTTTGAATGTGGGAGGGTCATTGTATCATTATTACATGACATAACCAGATTGCAGTTTTGCATTTTTTAATTGTTTTTATGGATTCTGTGTAGTTCCATGTTTGTGCCTTTTTTGACAAATAAAACCATCAATTTATGTTTCATACAAATATCTATGCTTGTGGTGTTCCCTTGAGATGGGCCAGTTGCTTTTCCTGTTTCATGCTCTTGTCTAAATTGACTTGCCTTTGGAGAACCCCTTCCCTCTTTTCTTATTGCGGTTTAGCGGTGCCCTCCATTTGTTCACATTTGGTTAACTAGGCCCTGGAACACAGCAAAATACTTACGGGACTTAGTTAACTGACGCATGCGCAGTCAGGCTTTTCGGCTTTGCCCGCAGTTGGGCAAAGCATACTGCGCATGCGCGAGCCAAGAATGCTTAGCGCACGCGCGAAAAATGGCGGACACCTACTCCTATTCATGAAAAACCTGCGGTCGGCGGCCAAGGATGGGGAGGCGGCAAAGATCGGAAACACCGCCCATCGGACAGGACCGACCTCATTTAAATAGCCCGCCAAAAGTAGGTGACAGATTCCCTTTAATTTCTTTTTCACTTAGTAAAAGTGATTTCGTTTTTAATGACCCCTTTCCAAATACCCTTTATGCTGGGTACAGATGGCTGGACGAAAACTTGGGCAAGTCACATCCGCAAAGTGCATGTCAAAAACACCACACTGAACTTGCTTACTAAGCCAGTGCGCATGTCCTGAGTAAAGCAAACTGTGCTCAAAGATACCTGTGGAGTGGGCAGCAGCCGAGTAGATGCGTACTTCAGCCGCAGGACCTGAAGCACGTGACTGCAAGGGGCGTGGCGTAAACGCCAGAGAGCTAGGAGCTGCAAGAGAACTCCTAGCAGGGTAACTGTGAAACAAAGTTGCCAAGGGGCATAGACATGGAGAATAGTCAGGACATAGCCAATGAGTCATACACAGGGGTAGCTGCAAGGTACAAGAGGGGCGAGCAGAGAGTCGTCAGATCACAGGCAATGAGTCACACACAGAGAGGATAGCACAGTACAGAATCAACAGGCAAACTCACAACGGGAAACAGAACCAGGTCAGAACCATATAAACAAGCTATAACAACAAACAGGCACACAGAGGTCAGCACACTCGGCCAAAGGCAAAAGTATAACTGGCAGGGATTGGAGCTTCCCAGGGTTTTAAGAAGCTCTCCCAGAACCAGAAAGAGGCCACAATCATTAACCCCAGGTGTGCAAGTCAAAACCTGCACTGAGCTCCAGACATTAACCCCTGACGTGCAATTCAAAAACCTGCACTGGGATCATGACAGTGCAGACCTGTGTGCTATCTGCTATTTACATGCACTAGTCTCACCCGTAAATTATACCAATGTTCTCCCAGTATTTGCATGGATTTCCTCCGGGTACCGCAGTTTCCTCCCACACTTCAAAGACATGTTGATAGGGAATTTAGATTGTGAGCCCCAATAGGAGCAGCAATATGTAAAACGCTGCAGAATATGATGGCGCTGTATAAGTTAATAAAATAATAGTAATAATAATGTAATACATACTGCGATTTTTTTTTTTTTTTTTTTTTTTTTTTTTTTTTTTTTTTTTTTTTTCCATGCAAACCATTGCCCCATGAGAAAATTGGCCATGTATACTGGCATATTGACTACAATGGGTGCATGTGCCAGAAGGAATTTTTTTGGAATCAACCCCTATTTTTTTTTTTTTTTTTTTTTTGTAAATCCTGATGCAAAATCCTTAACATGAATATTGGCGTGTGCAAATAACTGTAGGCTAGAAAACAAAAATCCTTTTAGTTTTTGGAGCTCAAGAGTATTAAAAACAATGTTGAGAAGCATTGGTTTCTTCCTTTACTTTTAATTCTTTGTACATCTACTTGTTGGCTTGGCTACAAAAATTACATTGAAAGCTAAATATGAAGTTCTTTCAATGGAACAACTGGTACTGTTTCTTCTTGCAGAGAACCCCAACTAACATAAAGAGTCTTACAGGCCAGTCATTGCTCCCCACAATACAGCAGTGCACATTAGAAAGCTGTAGAAAATCGTCTTGTTGTGGTCACCTATTAGAGATCGCCAACCTGATAGTAAATTAATGTGAACTTTTTAATATGATTAACATTCTTAGGCCGGGGTCACACTTACGAGAAACTTGCACGAGTCTCGCGCCTCAATACCCAGCACTGGCGCCGGCACTCAGAAAAACATGCAGCCGCACACTCCAGTCCTATGTAGCTGAGCACTCCGGTCCAAGTGCCGGCGACAGTGCCAGGTATTGAGACACGAGACTTGAGTGAGTTTCTTTCAAGTGTGACCCCGGCCTCAGCAAGAAAAAACAACTCCATTGGCACTTTACTATTTCAAGGTTTTGCCCCTCATCAGTGCATATACTGTAGAGTACTTGTTGACAGGGTGAGAAGGAATTATTTGTCCTACTGGTACCCTTCAAATAACTTGGGCACACAACTTAAGTTTTATTACAAGTCCTAAAAATTCAACATTGCTACTTTGCATAGTCACATCAGGCACCATGTAGTAAGAAAACAGGGTCCTTAAATTCTTCTCCTTTATTAGTTACATCCAAGAGCCACATTCAGTGCAGTTCTTAAAGCACAGCAGTTCTGTTCACTGTGCAACATGACAAACATTATACCCGATTCAAGACCAGAATTGTTCAAGCGGTCTTAATGACAGGGCTTGCTCCAAGTCAGATGCTTCAAAAGCACACTTCTTTATGAATATGGAGTGTCTGATAGTGTGTCCATGCGCTATGCCAGAAGTCTTAGTGGTGTGAAAAACACCAAAAGTTGCAAAATGTTGTCGTCTAAATTTGGTGATTTTTCAAGGCTTTTGTGTCAGAATTCTGGAGTGAAATCTTTGATGAACAGGCTGTGACGACTCCTGGAGTGGACCTTCTGGGTCATGGCACCAACCCTCCCAGGGCGAGCTGACCTAGTGAAGACCACCCCCTATACAAGGAGTGTCAGGGGCAAGCCCCAGGGGGTGAGGTACCACGACTGCTGGCACTGGGCGGCCGGCTCACAGGAGACACGAGTGGGTGAGTGTGTCTGCAGGAATGTGTAAAGCGTGGACACGTCAACACGTGGTATACAGAGACTTCATACGTCCGGGTGTGAGTGCAGCAGGATGAGTGCAAGGAACACGTCAGAGCACTGAGTCAGGCAGCAGGTATGCCAGGAGGTGTAACAGACTACAGGAGCAGGGTGTGTGCCAGAAGGCACAACTAAGTACAAGACAGAGCACAGGATCAGAGTGTGTGACAGGAGGCACAACTGAGTACAAGGCAGAGCACAGGATCAAAGTGTGTGCCAGGAAGCACAACTGAGTGTAAGACGGAGCACAGGATCAGAGTGTGTGCCAGGAGGCACAACTGAGTACAAGGCAGAGTGTAGGTTCAGAGCGTGTGCCAAGAGGCACAGCAGAGTGCAAGGCAGAGGACCCGAATACAGCGCACAGCCAGGCAGGGACACGGCAGACCAAGCCAGGAAGACCGAACTGAGAAAAGCGCGCAAGCGCAGACATAACATGGAGGAGACAGGGACCTAGGTTCGAGAGGTGCGCGCGCGCACCCAGCGGGACCCCCGGAGTTACCGCAGCTCCAGAAGAGATGACGTCGGGACCGAGGTCCCGCCCCCAGGTGAGCGCGGTGTGACAGTACCCCCCCTTTACGCCCCGTCTTTCTAAAACTGGAGAGCAACTTAGACAAAATCTGGGGTGCGAGGATATTCTCCCTGGGTTCCCATGACCTCTCCTCGGGGCCAAAACCCATCCAATCGATCAAGAACATGGTTCTCCCTCTTACCTTCTTCATGGCCAAAATGTCATTCACCTCAAACTCATCCCCCAAGCCAACAGGCTGGGGTGTGTGGCCTGGAGAAGGATGAAATCGATTAAGAACCACAGGTTTAAGGAGAGACACATGGAAGGAATTGGGAATACGGAGTGAAGGAGGCAGCTTCAATTTGTAAGCAACATCATTAATCCGCCTGAGGCCCTCAAAAGGACCAATGTAACGGGGACCCAGTTTGTATGGAAACACATAAAAAGAAAAAAAGTATATGCACACAAATAGGGATCACCACAAGAATGAAGTAGTCAAAACATATATCAATTTTATTTGTGAACACAACAAACACTTTGTTTAAAAACAGTTAAAAAGTCTGAACAAGCAGACACACGACAAAACAAAGACAATGGGTCATATTAATGAATAGTTAAATACTATGGGCCCCCAAAACTAACTACTTCATTTTTGATAGTTTTTTTATAGACAAGTCTCGGGTACCACCATGGGTGCCAGAACCTGTACATGGGATGGTGGGAAAATACTCAAGTGCGGACAAAATCAGCCTTCCTGTGCCATGTGCATGGATGGTACCGTTTTATTGATGATATCCTCATCCTATGGACAGTTTCAAAGGTAGAACTGGAATCTTTTGTTGAAGAACTTAATAACAATAGCTGGAATATACATTTGACCTCCTGTGTTTCCAACAGCTCGGTGGGTTTCCTTGACTCGAAAATCATGATTCAAGATAACAAGATAAGCACTACTCTCCATCGAAAGAGTACAGCAACGAATAACTTTCTTCACTATAAGAGTTTTCACCCAGCCCATCTGCGCAACAGGATCCCGAAGGGACAGATCTTACGAATAAGGAGGAACTGTAGTCGGTTGGAGGACTTCCAAAAAGAATCTCGTGTACTAACAGACTGCTTCTTGGAACGTGGTTATCCATGGAACACGGTGTCAAAAGCGTATGAATATTCAAGGAATTGTACGAGAGAAGACACCCTGAGGCCTAGGGTAAGGACCAACCTGGGCACAATAAATTTAATAACTAGATTTAATAACCATTGGGGTGATATTTACAGAATCTTGAACAATAATTGGGATATACTACGTAGTGAGAGTAAGTTGAAAAATTTAATTTCTGAGAAGCCTATGGTGATAGCAAGGAGAGCAACAAATCTTAAGGACTGCCTTATTAACAGCCACTTTAGACGCTCCAAAACTAGAATTAGATGTGGTACTACCAACAAGGGATCATTCCCTTGCGGTAACTGTACAGTGTGCCCACTGATGATCTCAATCGATGGGCTCTCAATACCAAGTCTACCTACACAAATTCAATCTAGGGCATATTTCAATTGTCGTTCGCGCAATTTGGTCTATGCACTAATTTGTGGTTGTAACAAGGTATATGTGGGTCAAACCACACAAGAGTTGCGTAGGAGAGTTCAGCAACATCTTTCTAATATAGCAACGGCTAGAGTTGATAAAACAAAAGAAAAACAAATTACATCTGTAGCAGCTCACTTTCTGGAGTTCCATAACAGCAGTCCAAAGATTCTTCGGGTCATGGGATTGGAGGGTGTTCATACAAACTTCAGGGGAGGCAGAATTATGAATGAGCTATTGAGACGAGAAACCAGATGGATTTTTGAACTCAAAAGTTTTGCTGCAGGGGGTCTAAATGAAGAACTGCTGTATACAGGGTTTTACAAAGTGAGTTAATATACTATTTTTTTATCTCCTTTGATGACCAGTTTACAGTGGATCTAGAACTACGTACTCTCCCCTTGAACCCAAAGCTCCATGACTTTTCCTTTTGTTTTGTTCTCAGGATTCTAGGATTGGGATCCAAATCTGGAGGAACACCTCTTGGAAGATGTGTAATAATGAAGTTGATTCAGACAAGGCAACTACCAACGTGCTACATCTTTGATAACATTCGGACACTTAAAATTAAACCTTGCTGATGATAATTATTTTGAGGTGTACATGTCCTTCTCTGTTAGTATACAAGATCCAGTACATTCCTTGTGTTCTAATACTCCCATTGCTATGTTATGTAGATAGTGATGGGATGTTTAAACAATGTATGTTTGTGCCTGATTCTTCTGATAAAGAAGGTATAGCACACGTCCTGTGTCTTAATATCCTTTTCACCATTGTATGCAAAAGAATCTTTCATTGATGGGTAGTACTATAAAGACCAGTCGATTAGCCTTGTCAACATACTCTTGGAAATCATTTTGCACTTGGATCTATATTGGGTGATATCAAAGCCTGGTTTCTGAGCGATTCAATGTATAGATGTGTAAGATCTCATAATAGAAATCAGCAATATAAAGTGTGACTGGAGTGTATGGGGGTACCCTTGAGAGTATGCCTGTATTCTGTGTTATTGATTACATCTGGTCCCTATTGAAAGGTCTTTAATTGGCATATTAAATATGTCATGGATGAAAATGGAAAAAGAAGGCTTTGTAATAGTTTCTTAGAAACCTGTAAATTCCTTCCAATCTAGCCACTTTATGGTATACACTGACTAAAATGATATTCATCTAAAATAAGAGAGGTGTGATGATACACACAAAATCTATGTAATTTCATATCTGATAAGCTACTTATTGTTATTTTGCGTGATAGCATATATTAATAGCCTTGTGGAAGTTTCTCTTGCACTATTCCTGACATGCTATATTGCGATTGTATTTGCACTAAGAATTTTTATGTGCCATCTTATTATTGCGGCGCCCCTAGTAGGGACAATTGTGCCACTAAGTCCGAGCGCCTGCGCACTGAGTGATCTGCTGAAGTTCCTTATTATCATTTTCTTGTCAGTATTCAGAAATAGCCCTGTGTAAGCATTTATGCGTTACTTTGATATGCTACATTGTGACTATATTTGTGTTAAGGTCCAATTGGACACGGGACTCTTTCTATATGCGTTACCGCTTGAGTGCGGCATCTTCATTGGGAAACTATAGGCAACCTTGCTATTAAGTTAAGGCGCCTGCGCAGTGAGAGACCGTGGCTCCTAAGTGTTTGGGGACTTTTTGGCACATGCACACATATATGGGCCTGATGTCTCCCTGAGAGAAAGGGGTGGACCCTTTGCAGGAGTGCCCGGGCGCCTGCGCATTGCTAGTTGATGTCTGATGACATCTGTAGCTATATTTGGGCGCCTGCGCATTGGATATTACTGCGCTTGCGCACTTGTATTGGCCTGGCGCCTACTGATGGGGGAAGCACTGAACTCCTGGCGACGTGATCAGGCACGTGCGCAGTGGAAACTGACGCCTAGTAAGGGCATACTCATGGTGCTTCCGCCAGCGCATACAGGCGCCTGCACATTGGCAGAGACAGGATGCCGTCTCATTAGAGCTCAGCTGGTAAGAGTGATTATTAATTTCATATGTATATATTAAGGACCTCAACAGAGTACTACACTGACCTTGAGAAAGACACATCACTGTGTCGATACGCGTGGGTTTGGGGGTCCCATGTAACTTACCCGGTGGCTTGTTTATCCTCAGAAACCAGGTGATATCATGCTAGGGAAAGGGGCCTGTGTACATCTTTTGACTCTGGTGTGTTGGCAACATGATGAATTTATGGTATATCAAGCGTTTGCATTTTCTATGTAACCATAGCAGCTATTCATTGTATTTGACATCTTAATATTCTGACTTAAGATCATGATTGTCATCACAACCGGTTTGATAGACCCCACGTTAACCAGCAGATATCTGTTACTTGATTGAATGGTTAGTTTCGGGGCCCATAGTATTTAACTATTCATTAATATGACCCATTGTCTTTGTTTTGTCATGTGTGTCTGCTTGTTCAGACTTTTTAACTGTTTTTAAACAAAGTGTTTGTCTGTTGTGTTCACAAATAAAATTGATATATTTTTTGACTACTTCATTCTTGTGGTGATCCCTATTTGTGTGCATATACTTTTTTTTTCTTTTTATGTGTTTCCATGTAAATTCATTTATATGCACAAGGTGATCCCACCTAAATTGATACTGTGGATGGTGAACGTTTATTTCTTCTTTTGTGGGACCCAGTTTGTAAGATGGTACCTTAAGGCGGACATATTTGGTGGAGAGCCACACCTTGTCACCAGGGAGAAATGGAGGAACGTCCAGGCGCCTCTTGTCAGCGTGTAATTTCATTCTGTCCCGTGCTTTCTCGAGAGCGGTTTTGGTCTCCTGCCATACCCTGGAGAACTCCACAGACAGAGAATTGGCAGCAGGTACCCCCGAGACAGGAAGTACCGGTAGGGGCACACTGGGATGCTGTCCAAAGATGATGAAGAATGGAGACTTGGTAGACTATTCACTGGAGTGATTATTGTAGGCGAACTCAGCCCAAGGAAGTAGACCGACCCAGTCATTTTGATGAGCATTAGAAAAATGCCGGAGGTAGGATGTAAGGATCTGGTTGGTACGTTCTACCTGCCCATTGGTTTGGGGGTGATAGGCGGAAGAGAAATCCAATTACACTTTCATGAGTCCGCATAGAGCTCTCCAGAACTGAGAGGTGAATTGGACCCCTCTGCCTGACACTATGTGCTGGGGGAAGCCGTGAATCCTGAAGATATGGGAAATGAAGATCTTCGCCAAGTCAGGAGCAGAGGGTAGTCCGGGAAGAGGAATGAAGTGGGCCATCTTTGAAAATCGGTCTACAACCACCAAGACCACAGTACAACCGGAAGAACAAGGCAGATCAGTAATGAAATCCATGGCTATGTGCTTCCATGGAGCCGACGGAACAGGAAGCGGGAGCAGAAGACCGGAGGGTGGGTGTCTGGGTATCTTGTTCTGGGCACAGGACAGGCAAGATGCCACAAAGTCTTTAACATCCTGGGAGAGTGAAGGCCACCAATAATAGTGAGAGATTAAGTCCAAAGTCTTTTTGACACCAACGTGGCCGTTAATCTTGGACAAACATCCCCAGTTTAACACTCGTTTTCGGTTATTCTCAGCCACAAAGGTTCTCCCCGGAGGTAACGTGGTCAACTTGACAGGAGCCACGGTAATTACTTTGGATGGATCAATGATATGAGAGGGTTCTTCTTCTGCATCAGATGACAGGAATGATCTTGACAACGCATCCGCTCTAACGTTTTTATCGCCGGCCGAAAATGTAGTTCAAAGTCAAAGCGGGCGAAGAATAGGGACCACATGGCTTGCCGAGGATTGAGCCTCTGTGCGGACTGGATGTACGCCAGGTTCTTATGGTCCGTGAAGATCTTGGATGGATGTATGGCACCTTCCAGTAAGTACCTCCTCTCCTCCAAGCTCAATTTAATGGCCAATAGCTCTTTGTCGCCAATGGAGTAGTTCTGTTCAGTGGAGGAAAATACTTTAGAAAAGAAGCCACAGGTCACAAAACATCCAGAAGAGGATTTCTGCAGAAGGACTGCGCCAGCCTGGGTAGAGGATGCATCCACCTCGAGAGAGAAAAGGTCTACTAACCTCAGGTCGGTGAAGCGCCAGGGCAGCGGCGAAGGCTTGTTTCAACGACTGGAAGGCCTCTTCAGCCTCAGAGGGCCAAGCTTTTGGGTTAGCTCCCTTGCGGATAAGGGACGAGATGGGGCGAACCAACGAGTAGAAATGAGGAACGAACTGTCGTAGTAGTTCGCAAAACCAAGGAAGCATTGGATTGCCTTCACCCCATGGGGCTGTGGCCAATCGAGGACGGCGGACACCTTTGCCGGATCCATGTGTAGACCTGAGTCTGAGATAATGTACCCCAAGAATGGCAGGGACGTTTGCTCGAAGGCACATTTCTCGAGCTTGGCATAAAGGTGGTTCTCCCTCAGGTGCTGGAGGACTTGACGCATGTTCTTTCTGTTGGCGGAGAGGTCTGGAGAAAAAATGAGGATGTCATCCAGATAGACTACCACGCAGGAGTACAGCATATCCCAGAAGACGTCATTCACAAACTCCTGGAACACCGCTGGGGCATTGCAGAGGCCGAAGGGCATGACCAAGTACTCATAGTGACCGTCTCTGATGTTAAAGGCGGTCTTCCACTCATCACCGGAACGAATGCGGATCAAGTTGTACGCCCCACGAAGATCCAGTTTGGTGAAAATTCGAGCTCCTCTAAGTCGGTCAAAGAGCTCTGGAATCAATGGAAATGGGTACTTGTTCTTGACCGTGATATCGTTCAGGCCTCGGTAGTCTATGCATGGATGGAGGGAGCCATCCTTCTTCTTTTTGACAAAGAAAAGTCCCGCTCCAACGGGCGAGGAGGACTTACGGATAAAACCTCTCACAAGGTTCTCCTGGACATACTCCGACATCGCTTGGGTTTCAGCAGGGGATAGCAGATATATTCTACCCCTGGGTGGTGCAGAACCAGGAATGAGGTCAATGGGACAGTCATATGGCCGAAGGAGGGGCAGAGTCTCGGCCTCCTTTTTGTTGAAGACATCTGCAAAGGACCAGTAAGCCGACGGCAGACCTGTAGGTGCAGGGGACGGACAGGCAGAGTTCATCGGATGGACGGGCAACAGACACTTCTCCTGACAGAACGGTCCCCAATGGAGTATATCGCCCGACCGCCAGTCCAGGGTTGGCTCATGAGTCCGTAGCCAAGGGAGACCTAGAAGAAGCGTGTGAGACATGGTAGACAAGATGTGGAAGGAGATCTTCTCCCGGTGCAGGGCTCCGATCTGCAGCTCTATCTCTTCGGTAGCCTGGGTAACGGTCTCCTGCACGGACGTACCATTGACCGAAACAATCGACCGAGGAGTCTCCAGGGATCTGACAGGAATCCGGTATTTTTTTACCGCCTCGAGTGTGATAAAATACCCCTCCGCGCCAGAATCCAGAATAGCCTCCTCAAAATAACGCTTGGCACTGAGATTCAATAACACGGACACGAGCAGGGGAGGAGAGGGATCACGTACACCTAGGGAGGCCTCTCCTACCGACCCTAGGCAGAGAAGTTTCCCGGCTTCTTGGGGCAGGAACGAAGGAGGTGAGAGGAGCTCCTCTCTCTGGCTGATTCATGGGCACGCTCCTGAAACCACAGGTCAATGCGTGTCGCCAGAGAGATCAGATCCTCTAAAGAGGTGGGAGTATCCCGACCTGTCAGTTCGTTTTTGATCCGACTGGATAGGCCACGCCAAAAGATCCCTACGAGAGCCTCGTTGTTCCAACCAAGTTCAGAGGACAAGGTACGAAAACAGATGGCATACTGTCCCACCGGTAGCGTACCCTGATGGAGGTTAAAGAGAGACTCGGTGGTAGAGGCCAGCCGACCCGGCTCGTCGAACACCTTGCGGAAGGAGTCCAAAAAGGTGGAAAACTGAGAGATGAGTGGGTCATTGCGCTCCCAGAGGGAGTTCACCCATGCTAACGCCTCCCCCTCTAAGTGTAAAACAATAAAGGCAATTCAGGCGCGCTCAGTGGGATAGTGCTGCGGCAAATGCTCAAAATGTAACCGGCATTGGTTCAGAAATCCTCGACAAAACTTAGGGTCCCCGCTATATCGGGGTTGCTTGCCGAGGCACGGCAGCGGGGCCGAGGACTGGGCAGAAAAGGATTGTATGGAAAGGAGCCAACTGTCTACCGATGCTATATAGTTGAGGATATGGACCTGGGTGTCGCGTTGCTGTGTGAGTTCTTGCTGGAGGCTGGCCAGCTGGGAAGCATTCCCAGGGTCAGAGGACAGCATGGCCGACAAACGGGACTCCATGGATTTCAAAAAGGCCATAATCCTAGTTTGATTAGAAGACTGAATAGTCGAAAAACGGGACTCCATAGATTTCAGAGACGACATGATCCTGGTCTGACTCTCCCGTAGGAACACCAGTTCCTTTTGGACGGAGGTGGTGGTACCAGCAGGGTCCATGGCCTGATTATACTGTGACGACTCCTGGAGTGGACCCTCTGGGTCATGGCCCCAACCCTCCCAGGGCGAGCTGACCTAGTGAAGACCACCCCCTATACAGGGAGTGTCAGGGGCAAGCTGGACCGCAGAGTGAAGGCAAAAGGGCCAACAAGTGCTAAGCATCTCTGGGAACTCTTTCAAGACTGTTGGAAGACCATTTCTGGTGACTACCTCTTGAAGTTCGTCAAGAGAATGCCAAGAGAGTGCAAAGCAGTAATCAAAGCAAAAGGTGGCTACTTTGAAGAACCTAGAATATAAGACATATTTTCATTTGTTTCACACTTTTTTGTTAATTATATAATTCCACATGTGTTAATTCATAGTTTTGATGCCTTCAGAGTTAATCTACAATTTTCATAGTCATGAAAATAAAGAAAACGCTTTGAATGAGACGGTGTGTCCAAACTTTTGGTCTGTACTGTATATCACCAGTCCAGGCTGGGGATGTATATATAAACCTCCCGGCCAGAGTTACTCACTAACACAGCATGGATTTCTGCCACCAGTTCCTCATTCGACATAAGCCCCGTCCGACAACAGGCTTATATCAGGTCAAAAACCAACCTGGGTAGCGTATAATTGATCCAATGGAATGCGTGGACATGGGTATTCGTGTATCGAGACAAAAGAGCAGCCCAAGATTAATTTTATATTTAATCGCCGAAAAGGCTCACTAGAAATATACAGGTATATATTTACAAGAACAATATACAGGTATACAGTCGAGTGTAGTACAAAGGTAGGGTATAGATAGGTTGCAATTACCGTATTATGTATCATGTGACCACAGGGAGGTACTGATGGATCACAAGTCTAAATCTTTGTTACTTAGTTCCCTTATCTACGTCAGATAACAGGTTCTCCTGTCAGTAGAAAACTCAGTCCAAAATGAGGGCTTGCCTTATGTATCCTAGGCTTTTCCCTCCCACACTCTGCTGCCACCCATGGGCTGGGCTACCTTCCTCCTCCCATCTTTGAGAGTATGATTTTCTGTCTAGAACTGTGGATGGCCCATAACTTTCCACCCAAAGCTCTGAATGGGTCTGCACCGCCGCCACTGGGTTTCGCTGGATTTTATCTGCGCATAAAGACTAAATATGCCTACTATATGTAATTCCTGGTAGCTATGCTTCATAACTCAATAACGCAGAGTGTTACAGGGGGCTGCCGGCCACGGGCATATGGGGGAAGAAACACCGATTCGGATTATGTGCTCGGCTAGTCTCAGAGATATTGCATTCTGTTATTATACGTAATTTTCCAGATTCAGTGCCTCAGAGCCTGGTGTGACTTATAGTGCCATGCTGTGTCCATGTGCATGAATCACTTTGCCTGTAGCTGCAGGTGAGTTCCCATCCTGGTGCTAATTGGTGGTCACCAAGCTTCCAAGGGTTTGTTGCTGATTTTTAATTAAAGAAACATTGCATGGCTTTTTATAGCATAGGGGAATGCATGCCAAGGGAGGGGGGCTCTGTTTGTGATGCAAGCATTTTTTGTCCAAACTTATCTTGATGGGGAATTCCATCAGAAATCACAATGATATAATTTTCCCATATCTCACAAGCAGCAAGTCACAGAAATGTATTTTTAAATAGATGGTGTGCTTCCTAGTCACAATTTTCTACACTTACATATTTTATTTCTTGTATAATCCTTATTGTAAAGGGGAGAATAATAGCTTTTTAAAAATATAAAAGAAAATTCCTCAAAATCCAGGTATTTAATTGCGACTAACTCAAAAAGTGTACATGTCATAAATAAACAGATTTTTTTTTTACATTTGTTTTGAAAGTCAAATTTTATCTGTTCATACCACATAATTTCTGTGTTCTATTACAGTTGATAGATTTTTGTCTTATTTTGTCCTTTTTGCCAAAATGATAGAATTTTGTTGAAACAGAAATTTAATATAAAAATATATAGACATTTAACTATGCATGTCTGTTTTTGCTCACTTGTTTCACTAGTCCAATTTGACAACTATGTATACCACACCTATACTTCTGCCACATTCTGCTTTCTGCACATCTTTTTTTTGTTAGCGGTTTAATATTTGCAGTTGAAAAAATTGTCAAAAGTTAACTATAGTGTTGTAGTAAAATGCATGGTAAGAAAAAAGTTCATATTCTTCATTTGCAGCGGACCTGTGGATTTTGTGGATAACCTTAAGAGAAAAGTCAGCAATATAATTTGGACAAGGATTGCAACATAATGCTTCATCTGGCTGGTGGCTCTTCCGAAGGGAGGGTGACAGTTGCATAGAAATACATGCTGTCACACTCCTGACGGAAAGCCGCCAACCAGATCGAGCATTGAGTTGGAACCCTCATCAAAATTATCAAACTTTGACTATTTCCTAAGGGCGGGGTTATACTTGCAACTGCAATGCGAGAAACTAGCGCAAGTCTCTCGCCTCATTACCCGGCACTGCCGCCAGCACTCGGGATCGGAGTGTGCAGCTGCATGTGTTTCTCAATGCGCCAGTCCTGAGTGCTGGCGGCAGTGCCCGGTATTGAGGCTAGAGACTCGCTCGAGTTTCTCGCATTGCAGTTGCAAGTGCGACCCCGACCTAACAAGAATTATTTTAATCTCAGTTTTACATACCAGTTTCACCCAAACCAGATTGCTTTTTTTAGATTTGTTATTTTCAAGATCATCAAGGTAATATATTTCCTCCAATACACATAGCAAGCCTATGGCAGGCAATACTGTACTTCACACTGTGAGCTGTTACTCTAAACACACCATTAAATCAATACCTTTAGGTGAATGTATCCGTACAAAAAGAAACTGCCTTGACATTTAAAAAATAAAACATGAATTAAAAAAAAAAGCAGACAATGATTAAAGAACAGGCTCTTTGTCTCCTGGATATTGACTCATGCTGAAAACATTGGCAATTTTTGTGATAGACATGAATTATTTGATAAGCACTGTTCTGTTGCAAAACAAAATAAAGGTGGGGTCCCACTAGCAAATCATTCGATGTTAGAGCATCAGATGCGATAAGCTAATGACACTGGGCTCCTGCTCTGCTGCAAGTGTGATTCGAGTGTCAATGCTCGGTGCTCCGATCCTCTCTCGCATGACAGGATCGGTGCACAGTTTCAGAGGAGACGGAGAAATTAATTTCTCCATCTCCTCTGCTGCCGGTGTCGACGTGATTCACATAGACTTATATGGGTGCACGTGATCCGAATTCAGCATGCTCCGATCAGAACAGGAATAAAAATATGCAATTGGGAACAGAACAACAGGATTAAATTGGTACGCAAGAGGGAGTGAGCCCTAAGAATGACACTACACTCACTTTAGCATTACAATACAGTAATCTATGCCAAGATATTAAGACGGTTGTCCATAAATATTGACCTATTTTGGTTGAAGATGAAATGTGGATAAATTACTGTAGGGAGGTATTTATTTTGTAGCTAAAAGCATCAGAGTTAGGAAATATACTTTCATCCAGTCTTTTTTGTTAAAATCCCGCAAATTGTCTCTTCAGAGGGGAAGCGGACTAGAACTCTAGTGCCACCTATTGGAAGAAGCAGTCTTAAAAGTCAATGTCGACCCTTTAACGAGCCTTGTCACATGACTTAGGATAAAAACTAAACCAGAATCTCTTTTTGCAGACACTGTGTTTCGGGGTATTACCCCTCGTCAGTGCAAAGTGTGAGATCTGGTTTGGCTGTGAGAGAGGCATCTGACCGGGATCTTGGATCCAGGTCAGACGCCAATGCTTCTTGGATCGGGTAAGCTGGTTGAACTTTTTCTTTTTGCTGCAAAGTAAAAAGTGGCAATGGACAGGGTAGTGTGAAAGAAAAAGAGCCATACACTATGTCGGATGATAAGGTAAGTAAGGGTTCGCTTACACTAACTAGCATGTGCTGTCCGTTTGCAATCTGTTTTTATTCTCAGCAGCTATTAATCTTTTAGAGGACCATTTACAGTTTCCTGTGCTACAAAATTGTTATGTATTCGTAAAAATCAGATGCCATACTGATGGTCCGTATGGCATCGGATTTATTTCTTGCACCGTACCGATTTCGGAATGAAATCTCAGTATGCTTCGATTTTTTTTTTTTTTCTTGTGACGAACACAACTGAGAAAAAAAATGCAGATCTGCACTGCCTCATTGATTATCATTGGTCCGAGTGTAAGTTGATTTTTTTTATCAGGTTCCACTCATCTGATTTATACCCTAGTGTGAGCGAAAACTAATGGTAACAATCAGGTTCTAAAAATGCTGCTGGATATAGGTGACTTGTTTCACATGCAGTTGGCCATATTGTACGTTTCTGTAACATGGCGCCCAAAGTTCGCTATTAACCTGTACAATAGCGCCATGTGCAATAGCACCATGTACCTCAGACTGCACATACATGAACAGGGAGATTTTTTAATGACAGTAAAAAATATTTGAGTGTTCCCTTTTCTGTTGTAGTACAAAGATATCCTTCCATTGGAGGTTTACCATGTTTCATGAAGGGTCCTCACAACAACTCACAGAATTTGCATGTGTTCATAATGTGGACCTATAGGTACTCCATGTGCTGCCATACAGGAATTGAGCCTTTGCCTTTTACATGAGTCCCTATGTTACACAATATTATCTGAATGTTATCCTTTGCTTTTGCCTAAATCCAAATAATTGTTGTCGTATACACCTGGCCTTACATGAATATTTTTATATGAAGTACAAAATTAAGTTACCACCTCTAGTGGCTTGCACATAGACTACAAGTAGAATAAAATGAATGTTGCACTTTAATAGGAATAATGCAGAAATTACATCTGTAAGACTGGGTTCATACTGCGTTATGGCAGTCCGTTTGAGGGAATGCATTACACTGTGGCATAACACGATGTAACGCAATCCGTTAATGCTGCCATTCACTCCCATTCCCCAGCGCATCGCTAATGCATGCCATTATCGGCATGCGCTAGCGATGTGCCGTCATTCTGTGACGGACCCTCGGCTGCGGTCTGCAGCGTCCAAGGGTCTGTCACTGCTAGCACAGAAGAAGTATCTGCGCTAGCGGTATAGAACAACGCGATCCCGTTATGCTATAGTGGTAACGCAGTCCGTCAATACTATGCGTTGAACAGACTGCATTAACGCAGTATGAACCTAGCCTTATACACACCCCATAGTGATTTACCATGTGCTTATCATTAACACATCAGAATAAAAGCTAGTTAATTGCTATCGATCATTCTTACTTTTCTAATGCAGAGCAACACAAAGAAATGATTAGCATACAGCATTGAGGATATTTGGAAGCTAAATTGTACTTAAATGCTTTATTCATGTTTGCATAATATGGAGCCATCATGCTTTGCAGCAAGATAGTGCAGGTTGCTGGAGGGTTAGGCTGCATTCATGTGCAGTGGTCATGCTGCAGCTGAAAACCATAGTAGCCTGCTGTCTATGCGATCTTTCCATTGTTTCTCTGCAAAATAATATAGAAACCACATTTTTTTCATTTACTTATTGCTCAACCTTTGTAAACGTATTTATTATTTAGGAAGGATGATCAATTCAATGCTATATGTTGTCTCTCGTTGCCAAGATTTCAATCTGAGCATGTGCCAACCCCGGCGGCCATTTTCCCAGAGGCCACCGCATCGCAGTAATGGATATGCGGGGGGCTCAGGGCTTTCACAAAATGAAGGTGGATCCCCCCCATACCACAGAGCACCACAGCCATTTTCACCCGCAGCAGTGCATATCGGAAAAGTCACTGATCGCAGCCTGCGGATTGCAGCAACGCGCCACTCTTGCCTCCTCCAGCAGCGACCCTGGGACCCTGCTTCACCACAGCCATCACCCCGGTAAGAAAGATGCATGGATTATAAGAGTCACCACTAGAGTTGAGCGAAACACGTCGAAAAAATTAAAAAGTCGCCGACTTTTGGCAAAGTCGGGTTTCATGAAACGAAACCCGACCCTAGGATGAGGTCGGCCACGAGGTCGGCGACTTACGCGCCAAAGTCGCGTTTCAAAAGTTTGTTTTGCGCTCTTTTTCAGCCAATCAGGATCCACGGACACTGTGGGCAACGTGATGACATAGGCACGGGTCACCACCATCTTTCAGAAGGGCATGCAAGTGATTGGCTTGCTTTGGTGGGCGTCACAGGGGGTATAAAAGGGCGTGCACGCCGACCGCCATCTTACTTCTGCCGATCTTATTATAGGGAGAGGTTGCTGCTGATTCTGTAGGGAGAGCGTTAGGCAGGGAAGAAGACAAAAAAACTGCTTCTGCTGCTAGCGATTTGGCCTGCACAACACACCAGTCACTGTGTGTGCAGTGCAAGGGGAGGCTATATAGTGGTGTATCAGTGGTGTTGGTTGTTGGGCTGCCTTCTAAGGCTTCCTGACATTCCTGCATTGCTGTTTACCCACTGCTCCGCAAACTGCTTTTTTAAAAGCAATCCAATCTCCCTTATCCTCTAGTCACTTTTGTCACAGCTGTGCCATCGAGCCTGTCACATAGCGCTCAGATATTCATTGGGCCTCACACAATCCAAAAGTGTCCAGTGTCCAAAAGTGTGTGCAGAGATTCAAAATCTCCCTTATCCTCTAGTCACTTTGGTCACAGCTGTGCCATCGAGCCTGTCACATAGCGCTCAGATATCAGTGGGCCTCACACAATCCAAAAGTGTCCAGTGTCCAAAAGTGTGTGCAGAGATTCAAAATCTCCCTTATCCTCTAGTCACTTTTGTCACAGCTGTGCCATCGAGCCTGTCACATAGCGCTCAGATATTCATTGGGCCTCACACAATCCAAAAGTGTCCAGTGTCCAAAAGTGTGTGCAGAGATTCAAAATCTCCCTTATCCTCTAGTCACTTTGGTCACAGCTGTGCCATCGAGCCTGTCACATAGCGCTCAGATATCAGTGGGCCTCACACAATCCAAAAGTGTCCAGTGTCCAAAAGTGTGTGCAGAGATTCAAAATCTCCCTTATCCTCTAGTCACTTTGGTCACAGCTGTGCCATCAAGCCTGTCACATAGCGCTCAGATATCAGTGGGCCTCACACAATCCAAAAGTGTCCAGTGTCCAAAAGTGTGTGCAGAGTTTCAAAATCTCCCTTATCCTCTAGTCACTTTGGTCACAGCTGTGCCATCGAGCCTGTCACATAGCGCTCAGATATTCATTGGGCCTCACACAATCCAAAAGTGTCCAGTGTCCAAAAGTGTGTGCAGAGATTCAAAATCTCCCTTATCCTCTAGTCACTTTGGTCACAGCTGTGCCATCGAGCCTGTCACATAGCGCTCAGATATCAGTGGGCCTCACACAATCCAAAAGTGTCCAGTGTCCACAAGTGTCTGCAGAAATTCAAAATCTCCCCTGTCCTATAGACACCTTGTACCTTGTTTTACATTACTATATAGTTTGTTGGATTTTGTCTACATTTCTACCAAAAATGAGGAAGGCTGGTGGAAGAGGCCGTGGAATTGGGCGGGGGTTGGCAGCTGGTAATGATGGTGTTGGTGGTGGATCTGATGGTAGTGGCAAGAGCAAAATAGGACCGAATGCAGGAGGTGCTGACCCTGCGTCATCGTCTGGCTACATAAGGCCTCGAACGCTTAGTTTTCTAGGAGTTGGCAAACCGCTTTTAAAGCCAGAGCATCAGGAAAAAGTTTTGTCTTACATTGCTGACTCAGCCTCCAGCTCTATCGCCTCCTCTTCTTCAGTTGTAAAAAGTAAAAGCACTGAGTCGTCATTGGAGGCTCATGTTCATGAACCACACCTTTCCTTGTGTCCTTCACGCCAACCAAGATTGAAGGATGACGCAGGCCATACTACTGATTACTCCATGGAGCTGTTTTCACATACCATGCCTGGATTATCAAGTCAAATGGTGAATTACCCAGGCCAAGATGAATCTGACATGGAGTGCACTGATGCACAGCCGCTGATGGATGATTCTGCTGGTACATTCACTCAGAGCACTACATTGTCCTCGCAGTGTACAGAGCCAGATTCTGACCCTGATGAGACTCAGGTGCCCCTTCCCGCACACTATACCACCATACACGGTGACACAGAGAAAGGTGCACATGACATAGAAGAGGAGGTGATGGATGACCCAGTTGTTGACCCAGATTGGCATCCATTGGGGGAAGAGGGTGCTGCTTCCAATAGCTCAGATGAGGAGCATCCACAGCAGACATCGACATCGCAACAGCTGTTATCTGGCAGGCCCGGAGCACTCCAAAGACAGGTTCCAAACATCAAAAGAGTTGCTGGACAGCTTGTCCAGAGGGTCAAAAGATCACAGCGTGCTAGGCCGCAAAATGTCTGCCAAAGTAGGAAGAGTGCAGTGTGGCACTTTTTTGAACAAAATCCTCATGATCAGGCCAAGGTTATCTGTAAGAAGTGCGCAAAGACCTTTTAGCCGAGGGAAAAATCTGAAAAATTTGAATACCAGTTGCTTGCTTAGACATTTAACCAGCATGCACTTGCAAGCGTGGACACAACACCAAACCTCAAGTGCCACATGTGCAACTGATCACAACGAAGGTAGTCAGCAACGCTACATTGTTTCCCCCACTGTAAGCCCACCGGTTAGCACAGCAGCAAATGTTGAGGTGTCGTTGCAAGACCACAGCAGTCAGGGAATCCCACTGTTATATCAACGAAAGACTGATTCTAGGCCATCAGAAAGAACACCAACTCCATCACCATCATCAACCCTCTCTCAGTCCGCCCTGTCCACCGCTACTTCCACCATATGCAGCTCTCAAGTCCAGCTCACCCTCCCAGACACTATGAGCAGGTCAAGAAAGTACTCAGTCTCTCATCCGCGTACACTGGGTTTGAACGCCCACATTGCCAAACTAATCTCGTTTGAGATGATGCCCTTTCGGTTGGTGGAAAGCACAGCTTTCCGCGAACTCATGGCCTATGCAGTACCACGCTATGACCTACCCAGTCGCCACTTCTTCTCTCGCAAAGCCATCCCAGCCCTCCACCATCATGTGAAAGACCGCATTGTCCATGCACTCACCAGTCAGTGAGCGGAAAGGTGCACCTCACAACTGATGCATGGTCCAGTCGGCATGGCCAGGGCGTTACGTGTCCATCACTGCGCACTGGGTTAATGTGGTGGATGCAGGGTCCACAGGGGACAGCGGTGGTGGGACAGTGCTGCCTAGCCCACGGTATAGGAAACAGTTGGCTGTAGGCGTTCGACCCTCCTCCTCCTCCTCCAGAAGCGAAAGCTCGTCCACAGAGCGCAGTCGTACGAGCACTCCATCTGCAGCTGCCACTGTTGCACACAATGTGTCCCCCTATCGAGCAGCTAGTGGAAAGCGTCAGCAGGCTGTGTTGCAGATGATGTGTTTGGGCGACAGACACACCGCCGAGGTGCTGGCCGAGTACTTGAAGCGACAAACTGAGTCATGGCTGGGCAGTGTACATCTTGAGGCAGGCAAGGTAGTTAGTGATAACGGCCGTAATTTTGTGGCAGCCATAGCCCTTTCAAAACTCAGCCACATACCTTGCTTGGCTCACACCTTGAACCTGGTGGTGCAGTGCTTCCTCAAAAATTATCCATAGTTAACAGCCCTGCTCCAGAAGGTGCGAAGACTGTGCGCGCACATCCGCCGGTCGCCTGTACACTCCGTTCGTATGCAGAAGCTGCAGCGATTGCTCCACCTTCCCAACCACCGCCTCATTATCGACATTGCAACAAGGTGGAACTCCACCCTGCACATGGTGGAGCGGCTGTGCGAACAGAGGCAGGCCATAATGCATTTGTGGGAGGATACACGGCCAGGCACTTTGAGAGCAGACATGGAGTTGACAGGTGTGCAGTGGTCGAAGCTGAAAGACCTTTGTAAAGTCCTTCAGTGTTTTGAGGAATGCACATGGCTGGTAAGCGCAGACGACGCCATCCTAAGCATGAGCATCCCACTTATGCGTCTGCTCATGCAAACTTTGACGCACCTTAAGGAGCAGGCGTCTGCAGCCAATGATGATGAGGAGGAAGAGGAGGAGGGAATCCTTGATGACATTCAGCCATTGTCTGCTCAGGGACCTCTCCTGGACGAGGTGGAGGAAGAAGAGGAGGAGGAGGATGATGATGGGGATGATTACTTAGGGGAGGAGGATGCATCTCGTGGGGCAAGTGAAAATGTTGGCGTGGCAAGGTCTGGTACAGGGTTTGTGCGTGACTGGAGGGATGTGGATTTACCAGAAAGTGCTCCTCCACCCAGCACTCGCAGTGCATCATTGACACCGAGAACATTGGCCCACATGTCAGATTATGCCTTGCGGATCCTAAAAAGGGACCCCCGCATTGCCAAAATGATGAACGATGACGACTACTGGTTGGCCAGCATCCTGGATCCACGCTATAAAGGCAAATTACAAAACATCATGCCACAGGAGAACCTTGACCTAATATTGGCTAATAAACAAGCAACTCTGGTAAATCGGTTGCTTGAGGCATTCCCAGCACACAGCAGCGGTGATGGTTCTCACATGAGCCGTACGGGCCGGGGGCAGCTTGGCAGAGGTGTTCATGGTGCACACAGCAGAAGTGGCGTTGGAGACAGGGGTTTCATGACAATGTTGTGGACTGATTTTTCAAATACCGCTCACACAACTGGTAATACTGCATCGATGGAAAGTGACAGGAGACATCAGTTGTCAACTATGGTTACAAACTACTTTTCCTCCCATATCGATGTTCTCCCACACAGGTCATTCCCCTTTGACTATTGGGCCGCTAAACTGGACACCTGGCCTGAATTGGCCCAATATGCCTTACAGGAGCTCGCTTGCCCAGCTGCAAGTGTGCTATCGGAAAGAGTCCTCAGTGCAGCTGGATCAATCCTGACAGAAAAAAGGACCCGTCTGTCAACCCAAAATGTGGATGATCTAACCTTCATTAAAATGAACCACGCATGGGTTTCCAACGATTTTGTCCCACCTTCCCCTGATGACACATAGGGTGACAGAAAAATGGCTTGCTTTGGTCCACCTCTTCCTGGTACTTCACCTATTTCGCCTTTTGCATCAGCTGAATGTCCAACATCAACATATGCCACTTTCTAAAACTCCCTAACTGTGCTGCCTCCCCCCCCATGGCCGGGGTCACCACCTAGCGCACGACACCGTGCGAGTGCCGTTGCCCTGGACAGGTGGGTAGGCCGACTCTTGGGCGCGGGCACTGGCACAGGGTCCCTCATAGTGCAATCAAGTGTCTCTGACGGTGGTGGTGCACACCCGCCGTCAGACACACCGCTGTACTATGAGGGGCCCAGTGCCAGTACCGACGCCCACGAGTGGGCCCCCCTTGCTTGGGCAGGGCCCCAGCATTTGCAATCTTTACCTCTCCCTGCTCCTCCGCTGTGTAATCTGGGCCGTCAAATCCATACTGTGCCTGACACCGTCTGAGCCTGCCTCCTGAGACATATATTTTGAATGTGTACGCTATCCATACATGTTATCCGGGGATACGGTACCCTTTCTAACCTTTGTGCAATCACGTGCAATCCATACTGGGCCTAACACCGTCTGAGCCTGCCTCCTGAGACATATATTTTGAATGTGTACGCTATCCATACATGTTATCTGGGATACGGTACCCTTTCTAACCTTTGTGCAATCACGTGCAATCCATACTGGGCCTGACACCGTCTGAGCCTGCCTCCTGAGACATATATTTTGAATGTGTACGCTATCCATACATGTTATCTGGGGATACGGTACCCTTTCTAACCTTTGTGCAATCACGTGTAATCCATACTGGGCGTGAGAACGGCTGGCGAGCTGTTAAGCAAGCTACAGTACCTGTGGTTTGCACACGTAAGTTTTTCATTTTTTCAGGAATGACGGTTAGGCCTAATTCCGGAACTGCGGTTGACCTGCACTTACTGGGAAATCATTGTTCGCGGGTAATAATTGTAATCAGTGATCCCCATTACTAACGTTGTTCAGCGGGTTATCTGCACCTGTAAGCGACAAACGCTGGCCTTTTCAGTGTAGCGCACATGCAGCCACGGACATGTAAGGGCATGACACACCAGTTATTGGCCAATCTCATGTGCCAGAGCCTCACGTGTCCCTCTAGTAAGCCGGACTCGGACCGCGGGGCATGACGGAGTCTCGTTCATTAACGGAATTAAGCTTGCAATGTGTGCATCTGTTCTGTAGCTGGCATGGTTGAGGTTTCCCAGGTGGAGTCGAATTTAACCGTAGGCTCCACTCCTGGTGGTGCCCTTCTGGACATTCCTTTAAGGTTCAGCTTTGCAACCATACTGCCCACATAAAACAAACACTTTGCCTTCATGAACGCTGTTTGGAGGGTCATGACTCGTGGGAATAATGCCGCCCAATCAGTTAACCTGCTAGAGAGATCCTTCGTTGCTCCCAAGCATGACATCACACTCCCTAGGAAGAAGGTAATGCCACTGTGGCGACCGTACTCCTGGGGGCGACACAAGTGCACTGATGCCCAGCCACTGCTCGATGAATCTGCTGGTACATTGACCCAGACCACTACATTCCCCTCGCACGCTACACGACCTGAATCTGACCCTGATGAAACTCAGGTTACCCTTCCCATATACAGTTCCATCTTACACGGTGACAAAGAGGAAGCTGCAGATGAAAGTGCAGGTTCGGCCCACCCGCCATCAGACACACCACCGTACTATCAGGGGCCCTGTGCCAGTGCCGTCGCCAACGAGTGGGCCCCCCCTGCTTGCCCAGGATCACAGCACTTGCAAAGTTGAAATACTGTGCAGTGAGATGGAAGATGGGGACGACGACGAGTCCAGACAAGTACAGGGATTCCCTAGCGAGGAGACTTATTTGATTGTTTTCAATGTTGGGACAGCAATTTTTGGGGAGCACTATACTCTGGAGAATGATAGATGGGGCCCACCATACACTGGAACATTCCAAAGGTGGACATCAGACACTGGAGCAGCATTTACAGGGCCCATTATACACTAGAGCATTAGAAATGGGGCCCATTATGTTTGGAGCATTATTTGGGCCCATAAGACAGTGGAGCTTCATCCATGGGGACCAACATATACTGTAGCATTATGTGGAGCTCATCATATACTGTTTCAAACATTATATGGGACCAATGATTCTGTATGGAGAAATAGATGGGCCTCGTCATGAGATGTAAAAAGTGAGGTATTTTTCATTGTACTATACCGCTATTTCTCTGCCGTATCGGAGCATGATGAGTTGTGGTATGTGTTAAAGGGGCGCTCTTTCGCCCAGGGCACATGAAAACCTGGAGCCAGCCCTCCCCCCCACAGTCTGTAGCCAAATAACCCCCATTTTTCAGTGCATAACTTGTATTATGAAGTTAATTAAGGTTGACAAGCTTAAGTAAGAAGAATTGATGCTTTTGGCATTCAAATGGGCACTGTTGGTGTGTTTCCTGTCCTCCTCTCACTGCCGACTTTTATTCCCCATTGACTTACATTGGGTTTCGTGTTTCGGGACGACCCCGACTTTTCCCTATAATCGGACGATCTTGCTCGACCCGACTTTTGGAAAAGTCGGGTTTCACGAAACGAAACGCGACCCTAAAAAACCAAAAGTCGCTCAACTCTAGTCACCACCATTTTATTTTATTTAAAAAAAAAAAAAATTCCTACTTTTCTCCTCAAAATTTGGGGTGCATTTTAGAATCCGGTGCGTCTCATAATACGCAAAATACGGTAGACAGTTCTGCTATTAAAGAGCAAGGATAGAAGAAAATATGCAACAATTCGTTATAAACCAGTTTCACACTCAGTTGTCAGTGGTCTTGATGAGGGGCTTGCTGGAGTCAGCCACTCCTAATTTATGAAGAGGTGCATTCTGAAGTACCTCATGAGTGGAATGCTCCTCTGTGTACCAAGCCAGAAATCTTACTCCAGGTAGGTATTGGAGTGAAGTTTCTGGTGTAGGGAATGCCATATCTCTTCCTGAATTAGACCAGCTTTGTCATCCCACCCCTGACGCACCCGGTCCCGACCTATCCCAGCTCCACCCATTTTGGAGTATGCTGGGAGAAACTGGGGTGAAGACACCAAAAGTAGCCTTTTACACCAGAATAATGTCATAAAAGCTTTGATATATGTGGTTCATAGTGTATGGCAGCAAGTTTTGGATCAGGTTATTTTTTCTGCTCAAACTCAGCAGATAGATGTTATATGAAGGTCTATAGAAAAAAAGACACAGAATTTTTTTCATTCACAGCCTTTTGATTTGTTACTTTTAGTAGCGTGAAAGGCATTTTTATGTAGGAAGCTGAAGGTACCCCAGGGTCCTTAACTTCATCATGCTGCATGACAAAAACAGTATATACGAGTGTGTAGGGCTGAGCCTAAATAACAGAGCAGGTGCTGTGAAATATAGCTTGCTTATCTTTTAAAGGTCTACATAATCATATTAGTGGTTTGTGGAAGGGTGAAGGAAGGGTCCCTTTTAAGGGTTTCATCATGATTGATATCCCAGTATGTTTCCCTAGAGGTAAGATCAAATAATGAGCTTCTCCCTATTGTGAGGCAGTGAAGGGTATTATATGCAAGGGATTCTATGTATCCCCCAGGATGCACATAGAAGCATATTAAGGCCGCTGGAGCGCGTTGCAGTCACAGGTGTAGCTGTGGTTGCACTGCAGAATAAAAGTAAGTGTGGTCTTGGACAAGCTATTTGGGTTTTTATTTTTGGAGTGAACTGCAGGATGGTAGTGGGGCAGTTCGCTACCTCCAGTCGGGTCTTTCAAGTGGCCGATGGCAAAAGATTCCATTTAAAAATCCTGCAGTAAAGGGTTTGGGGGTGTCAGTGTTTGTTTGCCAGCAGAAGAGCAGGTGGCTCTGAAACAGCCAGCTTGTCTGAGGTAACACAGAGCCCAGAGAAGCAAATGCCTGGCACCCCTCAGTGTGACATGATGGTGCAGTCACACAGGGCAACCGGTCTCGGATACCGTCTGTTTTGACGCACCCGGCTGCGATCCAGAGGATGCCGTGTGCTGTTTTTTATGTGAGTTTGTGGACATTAAATTCATTAGCTTTGAACTTTCCTGGGTCACTGCCTCATTACTGCAAGGTGTGAACACCGCTGCAATACACTACCTAGCAGCTGACAGCAAGTTACAAATGCATTTGAGTGATAAAGAAATGCGGCAGGTTTAACGTTTTTCCTGAACATTTCTCATTTTCATGGTTTTAAATAAATAGTCTTTTATACATACAGGATGCTCATGCTGCATTCCCTCTCCCTCCTTCTGTTATTGCTGTGCTATACCAGTTGTAAAGTTCTCATCTATCTGCAAGATCAGCAAGCGTGGTGAGCTCCTTTCCTGCCTTCATTCATTAAATAATACAGTAAAAACTAAAAATGGCTGGTGTTGGAGGTCAGATTCAATGCAATAGCATCTTAGAACTCATTCAGACGTACAGTACATAAGGGGAAAGAACAACTCAATTTTTATTAATGTTTTGGAACCGATCTCCATCATTATTTGGTCAGTGTTTGATTATGTGCACATGACCAGAATCTACCCAATAAAATGAATATAATATCAACATGTTCCATCTTATACTGCATTTTTTAACTGCTCATTCTTCTGAAGCGGCCCGCTCCCTAAACTTGGCGGCATAGAGTAATAGACCTGAGAATGGAGTTGCAGAAAGAACGAGGACAAGCCCATTGACAACACCGCTTCTAGAAAATGACTGCCAACAAGCTTCACCTGGCAAAATTTGTTGGGTGTATCGGCGTCTTAAAGATGGCGTGTGCACATAGCCTTTCAGTTTTTACAATCAATGTTTTCGTCAGTGATTTTCAAGTATAAAAAAAAATTGCAAACCTTCTCAAACTCATTGCAATGTTACAAACGGATAGGACACGGATTACACACAAATGGGATCCACAGTTTTCATGAAACTACAGATTTGCATGGATGAGTTTAATCTATGACTTGGATCAAAATTTTCAAATCATATTTTTTCTGTGATTTTTTTTTTTTTCCACGGACACTTAAACTACAAAAAAACATAAACGTGAACAGTCCAATAGACTACAATACGTATGTGTTCTATCCGTTAAAAACTCCAGCAGATCCAAGGAAAAAATCTGACATTTTCATGGCCCTATAGATTAACATTAATCCTGGAGTTATCCTATGTTTTCTTGGATCGAACTCGGACCGAAAATATTTTTGTCTACACCTGCCCTAAGATTGAGACATTCATAAAAAAAATTTGCACATTTTTATTATGATTGGATTGTAAGCCTTTTGGTGCAATCTAAAGAAAATATCTCAGAGAAACAGAATGTCAGAAAGCCTTATTCTAAAGTAAATGTTATGCCATGGTACTAAATTGGATAAAACAAGTGATTGAGTATCACTCCAATAATAAACTTTAACTCAATCTGACAGGATACGATGCTTTAGGGCCTTGGAATTGGAGCAAACAGAGGCCAATGGCTTAAAATGCATCTTCAGTGTGAGTATGGATGTATTGTAGCCTGCAGCAAGTTTTGTGCATCTGGATACATTGAAATATCCTGTAAAGAGAATTATACTAAAAATCAATTTCTGTAGATTTGATTTACATATATTACAATATCTAATATTACAATATAAAATCTATACTTTATATTAAGAGTTCATTCTTTTCTTGTGACCAAATTTTGGAGCTTCAGATGCTATTAAAGTGTCTATATTGAAGCTAACAGAAAAAATGCACTAAGGACATAGAACCTTATGGCGTAGATGCCCCTTTGGCATAGGGCTATATAGTCTCTGTACACAGCCATACACTTCTGCGGACTCCATATGTACTCGCTGTATGAGATTATGTAGACTAGAAGCAATGCTTATTCATACCTCTCAATCATCTGAGTTTGATGGAGCATACAACTTCTTTTATTATTACGCTTGTAGAAAATTCAACAGATAAAAATGGTGTGCCTCCACATGGCAGCGGGTGTAGGCAGTTCTCCAGAAGGTCTGTTATGGATCCATATAAAACTGACCCCTAAGGCGTTTTTATCATGGCAGATCTGTTGCTCTGTGTTTCTGCACCATGAATTGTCAGGCGACGTCTGTGTGAAGATATTTTTCCCTAGCATTAATACTTCCAGGTGAAATTTGCTCTACCTCATACGACATCCGATTGTGTGAGAAGAAAAACAAAATGCTCTGATAGGGAAAAAAACCTTCTGTATATCTGTAAATAGGATTGAAGGCATAGGCAGAAAACGTAATGGTGCCTAATTACTACTTTGTACAGTTTGACGGTTGGAATTGGCCATCTAAATGGAGCCTAATACTGGATGTTAAAACTAAGGTCCCCATCCCTATAAGTTGCAAATATAAGGGGAACCTGTCACCAGGTGTCTTCCCACTTAACCTACAGACACACCGAGGATGCTGTCCCATGGGGCTGAAAGGTGTTGGCCATAGGCTATATGGAAAAAATACTGGTGACAGGTTCCCTTTAAGATATATTGTTGTATTTAATATGAATGGATTATAATTCGTCTAAGGACGTAACTGTAAGTGAAAAACAGGTTTGGGTAATAAGTCCCAGAAGTACTAGCACATAGCATAGACCAATGAAAAAGTGCAGGACAGAGAAAAATAAGAAATACAAATAAATAAATAACTTTATTAGCAAGAAATATAAAAAAATATATATTTATATATGCATTGTCATAGATAATATATATACACAGTGCCTTAACCTTTTTCCACATATCATGCTTCAAACATGAAGATAACAAATGTAAATTTTTGGTGAAGAATCCACAAAAGTGGGACACAATTGTGAATTTGAACGAAATGTATTGGTTATTTTAAATTTTTTTGGAAATACAAAAACTGAAAAGTGGGGCGTGCAATATTATTCGGCCCCTTTACTTTCAGTGCAGCAAACTCCCTCCAGAAGTTCATTGTGGATCTCTGAATGATCCAATGTTGTCCTAAATGACTAATGATGATAAATATAATCCACCTGTGTGTAATCAAGTCTCTGTATAAATGCACCTGCTCTGTGATAGTCTCAGGGTTCTATTTGAAAAAAAAAGGAAAAAAGGTACCACTGCAAAAGAGCGCACACTGAACCAATGTAGTGAAACTAGAAAATTATTTAATTGATACAAAAGAGTCACATGTGTAACTCTTTTGTATCAATAAAATAATTTTCTAGTTTCACTACATTGGTTCAGTGTGCGCTCTTTTGCAGTGGTACCTTTTTTCCTTTTTTTTTCATTACTATTTTCCACTGTTGCGGCACCTGGCCCTTATATATAATATGGTATTTTGCACAGTTTAGTGCACCCAGAATTGCTAATTGTGAGGGTTCTATTTGAAGCACAGAGAGCATCATGAAGACCAAGGAACACAACAGGCAGATCCATGGTACTGTTGTAGAGAAGTTTAAAGCTGGATTTGGATACAAAAATGATTTCCAAAACTTTAAACATTCCAAGGAGCACTGTGAAAGTGATCATATTGAAATGGAAGGAGTATCATACCACTGCAAATCTACCAAGACCCGGCCGTCCCTCTAAACTTTCATCTTAAACAAGGAGAAGACTGATCAGAGATGCAGCCAAGAGGCCCATGATCACTCTGGATGAACTGCAGACATCTACAGCTGAGATGGGACAGTCTGTCTATAGGACAACAATCAGTCGTACACTGCACAAATCTGGCCTTTATGGAAGAGTGGCAAGAAGAAAGCCATTTGTCAAAGATATCCATAAAAAGTGTTGTTTAAAGTTTGCAACAAGCCACCTGGGAGACACACCAAACATGTGGAAGAAGGTGCTCTGGTCAGATGAAACCAAAATCGAACTTTTTGGCAACAAGGCCAAACGATATGTTTGGCGTAAAGGCAACACAGCTCATCACCCTAAACACACCATCCTCACTGTCAAACATGGTGGTGGCAGCATCATGGTTTGGGCCTGCTTTTTTTCAGCAGGGACAGGGAATATGGTTAGAATTGATGGGAAGATGGATGAAGCCAAATACAGGACCATTCTTGAAGAAAACCTGTTGGAGTCTGCAAAAGTACTGAGACTGGGACAGAGATTTGTCTTCCAACAAGACAATGATGTCAAACATAAAGCAAAATCTACAATGGAATGGTTCACAAACAAACCTATCCAGGTGTTAGAATGGCCAGGTCAAAGTCCAGACCTGAATCCAATCGAGAATCTATGGAAAGAGCTGAAAACTGCTGTTCACAAACGATCTCCATCAAACCTCACTGACCTCGAGCTGTTTGCCAAGGAAGAATGGGCAAGAATTTCAGTCTCTGATGTACAAAACTCATAGAGACATACCCCAAGCGACTTGCAGCTGTAATCGCAGCAAAAGGTGGCGCAACAAATTAAGTTAAAGGGGCCGAATAATATTGCACGCCCCACTTTTCAGTTTTTGAATTTCCACAAAAGTTTAAAATAACCAATAAATTTCATTCCACTTCACAATTGTGTCCCACTTGTTGATTCTTCACCAAAAATTTACATTTAGTATCTTCTAATAGTCCTAGTAGAAAGCATAAGACATAGCCAATAAGAAATTAAATATGCATAATAAAAGAAAGGATAGCATGCCATAAGAAAAATATATAAACATGCAATAAAAAATTAATATTGGATTATAGTATTATATTACAAGTCCCTCAGCCACAAAACACACCCGACGTGTGTTTCACAAATGCTTCAGTGCTTCATCAGGGGTCAGAATGCATAGAACGTAACTATATAATCCCCAATAATATCCAGCTTTAATGTAGAGCACATAATGCTAATCCATAATAAAACATAAATAGCTGATGACTTTAAATAATTATCACATGACACATGTGTTATCAGAACGCATTACCCCTTAGTCAAGAAGGAAAGGTTTTAAGTCTCACACATCTTGAAGACTGTCCTATATAACCTTTTGCTGCTATCATAATCCTTACTTTCTACTTCAGTGATAGTGCATAATCCCATCTATTTCTAACTCTGGATATAGACAGTACATGAAATCTTCGCATTTGTTACGTGATTTGTTTATGACCGGTTTCATCACAAGCTAAGTGATCATTAATGAGACTATCGTGATTGAGGAAAGCATCATATTTAATTACGGTAAATTAATAAAATGTAATCATGCTGTAATTTGTACTGTACTTAAGCAGAGAAATTTCAAAGCAGATTGCATATGCAAAATCTACAACTAATCCTCTGCTTGGAGCTTGATCAAAGCTTTTCATTGTTCGTATGGGAAATAATGCCAAAGGATATAAAATCATATAGGTGTCATGTAGTTGTTTTCTGCAGTCTAGTTCCGAGATATGCTTTACCCATTATTAAAGCCCTAACATTACCGGAAAAGATGTTTGGTGATTTTGAAAAAAAAAATTCATTATGCTCTATGACATGTGTTTTACCACCATTAATATTCATGTATATTAAGTGAATATACAGTTGATTTGGGGTTTGTGAACAGTCGTGGTCAGCTCTCTGCTCTGTGTTAGTTGTCCGGTAAAGTAAGGATTCACTCCTGTCCTGAGTGACAGGTTTATCTTCTGTAAAGCATTCCATCATCCTAGAACACCCATTGCATGAACAGGATTCCTGAAAGCAATTTATCACAGGAAGAGATATAACAAAATAAGCTTGACAATCTCGGCACGATAATGTGGTGTAAATGTGTAATTCAGTTAGTGTTCATTCGTTATCCAGGGCCATTCTATTTTACGGTTAAATACAGACAAACATTGGTGAAAATGCAAAGGGTTTTATTGTAAATGAGCAATGAAGAAGATGGGGAAATCATTCAAACTACTTTGGCTTTTAAGGGTTTTTCCAGGAATTTTTTTAAGCATCCTCTGTAAATAAAATAGCTAAGAGACTTTTAACTCTTTTCATTCGTGCACTGCCTCTCTCCGTCATTGTCTTAAGTCTATGTTGATTAAACTCCAGCTGAGACATTGCAGGGAGGCTCAGGGCTGGTGCTGTGGGCTGGATCTGACTTCTCCTTATCCTCAAACCCCTCTTGTAAATGGATATTTTTCTCATTTGTGCTGTGTTGTGTAAGCCTCTGCTACATTTCTGTCTTCCGTACCGGGATTAGCAACAGACACCAGGAGACCTTGGGTCCGATTAAACAGGTGTCGGAAGATGGAACAGGCCGGTGGTACCTCTCTCACGTCGGTTCCGGAACTATTGGGGCTGTCACCATTTTTGCCGGGGGGAAATCTTACTGACCCGGGCGGACCTTTGTACTCGACTGTAGGGGGCGTGACAGAGATAAAAGGGACAGTGTGCAAGAAAGCAGGGGGCTTGGTGGGAAGACAGAGCATGCAGCAGGAGAAGGTGGATTCCCTCTCCATGGAGTTACGCGATAATGCAGGCCCACGTTGCAGCTCCCGAGCCCATGCGCACACTGTGAGCAGCTTATACCTGTGTGTCCTTTCAATCCAGTGACCATGAATTCGTCCTGCACCTCTCCGCTGACTGCTGCGGCCACGCAGCCTAATTCTGTGTTCTCCCCAGGATACACACGGAGGCGTATTGAAGCTGTGAGGATGCATTGCGGTCACAGGCGTAGCTGGGATTGCAATGGGGAAGCAGTGACTGATGTCACAGGTAGGGGTCGCTGTGTGCTCTCCCCAGGATGTGCAAGGAGGCATATGAAGGACATATGTGTGCATGGCAGTCATGGGCGTAGCTGTGACTGCAATGCAGACTAATTATAAAAGTAAGTGTTAGTCTTGGACATGTTAGTGTCCAAGACAGAGGTAGGGAATACCTGCTCTGTTTCAAACACAACATCCAGACTGCAGTATGATAGTGTTGCAGTCTGTTACATTCCGGACCCAGGTTTTCCAGGTGGCTGAAAGCCAGAGGTTGCTATGTTAAAAACCCTGCAGGAAAGGGTTAGACAGATCTGAGGACTTCTGAGTGAGTCTCAAGTGTGTCAGGGCAAGAGTGAGTTGATGCTTGTTGCTGTGCAGAGCACAGGACAGAGCAGAGCCAATAGGCCTGCACTGTCAGCATACACAGTGATGTAACTTCCACGGTAACTGGTCTCAGATGTGGACAGTCCTGTGCCCGGAGGTGAACTGGAGGTGGATGTCCTGTGCCCGAAAGAGGAATGGTGTGTAACGATTGCAAAACAGGTGGATATGGTGCCTGGCTGGGATTATGGAGGATATCCTGGACTGTGTACGGCTGTGAGCAGAGACTGTGATGCAAGTGGTGCAGGACACCCACGGAAACTAGTCAGAGGAGGACTTGCGTGTGTAGTGACTGCAATGTAAAGGATGCTGTGTACTATGTAGTGCTATAAACTGGTGTGAACTGAACACTGATATTATGCACTGAAGTTATATGCACTGAAGTTATATGCAATTATGTGAATTTGGACTTTTATGTGTGAAGATAACACATTAAAGAAACTTTTGTGTTTGAATTTTGTGGGTCACTGCCTCTTCACTGGGTACGGTGCTACTGCTGTCTTACACCTTATACATTGCTCAGTTTTACTCCCCTCATTACTCTTTTTCTCCCTGCATGGAGTATCCCCTGTAATAAACCCTTTAACTCCTGCTCGTAACTGCATCCTGCATACCTATGATTTCTACACTGGTTTGGTTTTACTGTACAGTTCAGGTGCATTCGGCTGGCATAAAATATGGAGCAAAGCCCCCTCCTGTTGATGTTCCCATAAAAAAGTAAGCTTCAATGTCCTGCCTCCTTCCTGCCCGAACTATCCCAAACCAGAACAGCTTATTTTGACACTAGGGACTGCCCTTCCGACAACCCAGCTTTCCTGAGGCCCACCACCATTCCCCCTCACTCTTCCCCAACTGGCCTCTTCCTCTTAGGAGAGAATGAAACATGGACTCTAATTCCTCTTTTGGGCCATAGGCCCTGTACCTTTCAGAGATCTGCACCCTCCTGTTGTTCGGAAGGTTAGTACTGTTAGGGCCCATCGCAGCTTGTATGTGAACTTGAACCTTGCACTAACACCGTCTGAGACTCCGAACAACACCTATCCAGGAAGTGCTTCTCCTTTATGTTTGCTATAACCCCTCAAAGTATGTGGGTTATTCCCAAACCATTTAACTGTGTCTTATCCAGTGTGTACTAACTATATCCCTACAGCCCACCACTGGTTCTCTTATTGGATAGCCCTCACACTCTCTGGGGATTGCCTTGAAGTAAGACCTCCAGGAAACTGAACACAAATCAGATATGAGGATAAAATAGATTTTTATATATAAATAACATACAGTAGCATGTAAACGTTTGGGCACCCCTGGTCAAAATTATTGTTATTGCGAATATACTGTATATATAATTTTTACGATTTACATTTCCAATTTAAAAATTACAAAAAGGAAAATGGGTTGATGCAAAAGTGTTGGCACTCTGCATGATTATTACCTAATAGCACCCCTTTTTCGAAGAATCACAGCTCGTAAATGCTTTTTTTAGCCTGACAAATGAAGGTCATATTTTTGCAGGTGTCTCTAAACAGTAGGATAATGTACCACAACCCAGAGTCTGCTAAATCTTTCTGAAGGTCTTTTGCAGTCAAGCGGGGGTTCTGATTTGCCTCTTTAGCAATCCTATTAGCAGCTCTCACTGAAATTTTCCTTGGTCTTCCAGACATTATCTTGACTTCTACTGTTCCAGTTAACTGCCATTTCTTAATTACATTGCAAACTGAGGAAAGGGAAACTTGAAAATGCTTAGCTATCTTCTTATAGTGTTTTCCTGCTTTGTGGGCCTCCACCATTTTTATTTTCAGAGTGCTAGGCAGCTGCTTAGAAGAGTACATGGCTGCTGTTTTTGGCACAAGTTTAGAGGCTGTTTTTTTTTTTTTTATAAAGCTGGGAAATTTGCATCACTTTGCCTTTCCTAAAAATTATAGCAAACAAGCATAACCCTAACAGGGTAATTAAAGGTCTGAAACCTTGGACGAATTTCAAAGGGTGCCCAAACTTTTGCATCGACCCATTTTCCTTTCTGTAATTTTTAAAATGTAAAATAAGAAAATATGTATATTTTTTTTGGCTAAAATACAAAGGAAATGTGTCATCTATAACTTAAGGCTTTTTAGAGTTTATTTCATCTTCAGCTTGCTTAACTGTTCACAATACAGGTGCTTCTCACAAAATTTGAATATCATCAAAAAGTTAATTTATTTCAGTTCTTCCATACAAAAAGTGAAACTCATATATTATATAGAGCCATTACAAACAGAGTGATCTATTTCAAGTGGTTATTTCTGTTAATGTTGATGATTATGGCTTACAGCCAATGATAACCCAAAAGTCATCATCTCAGTAAATTAGAATACCAGCTTGAAAAATGATTTTAAAATCCAAAATGTTGGCCTACTGAAATGTATGTCCAGTAAATGCACTCAATACTTGGTCGGGGCTCCTTTTGCATCAATTACTGCATCAATGCGGTGTGGCATGGAAGCGATCAGCCTGTGGCACTGCTGAGGTGCTATGGAAGTTCACGTTGCTTTGATAGCAGCCTTGAGCTCGTGTGCATTGTGGGAGAAACATGCCAGAACCAAAAAGATGCACAAAACATAATATTATATATCTAGGATCTTCTCAAATACCATAGAGAATCATTATTTGGAAAATATGATTGTGTGTTGCTTTATGTTTACATACAGGAGGATTATTTTCCTATAAAAATGTACTATATATGCCTTCCATCGCTCCCATTGTGATACTTGCTGCCCGCCTGTTCTTTTCCATATGGATTTAATATCCAGCATGGATCTTATTGATTTTTTGTTTTGTGTATTGTTTGTATATTGAATATATATGTACTAATATAGACAATTGTAATTTTTTTTATACATTTTTGTCTTTGAAGGCATTTTTTTGGATGTATCCACATTATTGTTAGGAGAGCAAAAAACTCTTTGTTATTCTTATGTGTACTTGTCTGCATTGTTGGGTCTGGTGTCTCTCATCTTCCTCTTGACAATATCCCATAGATTCTCTATGGGGTTAAGGCCAAGCGAGTTTGCAGGCCAATCAAGCACAGTGATACTGTTGTTTTTAAACCAGGTATTGGTACTTTTGGCAGTGTGGACAGGTGTCAAGTCCTGCTGGACAATGAAATTTCCATAAAAGCTTGTCGGCAGAGGGAAGCATGACATGCTCTAAAATTTCCTGGTAGACGACTGTGTTGACTTTGGTCTTGATAAAACAGTGGACCTATGTAAGGGGGTGAGATAGAATTACCTCCTTGCTTCCCTTCCTCTGATTGTTTTCCATGTGTTGATGTTTACATACGCTAATGTTGGTAATGTCTATGTTAATATTTGTGGTACTGCTACATAGTAATATGTATTACCGCTCACATTTATGGTACTGCCTCTTTCATACATGTGTTACCATTCTTTGTAGAACTATATAATGTTGTGTTCCTATAGTGTAATACTGTATATAATAATGTAATGATGTTTACTAATGCTCATGTACAGTTTAGGGAAAGTGAAGTGTTTCCTTCGGACAATAGAGGGGGCATTATAGTGTTTGCAGCTCTTTATTACTAGGGTAACTGTAGTACTTATGGGAACCACTAGATGGGGGCATACTTGTGTGTACTGTAGGTATAGTTTATAGCATGGTTATAGGGGGTTAAATGTAGGAGGGGCTGCCGGGTGGTAAGACAAGAGCTTCTAGGAAGTTAGTTGAGACAGGGCCAGAGTGCCCGAAGTGTCCACATGGGCTATAGGCCTGGACGCCACGTAACATTAAAGCACTGCAGCCCACATTATCTACGGCCACTGTGAATCATAGCAGTGGGCCAGTACAGGAGAGGAAAGATGTGGCAACTCATCGCCTGGGTGGACGCCTTTAGGGCAGGAGTCAGTTGGACTGAGGAGAAGGAAGTTGGAGCTTTGACAAGAATGCTACAGACAGGATCGATGCTTTACCAGAGGCAATCAAACCGGGTGACTGATGATTTCGAGTCTGGGGCAAAACGGGTAGAAGGAATTGTCATCATGGCGAGGTTAGGCCAGGAAGGAACTGGAGAGCAGTCTAGGACGGTCTGGTCCAGGCATGTGCTGCACAGAAGTGACAGCAAAGCATGGAAAGATGAGGAGACAAGTGAATTTCATGATGTGCCAACTGTGGATGTAACATGTGAAGTATTAAGTAAAGAGAATGTCGAAGTCATCCTGGATTGTGTCTCCATTACTGGGGGTCACCTGGAAGAAGGACCGTCGCCACCTGACAAGTGCCCAGGGGGACCTGAACCTGGACATGCAGTTACGCTGAGAAGAAGAATACAGTTTTCTGTAGGGGAAGGTCCGGACACAGATGCTTCAGTGTCTCTGGTCACGACTACAGTCCTGGCCTCACCTTACATTTGGCATAGATGGCAGGATGCGACTACCTCTCTGTGCAGAGAACCTGCAGAAAGAAACGATGATGAAGATGTGTGTGCAACTGCTGTCCCTCTGGAAGATGACCAGGAGAAAGAGCAAGTAGTCGCTGTAGCTGAAGAAGAATTTGTGAATGAAACATTGGATTTGCCTACTACCGATTCTGTGACAATACCGGACTTGACTACTGAATTGAAATTGACTGGAAAAGAAAGTCTGACATCTCTTCTGTGACCCAGATGGCGGGGGTGAGATTGGTGGTAGATGGTGGAGAAGAAGCAAACAACAACAAAAACCACGTCCTTTGTGGGTGTTGCCATCGTCAACTGGCACCAAAACCTGCCTGTCAGTGTGCCCTGGTCTGCCCCTGGTGGGTGCGGATGAAGAGGAGAAAACATTGCCCCCTTCCACTGACCAAAAATGAATGGGTGGAGCAGCTGAAGGCAGTCTCATCTGGTAATGGGTGGGGCTCAGAAGAAAATCCTGGAAGAATCTGTGCAGAGCCATTTTGTGAACTTGAACCGGTCATGATGCAGCACTCTTGCACCTGTAGCTGCCAAGGCATGGGCCACATCGAGGGGAGGTGGCTGCAGGAGAGCGGAAGAACAGCCTCGGAAGACCAGCGAGGAATTGGTGGACGTTTCCATCTGTCCGCCTGTGGAGTTGCCTTGGCCACAGAGTCTTCAGCTGACGGAGCTACCACCCTTATACCTTCACCAGCAGATGACATGGCTCCCCAAACAATCACTGATTGTGGAAACTTCACACTAGACCTCAAACAGCTTGGTTTGTGTGCCTCTCCACTTTTCTTCCAGAGGTTTACCACTGTTCCATATTTTCTACATTTGTGGATGATGGCTCTCACTGGAATCCCAAAGCTTGAGAAACAGCTTTATAACCTTTTCCAGACTGATAGATCTCAATTACTTTGTTTCTCATTTGTTCCAGAATTACTTTGGATCACGGCATGATCTTTTGAGGATCTTTTGGTCTACTTCACTTGGTCAGGCAGGTCCTATTCAAGTGATTTCTTGATTGAGACAGGTGTGGCAGTAATCAGGCCTGCTTGTGGCTAGTGATTGTGAACTCAGCTTCCCAAAGATGTGATAAACCACAGTTAGTTTATGTTTTAATGAAGGGGATGGCAATTAATTTTTTCACACAGGGCCCTGTAGGTTTGGATTTCTTTTACCCTTAATAATAAAGACCTCCATTTAAAAAAAGCATGTTGTGCTTACTTGTGTTATCTTTATCTAATATTTAAATTTGTTTGGTGATCTGAAACATTTAAGTGTGGCAAATATGCAAAAGAATAGAAAATCATAAAGGGGACAAAACCTTTTTCACACAACTGTACTTAGGTGTATATTATATGTGTTTTTGATGTGCTTCTGGAAATGCACTTAAAATGCCTGTACGTTTTGTGCCTGCAGAATTTCCACACCCAATGCCAGTTTAGTAGGAAAATTCTGACCGAAAACTCAGCATACAAGCAAGAGAAATTGACATGCTGCAGATTTGAAACATGCATCTCAGGTGAGCTTACGCTGCATTAAAAAGAAGCACAGTTGGCATGAGATTTCTATAAATCCCATCCACTTTCTTGGAACAGTAAGATGTTTCTGATGCAGCAAAAATATGCAGCGTCAAAAACACACCAAAAGCTCATTATGGGAACACAATCTGAGTCTCTCCATGTGATCTACAAGGCAACAGCATCATAATATGGGCAAAAAAGCATGAGCATAAGGTGGTACAGTGGGGTACTATATAAGACCTTTGGGCCATAATACAGCCATGTGCTTGATATCATATACAATCCTCAACATTGAAATTGCAACACCAAGAAGGAATATTCATGGAACTTTGGAAATCATAAGATCAATAGACATGTTGATAATATGCAAATGGCAAAAAAAAACAACAAATTTTTAAAAGCTCATGATTTAGTCAGTATTGCATATGAGTATTTGTAAAACGAGTGGTACGGCCATTTCCTGCAAATGATCCATTTTTCAACAAGACAACACCAGGCCATATGTTGCCCATGCTCCTATGAGCAGTCTGTGTGGCCTAAATGTGCTATTATGGTCTGTAATGTCTCCTGACTTATCTCCCATTGAGCACATCTGGGATGCCATTGGTCGGCAATTGCAAAAACGTTGCCAGCAGAGATTCTCAATGATTTGAGTGTCTAAGTGCATTCAGCAAGGGAGAGCAATCCTCAAACAATCATTATTAACCTCATAGATAGTTGTTAAGGAGTGTAAGTGCGTGTATTTCTGTTCATGGAGAAAAGAAAACTAGGAGACAGAAGAGCGCAATAGGGTCTTATTTGGTGGTAATGGAGAATTAGAAAAGTGAGGTTACTCACCTGGAGAAGTTGCAATATAACTACACTTGGTAGGCACGTAATACAGCTGCTGCCTGGTTCTATTTCTGCTTGTGGCACTCATATACGATACTGAAAAAATTAAGATGTCTTGAAAATGTTTCCATTGTTATCAATTGCATATCATCATTAATATGTCTGTTAAAGATGAGCTAGCACTAAAATGCTCAGATTCTCGTTACTCAAACCAAGCAATTTCTAATGCTTGGATACTCATTTTGAGCAATGAGCAAAATTGGGAAATCTGAGCATTTTTCCAGCAGACCCTACAAGGAGGTCTGGAGGGCAGTGAAAATTTTGAAATGGATGGAAAAAGTGCTGTATGGAAGGAGAACAGCATGAATGAGACATTAAAAATTGATGAGAAATTAGAGTTTGCAGGAAAAAAATGTTAAGAAATTTTTTTCCCTGAACAATGACTTGCATATAAGGCAAAATTTTAAAAGAATTTTAAAAAATAATAATTTTAAATAATCCAAAATTGATTTTTTTTATTTAAAAATTAGAAATGTCACTGTAATTTCTGAAGGAAGTAAGAAGTGCCAAAAGTTAAAGACTCAGAGGGACTCAGATACACCCTATATAAGACATAAAGGAGGGCCTCATACACAATCTATTCAAATTGTCATGTAGTGGTACTCCTAAACTCATAAAGACTATGCACTAAGTGCAAAGCCTGCCAAAAATTACACGCACTGTTACTCATACACCCTTGAAGGATAAAAAAAAACCTTAAAGGAACCAACTCTAGTGCCTCATTTAAATACTGGAAACAAAGTGTATTTCTGTTATTCCTACTATCATAAAAGCTCTGTACACAGTGCAAAGCCTTCCAATAATTTTAAGCAGGGTCATCCATGAGGTCACCAACTGGTGTGTCTCATAAAAAAAAATAAGAAAGTGTCGTCATGGTACTTCTACACTCAAAGGCTTTAAGCCAGGAGAAAAATTATAAGTAGGGTCATCCACAGACCATAGAAAGCAACAATCGGCAGCACAACACCTCCAAGGCATAAAGGAACAGCTCATGTCATGTGTCCAGTTTGGAGACTCAATAGCTGAAGATCACAGAGGAATAATGAAGTACGTAGATTTTGTTGGCCAGGTATTGCTTGACCATCTTTAACCCCTTAACCCCTGGGCCATTTTCTGTTTTTGCAGTTTTGTTTGTTGCTCTCCTTCTCAGAGCTATAACTTTTTTATTTTTTTGGTCAAAATGGCCATGTGAGGACTTGTTTTTGGTGGGACAAGTAGTAATTTTGAATGACACCATTGGTTTGAACATATCGTGTACTGGAAAATGGGGAAAAAAGTGCAATTCCATACTTGTTTTTTTTCCATGTTCACTAAATGCTAAAACTGACCTGCCATTATGATTCTCCAGGTCATTGCTAGTTCATAGACACCAAACAAGTCTAAGTTCTTTTTTATTTAAGTGGTGAAAAAAAAATCCAAACTTTTGGTTTAAAAAATGGCGTCATTTTCCGAGACCCGTAGGTCTCCATTTTTTGTGATTTGGAGCTGGGTGAAGGCTTATTTTTTGCGCACCAAGTTAACATTTTTATTGATACAATTTTGGTGTATATATGATCTTTTGATCGCCCGTTATTGCATTTTATTGCAATGTAGCGGAGACATGAAAAAAGTAATTCTGGCGTTATGAATTTTTTTCTCATTATGCAGTTTGCCGAGCGGGTTAATTCTTATTTTATATTGATAGGTCGGGCGATTCTGAACGCGCTGATCCCAAATATGTGTATTGTTTTATTTTAAATGAGGCGAAAGGGGGTTGATTTTAGTTTTTAATATTTTTAAAAAAGTTATTTTTTTACTTTTTACGTGGGAGACTAGAAGCTGCAGTTGTCTGATTGGCTCTGCTACATGCAGGCGATGAGGAGCTACTTTCTTGTGTCGGTGGTTTTGCTGCAGCTGTGGGAGTTCAGATACCTAGTGCTGTTTTCTATGCTGCTGTAGAGCTTGGCAGCAGAGTATATTGTCCCTTTTTCTTTGTTTGTCCTGTGTTTTGTCTCTTCCCCTGTATTTTACCATCTGCAGTGTTGAAGCTAGCATCCCTAAAAGGAAGTGCACTAGCCAGGGTACATTCAGGAGACAATCAGGGACTAGGCAAGTGGCAGCAATGGGGGGGGAAGGACCTACATAGGGCATTAGGGGAATTTAGGGACAGGCACTGATTGGTGACAGGAGGTGACTAATCTCTTCCTTCCTACCTTCAGGGCCTTCCTCTCCCTTTTTCCATCTCGTCTTAGTTGTATGCTGTGTTGTCGCCAGTATTACCTGTGTCTGAAAGTGACACCCACCTTGTCAAGAATACCCGGTCATCAGGACAAGGATGCTGGGAATGTGTTATGAAATTTGCCCAGGCCTTTGAAAGTGTACCACTGCCTCTGCTGTACCTGGTGTGTATCTCCCTTACCTCTCCTCCTTGGTTGGGCAAGGAAGCTTGCCCCCTGCCATTAGCATTTTCTGATGGGAATTTTTTCAACATATTTTCCACAATGACCTTCTGGTATAGCACAATTTTAGTAGACCTCTCCACCTCAAGAAGGAGGTGGGGAACCCCAAGGACAGTACAATCTCTCAGGGGTGGTATCCCCATCTTGAAACACCTTGAGAAGCCTATCCCAGACTTGTTTGTTCATTTCTCAAGAAGAGTTCATCCTGCTCCCTTCCTTCTCAGATTACACCCACCACTTACAAGTGATGTTGACCCTCCATTTTGAGGAATATGACCCTGGTTTCAGCCATCAACTCATGCAGCCTTCGAGGCAAGTCTCCTGTATCTACTGCCCGCTGGTGAATGAGATGTGTTGACGGGTCCCAAACTCTTCCGTGAACTCCCATCTCCACTGCTGGTCATACGAAATGACTTCCCCTGGGATGCCAACTATTGGTACCTTGCGACTAGCAGGCCCACTAGCATTTATTCAGCCCTGGTCTTGGCTCACCTCCTTCTCTCTTTGAACTAGCCTAGGCCCTGCAGTCAACTCACTAGTTACTCTTGTCTGCAGTCCACAAGAACCCTAGCTGTGAAGTCTGCAGCCTGGATTGGAATCTTGGATGATTCTGAGAAAGCAGATGGTTCTGGAACACAGGTTACTGCCACTTCCACTGTTGCGCCAGCTTGGTTTGACTCTGATATTTCTCCTGCTTCTCCTTCTGGAGTCTCATGGGATTCTGACATTTTTGAGGCCAACTAAGCATGTTACATTGTATGGATTACTAATTCCATGCAGAAAAATGTTTCAACTCTTTTTTGGAATGTGATATACAACCAAAATGTACTCCAGAGCACGTAATACTCTATAAATGAGTAATTTAATACAGATAAAACTGTAATAGCTTTTATTGAGTGTTATATACCATGTAACCAAATGTAACAGAAAGCACGTAATACTCTATGTATGAGTAATTGAATCCATATAAATTTTTCAACTTTTTAATAGTGTTATATGCAACAGAAATATACCCCTGGTAATACAAATGGAGATTCAGTGGCGCTTGTGTATGAGTGTAATTCCAGCAGCAAACACTAAGACACCTGTCACAAGGGTGTCAAAGAAATAAGGTAAAATAACTAATAATATTAGTGTGCGCTTGGAACACTCAAAGAAGAGGGAAATCTATAGAAATTGGGTGGTTATAGAAGAAGAAAAAAAAAAAAAAAAAAAGCCTCTTATAAGTGCTCTTTATGTAGCTGGATAATAGCGAGAAAATAGCAATTAGTAATAGTCAATTGTAAGACCTCAGAAGAAGTGCTTAAGGGAAAAAAAATATATATAGATGCTGGTGGCAATCCTAGTTCCAACCTGAACAATCACAAACTAAAAAGGCATGAGTGAGGGTAAAAACCTGAAATCACTGAACAGGTTATATACTGCAGGCTAATTCTCCCTGATAGTAGCTTAAAAAAAAAAAAAAGTCAAAGTCAAATTGCAGCCTGTGAACGGCTGTGCAGAGTAGCCGCAATAGTAAATGCACAAGTCAGAGAGCGGTACCTGTAAAGATAATGCGATGCGAAGTCCTCACTCCAGTAAGCGGTGCAGGTTAAAATAGCGCTTTTTGCTCCAGCGCTTGGAAAAAGAGGGGGGGTTTGTACACTGGGGTATAGACAAGCGCTGGAGCAAAAAGCGCTATTTTAACCTGCATCGCTTACTGGAGTGAGGACTTCGCATCGCATTATCTTTACAGGTACTGCTCTCTGACTTGTGCATTTACTATTGCGGCTACTCTGCACAGCCGTTCACAGGCTGCAATTTGACTTGGACTTTTTTTTTTTTTTTTTTTAAGCTACTATCAGGGAAAATTACCCTGCAGTATATAACCTGTTCAGTGATTTCAGGTTTTTACCCTCACTCATGCCTTTTTAGTTTGTGATTGTTCAGGTTGGAACTAGGATTGCCACCAGCATCTATATATATTCTTTTTCCCTTAAGCACTTCTTCTGAGGTCTTACAATTGACTAATACTAATTGCTATTTTCTCGCTATTATCCAGCTACATAAAGAGCACTTATAAGAGGTTTTTTTTTTTTTTTTTTTTTTCTATAACCACCCAATTTAGATTTCCCTCTTCTTTGAGTGTTCCAAGCGCACACTAATATTATTAGAAATATACCCCTGTGCACGTAATACTTTATGGATGAGTAATTGAATGTTGAAAAATTTTTAAACGCTTTTTTGGAGTGTTATATGCCACAGAAATGTACTCCAGAACACATGATCTGAATCATTTAAGCGTGACAAACATGCAAAGAACACAAAATCAGGAAGGGGCAAACACTTTTTCACACTACTGTCCAGACGACAGAAGTATACCCAAAAGCACATAATATTCTATGGATGAGTTATTGAATGGAGAAAAAAAAGTTAATGCTTTTTCAAGCTGTTGTATACCACAAAAATGTACCCCAAAGCACATAAAACTCTATGGATGAGTAATTAAACAGAGAAAAAAAATGTAACCCTTTTTTGAGTGTTATATATCACAGAAATGTAACCCAGAACAGGTAATACTCTGTGAATGAGTAATTGAATACACAAAAAATTTCAACACTTTTTGTGTAGTCTTATATACTACCGAAATGTTGCAGAAAGCATATAATGCTCTATGAATAGGTAATTGAATACAGAAAAAGAATTGAACCCTTTTTTGTAGAGTTATATACCACAGAAATGTACCCCAGAGCACATAATACTCTATGGATGAGTAATTGAATAAAGATAATTTTTTCAATGCTTATATAGATTCAAGATTCAAAGAAGCTTTATTGGCAGGACTAAATACACATTAGTTTTGCCAAAGCAAGTGTACAGAAGGGAATAGGGATAGGGACTGTAGGGATGTTGGGAAGGGGCTGTAGGAAAGGTGGATGGGACAGATCCAGTATGGGGCTATAGAAGTCCATGGCATAGGGAAGGTGGATGGCGGCATGGGGGCAGATCCAGGATGAGGCTATAGAAGTCCATGGCATAGGGAAGGTGGATGGGGGATTGGGGCATATCCAGGGTGGGTGCCATAGAGGTCCATGGCATATCATAGTTCTCTTTCTCGCAGTCTATGGCATTCGCTCACATATTGCGCTGCTATCTCCACTGCTCTCTCTTCTTCCCCCAGCAGGATGTATGTTTTCTCTTCCTCCTTCATGGTGGTGAAATCCGGGAAGAGATGTGAGAGTCTCCTGAAGTGAGTGTCCCTCACTGCTGAGTACTTGGAGCAGTGTAGCAGGAAGTGGGTCTCATCCTCCAGGGCCTCCTGGTCACAGTGTTGGCACAGTCTTTCCTCCCTGGGCTTGTAGCTCTGCCTGTGTCGGCCGGATTCGATGGCCAGACTGTGGGCACTGAGTCTATACCGGCTCAGGATCTTGCGGTCTTTGGGGTCCTGGAGTTTCTCCAGGTATGGAGCCAGTCTGTAGTCTCTCTGTAGACTCTGGTACATGGTCAGTTTCTGTGAGCTGATGATGTCGTTCTTCCAGTCACTTACGTACCTCTCCTGGCCTTCGTCTACCATCTTCCTGATTCCGGCTTTTGTCAGGTTGTTGTGATTGGTTTTCTGGTCAGGTTGGGTTTGGGTGAGCTGTTCCGAGGGTCCTGGTTTTTCTGTTTCCCCTACATGTGTCAGGGCTTTATGGTGATGGGAGCTTGGATTGCTCCTACATAGGTGAGCCCGGAATGACAGTGCCCTCTTTAGAACCGTTAGGTGTAGAGGGAATCTGCCCAGCTCGGCCCGGCAAGCACTGTTGGAGGTGCTCCGATGGACTTGGAGAAGGTGCTTGCAGAATTCCAGGTGGAATATTTCTGTTGGGCTTGAATCCCACCTTGACCAGTCTGGGTAGGTGTGAGGACCCCAGACTTCGCTGCCATACAGGAGGATTGGGGCGATGATAGAATCGAAGATTTTTAACCAGACCCTCACTGGTGGCTTTAGATGGTAGAGTTTCCTTCGGATGGCATAGAAGGTTTTGCATGCCTTGTCTTTCAGGGTCTGTATGGCTTGTTTGAAGCTCCCTGATCGGTGAATCTCTCATATATGTGTATGTGTAGTGTGATATACCCCCAAAAATGTACCCTAGAGCACATCATGAATAATTGAATACAGAAAACTTTTTGAGCTCTTTTTTGGAGTGTTATATACCCCAGTGCAGGTAATACTCTATGGATGATTAATTGAATACAGATACATTTTTTCACACTTTTATAGTGTGTTATATACCACAGAAATGTACCCAAGACCACTTAATACCCAAAGGATGAGTCATTAAATACAGATAAATTTTTCAGCCCCTTTTTTTTGTCTAGTGAATCCAAAAAACTGTTTCAACACTTTTTTGGAGTGTTGTATAACACCGAAATGTACTGTAAAGCGTGTAATACTGTATGGGTAAGTATTTGAATCAAGAAAATGTTTCCAACACTTTTTTGAAGTTTTACATACCATATTTTTTAGACTATAAGACACACTGGACCATAAAACGCACCTAGGTTTTAGAGGAGGAAATTAGGGGAAGAAAAAACTGAAGCAAAAAATGTGGTCAGTTCTGCACTTAATATCCCCTATCCTGGTAAATATGATCCCCTCATCCCCATCCTGATACACATAGCCCCTCATCCCTATCCTTATATGCATGGCTCCCTCATCCCTATCCTGGTATGCATGGCCCCCTTATCCCTATCCTGATCTGCATGGCCCTCATCCCCATCCTAGTATGCATGACTCCTCATCCCTAGCCTGGTATGCACAGTCCCTTCATCCCTATCCTGGTAGGAATGGTTCCCCTCATCCTTATCCTGGCATGAATGATCACCCTCATCACTATACTGGTATGCAGGATCCTCATCTCTTCAAAGTATGCATGGCCCCATCCCTATCTTGGTATGCAGGGCCACATATTTGACTTGATATGATTGGCCCCATCCCAGTCCTGGTATGCATGGTCCCACCCTTATCCTGGTATGATTGGCCCCATCCCGGTCCTGGTATGCATGGTCACATCCTTATCCCGGTATGATTGGCCCCATCCCAGTCCTGGTATGCATGGTCACACCCTTATCCTGGTATGATTGGCCCCATCCCGGTCCTGGCATGCAAGGTCCCATCCTTATCCTGGTAAGATTGGCCCCATCTCAGTTCTGGTATGCATGGTCCCATCCTTATCCTGGTATGATTGGCTCCATCCCGGTCCTGGTATGCATGGTCCTATCCTTATCCTGGTACGATTGGCCTCATCCCGGTCCTGGTGTGCATGATCCCATCCTTATCCTGGTATGATTGGCCTCATCCTGATCCTGGTATGCATGGTCCCATCCTTATCCTGATATGATCGGCCCCATCCCGGTCCTGGTATGCATGGACCCATCCTTATTTTAGTAAGATTGGCCCCACCCCCAACCTGGTTTGCATGGTCCCATCAGAAAAGATTAAAAAAAACAAACCAGTACACTTACCTTCCTTCTCTCCATCGCAGTATCCTGCTCTGATGCCAGCAACTGCTTAATGCTTGTAAACAGCCATGGCAGGGATGTCATGCGAAGGTTACAAGCAGAGCACAGCTGCTGGAATACTCACCGGGACTGTTTATTGCATAGAGCAGTGAGTATTCATTGCTGTTCAGTAGTTTGCAGTGTCAGCCGGAGCCTTCCTGCTGCTGGAAGGTAAGTGTAATGTTTTTTCTTTTAATCTTTTATGATGGGACCATGCATACAACAGTGGACGATATTCGCAGTAACCCAATTGCTGGCATCTAGGCGCCTGAGACCCCTTCAATGAAGGCCCTTCCCAAGTCCTGGGGGCCTGTGCTGTAATCATTCAGTCCGTATAAATCCTTGGCCTGGGGCAGCAGATCTCTGCCATCCAGGAGTCTGGCAATGCCCCTTCTGTAACACACATCTTCCCCGGCCAACGTGCGTGGGCTTTCTGGCTTGCAGAACGAGACTTCCTCTCTGCTATGGAGGTTGCTGACCCAGCCCCCTAAGTTACTTAACTCTTTCCCTACTTCTAACACACATACATTACAATAGTAAACATTAGGACCAGGCAAACACAGGAACATAACATCAAGGCATAAAACACATGACCATACATAGACATTCTACATTAATACACATGTTACCAAATTCATCAGGTCAGACAAAGAGCAGTGTTATAACTCATTTGCATAAAAGGCACAGGAGTCGCACAGAAGGAGGAGAGGGCACAACTGAGGGGACCTGCCAGCCCTTTACAGCTTCATCTATTTTCCCACTGATGCAATGAAGTAGTCTTGTGATCTTTGCAGAGAAACACCCCCAAAACATAATGTTTCCACCTCCATGCTTGACAGTGGGGTCGGTGTTCTTTGGGTCATAGGCAGCATTTCTCTTCCTCCAAACACGGTGAGTTTAGTTAATGCCAAAGAGCTCAATTTTTGTCTCATCTGACCACAGCGCCTTCTCCCAATCACTCACAGAATCATCCAGGAGTTCATTGTCAAACTTCATACAGGCCTGCACATGTGCCTTCTTGAGAAGGAGGACCTTGCGGGCACTGCAGGATTTTAAACCTTTATGGCGTAATGTGTTACCAATGGTTTTCTTAGTGACTGTGGTCCCAGCTGCCTTGAGATCATTAACAAGTTCCTCCCATGTAGTTTTAGGCTGATCTCTCACCTTCCTCATGATCAAGGATACCCCACGAGGTGAGATTTTGCATGGTGCCCAGATCGATGTCGATTGACAGTCATTTTGTATTTCTTCCATTTTCTTACTATTGCACCAACAGTTGTCTCCTCACCCAGCATCTTACTCATGGTTTTGTAGCCCATTCCAGCTTTATGCAGGTCTAGGATCTTGTCCCTGACATCCTTATACAGCTCTTTGGTCTTGCCCATGTTGTAGAGGTTAGAGTCTGAATGATTAATTGAGTATTTAATGAAGGTAACGAGTTGATAAGGAGCTTCTAACTGTTCTGTAGGAGCCAGAATGGTTGGTAGGGGATCAAATGCTTATTTCTCACTGCAAAATGCAAATAAATTTATATAATTTATACAATGTGATTTTCTGTATTTTATTTTGATATTCTATCTCTCAATGCTAAAATTAATCTACCCTTAAAATTATAGACTGTTCATGTCTTTGTCAGTGGGCAAACTTACAAAATCAGCAAGTGATCAAATAATGTTTTCCTTCACTGAATATGGGTATCTATTAAATAGCTGTCTACTAGAGTTGAGCGAAACGGGTCGAAAAATTTCAAAAGTCGCCGACTTTTGGCAAAGTCGGGTTTCGTGAAACGAAACCCGACCCAAGGATGAGGTCGGCCACGAGGTCGGCGACTTACGTGCCAAAGTCGCGTTTCAAAAGTTTGTTTTGCGCTCTTTTTCAGCCAATCAGGATCCACGGACACTGTGGGCAACGTGATGACATAGGCAGGGGTCACCACCATCTTTCAGAAGGGCATGCAAGTGATTGGCTTGCTTTGGTGGGCGTCACAGGGGGTATAAAAGGGCGTGCACGCCGACCGCCATCTTACTTCTGCCGATCTCAGTATAGGGAGAGGTTGCTGCTGATTCTGTAGGGAGAGCGTTAGGCAGGGAAGAAGACAAAAAAACTGCTTCTGCTGCTAGCGATTTGGCCTGTACAACACACCAGTCACTGTGTGTGCAGTGCAAGGGGAGGCTATATAGTGGTGTGTCAGTGGTGTTGGTTGTTGGGCTGCCTTCTAAGGCTTCCTGACATTCCTGCATTGCTGTTTACCCACTGCTCTGCAAACTGCTTTTTTAAAAGCAATCCAATCTCCCTTATCCTCTAGTTACTTTTGTCACAGCTGTGCCATCGAGCCTGTGACATAGCGCTCAGATATCAGTGGGCCTCACACAATCCAAAAGTGTCCAGTGTCCACAAGTGTGTGCAGAAATTCAAAATCTCCCTTATCCTCTAGTCACTTTGGTCACAGCTGTGCCATCGAGCCTGTCACATAGCGCTCAGATATCAGTGGGCCTCACACAATCCAAAAGTGTCCAGTGTCCACAAGTGTCTGCAGAAATTCAAAATCTCCCTTATCCTCTCGTCACTTTTGTCAAAGCTGTGCCATCGAGCCTGTCACATAGCGCTCAGATATTCATTGGGCCTCACACAATCCAAAAGTGTCCAGTGTCCACAAGTGTGTGCAGAAATTCAAAATCTCCCTTATCCTCTCGTCACTTTTGTCACAGCTGTGCCATCGAGCCTGTGACATAGCGCTCAGATATCAGTGGGCCTCACACAATCCAAAAGTGTCCAGTGTCCACAAGTGTCTTCAGAAATTCAAAATCTCCCTTATCCTCTCGTTACTTTTGTCACAGCTGTGCCATCGAGCCTGTCACATAGCGCTCAGATATCAGTGGGCCTCACACAATCCAAAAGTGTCCAGTGTCCACAAGTGTCTGCAGAAATTCAAAATCTCCCTTATCCTCTCGTCACTTTTGTCACAGCTGTGCCATCGAGCCTGTGACATAGCGCTCAGATATCAGTGGGCCTCACACAATCCAAAAGTGTCCAGTGTCCACAAGTGTCTGCAGAAATTCAAAATCTCCCCTGTCCTATAGACACCTTGTACCTTGTTTTACATTACTATATAGTTTGTTGGATTTTGTCTACATTTCTACCAAAAATGAGGAAGGCTGGTGGAAGAGGCCGTGGAATTGGGCGGGGGGTTGGCAGCTGGTAATGATGGTGTTGGTGGTGGATCTGATGGTAGTGGCAAGAGCAAAATAGGACCGAATGCAGGAGGTGTTGAGCCTGCGTCATCGTCTGGCTACATAAGGCCTCGAACGCTTAGTTTTCTAGGAGTTGGCAAACCGCTTTTAAAGCCAGAGCATCAGGAAAAAGTTTTGTCTTACATTGCTGACTCAGCCTCCGGCTCTATCGCCTCCTCTTCTTCAGTTGTAAAACGTAAAAGCACTGAGTCGTCATTGGAGGCTCATGTTCATGAACCACACCTTTCCTTGTGTCCTTCACCCCAACCAAGATTGAAGGATGACGCAGGCCATACTACTGATTACTCCATGGAGCTGTTTTCACATAACATGCCTGGATTATCAAGTCAAATGGTGAATTACCCAGGCCAAGATGAATCTGACATGAAGTGCACTGATGCACAGCCGCTGATGGATGATTCTGCTGGTACATTCACTCAGAGCACTACATTGTCCTCGCAGTGTACAGAGCCAGATTCTGACCCTGATGAGACTCAGGTGCCCCTTCCCGCACACTATACCACCATACACGGTGACACAGAGGAAGGTGCACATGACATAGAAGAGGAGGTGATGGATGACCCAGTTGTTGACCCAGATTGGCATCCATTGGGGGAAGAGGGTGCTGCTTCCAATAGCTCAGATGAGGAGCATCCACAGCAGACATCGACATCGCAACAGCTGTTATCTGGCAGGCCCGGAGCACTCCAAAGACAGGTTCCAAACATCAAAAGAGTTGCTGGACAGCTTGTCCAGAGGGTCAAAAGATCACAGCGTGCTAGGCCGCAAAATGTCTGCCAAAGTAGGAAGAGTGCAGTGTGGCACTTTTTTGACCAAAATCCTCATGATCAGGCCAAGGTTATCTGTAAGAAGTGCGCAAAGACCTTTAGCCGAGGGAAAAATCTGAAAAATTTGAATACCAGTTGCATGCTTAGACATTTAACCAGCATGCACTTGCAAGCGTGGACACAACACCAAACCTCAAGTGCCACATGTGCAACTGATCACAACGAAGATAGTCAGAAGCGCTACATTGTTTCCCCCACTGTAAGCCCACCGGTTAGCACAGCAGCAAATGTTGAGGTGTCGTTGCAAGACCACAGCAGTCAGGGAATCCCACTGTTATATCAACGAAAGACTGATTCTAGGCCATCAGAAAGAACACCAACTTCATTACCATCATCAACCCTCTCTGTCCGCCCTGTCCACCGCTACTTCCACCATATGCAGCTCTCAAGTCCAGCTCACCCTCCCAGACACTATGAGTAGGTCAAGAAAGTACTCAGTCTCTCATCCGCGTACACTGGGTTTGAACGCCCACATTGCCAAACTAATCTCGTTTGAGATGATGCCCTTTCGGTTGGTGGAAAGCACAGCTTTCCGCGAACTCATGGCCTATGCAGCACCACGCTATGACCTACCCAGTCGCCACTTCTTCTCTCGCAAAGCCATCCCAGCCCTCCACCATCATGTGAAAGACCGCATTGTCCATGCACTCAAGCAGTCAGTGAGCGGAAAGGTGCACCTCACAACTGATGCATGGTCCAGTCGGCATGGCCAGGGCCGTTACGTGTCCATCACTGCGCACTGGGTTAATGTGGTGGATGCAGGGTCCACAGGGGACAGCGGTGGTGGGACAGTGCTGCCTAGCCCACGGTATAGGAAACAGTTGGCTGTAGGCGTTCGACCCTCCTCCTCCTCCTCCTCCTCCAGAAGCGAAAGCTCGTCCACAGAGCGCAGTCGTACGAGCACTCCATCTGCAGCTGCCACTGTTGCACACAATGTGTCCCCCTATCGAGCAGCTAGTGGAAAGCGTCAGCAGGCTGTGTTGCAGATGATGTGTTTGGGCAACAGACACACCGCCGAGGTGCTGGCCGAGTACTTGAAGCGACAAACTGAGTCATGGCTGGGCAGAGTACATCTTGAGGCAGGCAAGGTAGTTAGTGATAACGGCCGTAATTTTGTGGCAGCCATAGCCCTTTCAAAACTCAGCCACATACCTTGCTTGGCTCACACCTTGAACCTGGTGGTGCAGTGCTTCCTCAAAAATTATCCGGAGTTAACAGCCCTGCTCCAGAAGGTGCGAAGACTGTGCGCGCACATCCGCCGGTCGCCTGTACACTCCGTTCGTATGCAGAAGCTGCAGCGATTGCTCCACCTTTCCAACCACCGCCTCATTATCGACATTGCAACAAGGTGGAACTCCACCCTGCACATGGTGGAGCGGCTGTGCGAGCAGAGGCAGGCCATAATGCATTTGTGGGAGGATACACGGCCAGGCACTTTGAGAGCAGACATGGAGTTGACAGGTGTGCAGTGGTCGAAGCTGAAAGACCTCTGTAAAGTCCTTCAGTGTTTTGAGGAATGCACACGGCTGGTAAGCGCAGACGACGCCATCCTAAGCATGAGCATCCCACTTATGCGTCTGCTCATGCAAACTTTGACGCACCTTAAGGAGCAGGCGTCTGCAGCCAATGTTGATGAGGAGGAAGAGGAGGAGGGAATCCTTGATGACATTCAGCCATTGTCTGCTCAGGGACCTCTCCTGGACGAGGTGGAGGAAGAAGAGGAGGAGGATGAGGATGATGGGGATGATTACTTAGGGGAGGAGGATGCATCTCGTGGGGCAAGTGAAAATGTTGGCATGGCAAGGTCTGGTACAGGGTTTGTGCGTGACTGGAGGGATGTGGATTTGCCAGAAAGTGCTCCTCCACCCAGCACTCGCAGTGCATCATTGACACCGGGAACATTGGCCCACATGTCAGATTATGCCTTGCAGATCCTAAAAAGGGACCCACGCATTGCCAAAATGATGAACGATGACGACTACTGGTTGGCCAGCATCCTGGATCCACGCTATAAAGGCAAATTACAAAACATCATGCCACAGGAGAACCTTGACCTAATATTGGCTAATAAACAAGCAACTCTGGTAAATCGGTTGCTTGAGGCATTCCCAGCACACAGCAGCGGTGATGGTTCTCACACGAGCCGTACGGGCCGGGGGCAGCTTGGCAGAGGTGTTCGTGGTGCACACAGCAGAAGTGGCGTTGGAGACAGGGGTTTCATGACAATGTTGTGGACTGATTTTTCAAATACCGCTCACACAACTGGTAATACTGCATCGATGGAAAGTGACAGGAGACAGCAGTTGTCAACTATGGTTACAAACTACTTTTCCTCCCATATCGATGTTCTCCCACACAGGTCATTCCCCTTTGACTATTGGGCCGCTAAACTGGACACCTGGCCTGAATTGGCCCAATATGCCTTACAGGAGCTCGCTTGCCCAGCTGCAAGTGTGCTATTGGAAAGAGTCTTCAGTGCAGCTGGATCAATCCTGACAGAAAAAAGGACCCGTCTGTCAACCCGAAATGTGGATGATCTAACCTTCATTAAAATGAACCATGCATGGGTTTCCAAGGATTTTGTCCCACCTTCCCCTGATGACACATAGGGTGACAGAAAAATGGCTTGCTTTGGTCCACCTCTTCCTGGGACTTCACCTATTTCGCCTTTTGCATCAGCTGAATGTCCAACATCAACATATGCCACTTTCTAAAACTCCCTAACTGTGCTGCCTCCCCCCATGGCCGGGGTCACCACCTAGTGCACGACACCGTGCGAGTGCCGTTGCCCTGGACAGGTGGGTAGGCCGACTCTTGGGTGCGGGCACTGGCACAGGGTCCCTCATAGTGCAATCAAGTGTCTCTGACGGTGGTGGTGCACACCCGCCGTCAGACACACCGCCGTACTATGAGGGGCCCAGTGCCAGTACCGACGCCCACGAGTGGGCCCCCCTTGCTTGGGCAGGGCCCCAGCATTTGCAATCTTTACCTCTCCCTGCTCCTCCGCTGTGTAATCTGGGCCGTCAAATCCATACTGTGCCTGACACCGTCTGAGCCTGCCTCCTGATGTACAGACATATATTTTGAATGTGTACGCTATCCATACATGTTATCCGGGGATACGGTACCCTTTCTAACCTTTGTGCAATCACGTGCAATCCATACTGGGCCTAACACCGTCTGAGCCTGCCTCCTGATGTACAGACATATATTTTGAATGTGTACGCTATCCATACATGTTATCCGGGGATACAGTACCCTTTCTAACCTTTGTGCAATCACGTGCAATCCATACTGGGCCTAACACCGTCTGAGCCTGCCTCCTGATGTATAGACATATATTTTGAATGTGTACGCTATCCATACATGTTATCCGGGGATACGGTACCCTTTCTAACCTTTGTGCAATCACGTGCAATCCATACTGGGCCTAACACCGTCTGAGCCTGCCTCCTGATGTACAGACATATATTTTGAATGTGTACGCTATCCATACATGTTATCCGGTGATACGGTACCCTTTCTAACCTTTGTGCAATCACGTGCAATCCATACTGGGCGTGAGAACGGCTGGCGAGCTGTTAAGCAAGCTACAGCACCTGTGGTTTGCACACGTAAGTTTTTCATTTTTTCAGGAATGACGGTTAGGCCTAATTCCGGAACTGCGGTTGACCTGCACTTACTGGGAAATCATTGTTCGCGGGTAATAATTGTCATCAGTGATCCCCATCACTAACGTTGTTCAGCGGGTTATCTGCACCTGTAAGCGACAAACGCTGGCCTTTTCAGTGTAGCGCACATGCAGCCACGGACATGTAATGGCATGATACACCAGTTATTGGCCAATCTCATATGCCAGAGCCTCACGTGTCCCTCTAGTAAGCCGGACTCGGACCGCGGGGCATGACGGAGTCTCGTTCGTTAACGGAATTAAGCTTGCAATGTGTGCATCTGTTCTGTAGCTGGCATGGTTGAGGTTTCCCAGGTGGAGTCGAATTTAACCGTAGGCTCCACTCCTGGTGGTGCCCTTCTGGACATTCCTTTATGGTTCAGCTTTGCAACCATACTGCCCACGTAAAACAAACACTTTGCCTTCATGAACGCTGTTTGGAGGGTCATGACTCGTGGGAATAACGCCACCCAATCAGTTAACCTGCTAGAGAGATCGTTCGTTGCTCCCAAGCATGACATCACACTCCCTAGGAAGAAGGTAATGCCACTGTGGCGACCGTACTCCTGGGGGCGACACAAGTGCACTGATGACCAGCCACTGCTCGATGAATCTGCTGGTACATTGACCCAGACCACTACATTCCTCTCGCACGCTACTCGGCCTGAATCTGACCCTGATGAAACTCATGTTACCCTTCCCATATACAGTTCCATCTTACACGGTGACAAAGAGGAAGCTGCAGATGAAAGTGCAGGTTCGGCCCACCCGCCATCAGACACACCACCGTACTATCAGGGGCCCTGTGCCAGTGCCGTCGCCAACGAGTGGGCCCCCCCCTGCTTGCTCAGGATCACAGCACTTGCAAAGTTGAAATACTGTGCAGTGAGATGGAAGATGGGGACGACGACGAGTCCAGACAAGTACAGGGATTCCCTAGCGAGGAGACTTTTTTGATTGCTTTCAATGTTGGGACAGCAATTTTTGGGGAGCACTATACTCTGGAGAATGATAGATGGTGCCCACCATACACTGAAACATTCCAAAGGTGGACATCAGACACTGGAGCAGCATTTACAGGGCCCATTATACACTAGAGCCGTAGAAATGGGGCCCATTATGTTTGGAGCATTATTTGGGCCCATAAGACAGTGGAGCTTCATCCATGGGGACCAACATATACTGTAGCATTATGTGGAGCTCATCATATACTGTTTCAAACATTATATGGGACCAATGATTCTGTATGGAGAAATAGATGGGCCTCGTCATGAGATGTAAAAAGTGAAGTATTTTTTATTGTACTATACCGCTATTTCTCTGCCTTATCGGAGCATGATGAGTTGTGGTATGTGTTAAAGGGGCGCTCTTTCGCCCAGGGCACATGAAAACCTGGAGCCAGCCCTACCCCCCCACAACTTTAGCCAAATAACCCCCATTTTTCAGTGCGTAACTTGTATTATGAAGTTAATTAAGGTTGACAAGCTTAAGTAAGAAGAATTGATGCTTTTGGCGTTCAAATGGGCACTGTAGGTGTGTTTCCTGTCCTCCTCTCACTGCCGACTTTTATTCCCCATTGACTTACATTGGGTTTCATGTTTCGGGACGACCCCGACTTTTCCCTATAATCGGACGATCTTGCTCGACCCGACTTTTGGAAAAGTCGGGTTTCACGAAACGAAACGCGACCCTAAAAAACCAAAAGTCGCTCAACTCTGTCTACCTTTGCCTGATTTAGTTTGGGCTCATATCATACCCTCTAAACAAATCAATATAGTTACATAGTCATTAAAGTGTTCTTTAGCCCTCCTTCTAGCCAGGACATATTATATACAGCACAAGAAAAAAAAGCGATAAAATAGTATGAAAGACTACACTATTCAATTCAATGGTATCTGTTGTGAATTCTCTTGCTCGGAGTTCTGAGCCGAAGCTCCCGAAGCTCCCTCTGGTGGTTACTGAGAGTAGTGGAGCTGGCCAGGTGGATGGAGGTTCCCCACCTGACGATGATAATTGGAAACCTGGGATTACTACCCGAAGATTTCATCCATTATAAGTTTATGCTTCGAACATACAACACTGCCCTTCACCTCTCAAAACAAACCTATTTCAACACCCTCATCACCTCACTGTCCAATAACCTGAAACGTCTCTTTGACACTTTTCATTCTCTACTCAACCCAAGAGTGCAGGCCCCTACCACGGAGCTTCAAGCTGACGATCTGGCCAATTACTTCAAAGAAAAAACTGACCAGATCCGACAGGAAATTATCTCCCAATCACCTCATACCATGCACTGTCCTCCCTCCCCCACTGCATCTAGCTCACTCTCTGACTTTGAACCAGTCACAGAAGAAGTAAGCAGGCTCCTTGCATCATCTCGCCCAACCACTTGCACCAGTGACCCATTTCCGTCACATCTACTCCAGCCCCTTTCCCCTGCTGTCACCCCTCACCTAACTAAAATATTTAACCTCTCTCTCTCTTCTGGTATCTTTCCCTCCTCATTTAAGCTTGCCATCATACATCCACTACTTAAAAAAACATCCCTCGACCCAAAATGTGCCGCTAACTATAGACCTGTTTCTAATCTTCCCTTCATCTCTAAACTCCTGGAACGCCTGGTCCACTCCCGTCTTATCTGCTATCTCTCAGAAAACTCTCTTCTCGACCCTCTCCAATCCGGTTTCTGCTCTTTACATTCTACTGAAACTGCCCTCACTAAAGTCTCTAATGATCTACTAACAGCTAAATCAAATGGTCATTACTCCATGCTAATTCTCTTGGATCTCTCTGCAGCATTCGACACTGTGGATCATCAGCTCCTCCTCACTATGCTCCGTTCCATTGGCCTCAAGGACACCGCTCTCTCCTGGTTCTCCTGCTATCTCTCTGATCGCTCCTTTACTGTATCTTTTGCTGGCTCCTCCTCCTCTCATCTTCCCCTTACTGTTGGGGTTCCTCAAGGATCAGTCCCCCCTCCTCTTCTCTTTGTATACTGCCCCTATTGGTCAAACAATCAGTAGATTTGGTTTCCAGTACCATCTCTGCTGACGACACCCAATTATACGCTTCTTCTCCTGACATCACGCCAGCCTTTCTAGAAAACACCGGCGATTGTCTAAATGCTGTGTCTAACATCATGTCCTCACTATATCTGAAACTGAACCTGTCAAAGACTGAACTCCTTGTGTTTCCTCCCGCTACTAATGTACCTATACCCGACATTGCCATTTTCGTGTTTGTGGTTCTACTATTACTCCCCAGCAGCATGCCCACTGTCTTGGGGTCATACTTGACTTTGAGCTTTCCTTTGTCCCCCACATCCGATCACTGGCTCGCTCTTGTTATCTGCACCTCAAAAACATTTCTAGAATTTGACCTTTTCTTACTTTTGACTCTGCAAAAACTCTTACTGTTTCTCTTATTCATTCTCGTCTCGACTATTGTAACTCCCTTCTAATCGGTCTCCCTCTTACAAAACTCTCCCCCCTCCAATCTGTCTTGAATGCAGCTGCCAGGATTATATTCCTCGCCAATCGTTACACCGATGCCTCTACCTTGTGCCAGTTATTACACTGGCTACCCATCCACTCCAGAATCCAGTACAAACTTATTACCCTCACCCACAAAGCCCTCCATGGCTCAGCACCACCCTACATCTCCTCCCTTGTTTCAGTATACCACCCTACCCGTGCCCTCCGTTCTGCTGATGACCTGAGGTTAGCATCCTCAATAATCAGAACCTCCCACTCCCGTCTTCAAGACTATACACGTGCTGCGCCAATTCTTTGGAATGCACTTCCCAGGTCAATACGATTAGTCCCCAACCCCCACAATTTTAAGCGTGCCCTGAAAACGCATTTATTCAGGCTGGCCTATCGCCTCAACATACAGTCATATGTTAAAGTTTGGGCACCCCTATTAATGTTAACCTTTTTTCTTTATAACAATTTTGGTTTTTGCAACAGCTATTTCAGTTTCATATGTCTAATAACTGATGAACTCAGTTATATTTCTGGATTCAAATGAGGTTTATTGTACTAACAGAAAATGTGCAATCTGCATTTAAACAAAATTTACCGGTGCAAAAGTATGGGCACCCTTATCATTTTCTTGATTTGAACACTCCTAACTACTTTTTACTGACTTCCTGAAGCACTAAATTGGTTTTGTAACCTCATTGAGCTTTGAACTTCATAGCCAGGTGTATCAAATCATGAGAAAAGGTATTTAAGGTGGCCTCTTGCAAGTAGCTCTCCTATTTGATTCTCCTATGAAGAGTGGCATCATGGGCTCCTCAAAACAAATCTCAAATGATCTTAAAACAAAGATTATTCAACATAGCTTTTCAGGGGAAGGATACAAAAAGTTGTCTCAGAGATTTAACCTGTCAGTTTCCACTGTGAGGAACATAGTAAGGAAATGGAAGAACACAGGTACAGTTCTTGTTAAGCCCAGAAGTGGCACGCCAAGAAAAATATCAGAAAGGCAGAGAAGAATGGTGAGAACAGTCAAGGACAATCCACAGACCACCTCCAAAGACCTGCAGCATCATCTTGCTGCAGATGGTGTCACTGTTCATCGGTCAACAGTACAGTGCACTTTGCACAAGGAGAAGCTGTATGGGAGAGTGATGCGAAAGAAGCCGTTTCTGCCAGCACGCCACAAACAGAGTCGTCTGAGGTATGCAAAAGCACATTTGGACAAGCCAGTTACATTTTGGAAGAAGGTCCTGTGGACTAATGAAACAAAGATTGAGTTGTTTGGTCATACAAAAAGGCGTTATGCATGGAGGCTAAAAAACACAGCATTCCAAGAAAAACACTTGCTACCCACAGTAAAATTTGGTGGAGGTTCCATCATGCTTTGGGGCTGTGTGGCCAATGCCGGCACTGGGAATCTTGTTAAAGTTGAGGGTCGCATGGATTCAACTCAGTATCAGCAGATTCTTGACAATAATGAGCAAGAATCAGTGACGAAGTTGAAGTTACGCAGGGGATGGATATTTCAGCAAGACAATGATCCAAAACACCGCTCCAAATCTACTCAGGGATTCATGCAGAGGAACAATTACAATGTTCTGGAATGGCCATGCCAGTCCCCAGACCTGAATATCATTGAACATCTGTGGGATGATTTGAAGCGGGCTGTCCATGCTCGGCATCCATCAAACTTAACTGAACTGGAACTGTTTTGTAAACATGAATGGTCACAAATACCTTCATCCAGGATCCAGGAACTCATTAATAGCTGCAGGAAGCGACTAGAGGCTGTTATTTTTGCAAAAGGAGGATCTACGAAATATTAATGTCACTTTTATGTTGAGGTGCCCATACTTTTGCACCGGCCAAATTTTGTTAAAATGCAAATTGCACATTTTCTGTTAGTACAATAAACCTCATTTGAATCCAGAAATGTAACTGAGTCCATCAGTTATTAGATATATGAAACTGAAATAGCTGTTGCAAAAACCAAAATTGTTATAAAGAAAAAAGGTTAACATTAATAGGGGTGCCCAAACTTTAACATATGACTGTATTAACCTAATCTATCCCTGTGTGGCACAGCCAAAAGTATTACCATAGCCAGGTTCCCCGCATCATGTTCCCACATGCTTTATGCATCCATTAGCCCTCTGCATCCGTACTGTTACACACTTAACATTATGGCTGGTCCATACAATCAGGGCAACTGTTACCACCCATCTTTTGTGTCTCCCCTTTTTTCCTCATAGATTGTAAGCTTGCGAGCAGGGCCCTCATTCCTCTTGGCATCTGTTATGATCTATGTGATTATTGTTATGCTGTAATGTATATTGTCTGTACAAGTCCCCTCTGAAATGTAAAGTGCTGCGGAATATGTCAGCGCTATAGAAATAAAATTTGTTATTATTATTAATACTGGCTGGGAGCATATAATTGAGCTGGCTGCTCTTGGAGGTTGCTGGTGATTTCCTCAGGGTACATTTGGAGCTCTTTTGTCCCCTGCCTGATCTGCATGGTTCAACTAAGTGATTCTTTTGCTAATCCTTTGCATCTAATCTGGTTGTGTCTTTTTTTTGCCTTCTGTTTTGCTGCTAGGGTTCAGCATGCTCCCTGCTTGGGGCAGCGCTGGGCCCTTCTTCATATGTTGCAGCTTGCTCAGTCCCCTGTTATGTTAGTATCTTTTTGCTTTGCTGTCAGTTTATACCAGAGTGCTGATCTAGCGGGTGTGAGATTGTGTGATCTCAGGTTTTTTGCATATCAGTAATTAGACTTTTTCAGGGTTTTGTGCGTGATTGCTGACAGTAGCTTTTCTATCCTGTCCTATCTAGACAGCTTGGGCCCCACCGTTTGCTCATTCTGTTCTCTGCCTGTGTTTGTGTCTCATCTTGTCTCACCGACAATATATGTTTGAGGGCTGTCTATTCCTTTGGGAACTTGCTCTGGGGCAGTTTAGATTTCATCTTTCTGTCTTTAGGCTTAGTTAGTCCTCTGGCTGTGACGAAACGTCTAGGGCATCATAGGAACGCTCCATGGCTACTGCTAGTTGTGCGGATAGGATCTGGGGTCTGCAATCCACTTAGTTACCAACCTCTCTGGTCTTCTGATGGCTAAGCCTGTTCCTGCCATCTTCCTCAGTGACCCATTCATAACAGGCATCCAGTAAAAATACATATACAGCTCTGGCAAAAATTAAGAGACCACTGCAAAATTTTCAGCTTGTCTCATTTTTCTCTTTATAGGTATACTTTTGAGTAAAATGTAAATTGCTATTTTATTCTATAAAATACTTACAACATGTATTCAAATTTCCAAGCACTAAATTTCATATTTATGACATTCAAATAAGATGACAGTCATCCTGGTCAGTGGAGAGTCGTTTTTGCCCTCTGCTAGTCTGTAGCTTTGTTGTCCCCAATGTCTGCTGCTTGACCTTGTTGTAATGGACAGCTGTCTTAGAAATTTTAAGGATGGAGGCAACATGATGCTCACTGTATCCTTCTGCTAGTAAAGCCAGAATTGAGCTCTTCTTTTCCTCACTTAAGACTTTTCTTTTCAACTCCTTTGGCATGGTTAAAAGTAATTTTTTTTCATTGCTATTACTTTTAGGATATTACTAGCACTTGTTTTGCCATCCAGCTTGTCCTATTGAAAGAGGATTGTGAACACCACAGCAGGGTTTTTTATACTTTCCTTCGTTAAATACGATTTGGTTCAGGTGATCACCTAATCAGAAGCACATTAAGTAGAATGAGGTGTACTCTGGTTGGAATTCAACTGACACTGTAATGGAATGGCTGTCAGACTTGAGAAGCTGATTTTTATAAAACTACCCAGTGGTCTCTTAATTTTTGCCAGAGCTGTATGTTAAACATGTGACTTCCATGTGCACCTCATATTTTGAATGGACAATTCGGATCTACAAAAACAGATTAGAATAAGATGTGCTCTGATTTTTTAGAACAGAAGGTACAGCACTGTTTTCTGAATGTGCCCTAAAATAACTATGTATGGATATTCGGCAATAATTCTACTTTATCTTGTTAACTCATGTGTATCCAGAAATAATAATATACTGAATAAACACTCTTTAAGTATGTGATGCTTTGTAATCTGTTCAGTCATACACATGTATATGTCTTCTCAAATCTTTTTAATCTTCAAGAAATTGGCAAAACTTTAAACAGTTGAAATAACAAATTACTAGAGAAAGTCTTTTTCTACGCATCAATGGGATTTTCAATGGAGTCAGCATGAAGCTGTGACCTTTTGTGTGATTCCCCATTCAAACTGAATTAAAAATAAAAGTATTTTATTACAGTTTTATCATGTGACAAGCAGATGTCTTTTCTGTGTGTTCAAAAAACTGCAAGTAAAGTTTTAGGGCTGTATTAACCATTTATAGACAGCTGAATTTGGGAGAGTTACAGGATTGTCTCATATACAGTATATGTCATAGCAAACATTAATTTATGATCCATAACACACTCCAGTGAGGGGGCATTCAAGGAGAAAGAGCTACTATCTAAGCCTCCTTGAAATAGAATTAAACAGTTGACATATGAGAAGTGATGAAATTACGTGTAGCTAAGGGTGGTTTCACATTAGCGCTTTTTAAGCGCACGCACGGCCGGGGTTAGCTCCGCTCCCGAGCCGGCTCTCTGCCCGGCGTGCCCGCCCCTTGCTTGTAGCACCGCCTCCTAGCGCACAGCGGCGCCTGCGATCGGCGCACCCTATCTTTAGCATAGGGTGTGCAGATCGTGCGCAGGCCGTGCGCTAGTTGCGCTTTGACCTGCGCTGCGCACTTTTGACGGTGCGCCGTGCGCGCCAAAATCCGAAAAGTTTGCGCTAGGAGGCGGCGCTACAAGCAAGGGGCGGGCACGCCGGGCAGAGAGCCGGCTCGGGGGCGGAGCTACCCCCGGCCGTGCATGCGCTTAAAAAGCGCTAATGTGAAACCACCCTAAGAAGTGACAAAATTAATTAAAACTCCATTTGAAGCAGAGGACCCCTGCAGGGCCAAGGAGGATGTCTATTGTGAGTGAGGAATACTGAGATTTATAGATTGAAGAGGAAGAGAAGCAGGAAATGTAACACCGTTAGACGGAAGTTTACATCTGCAACCAGACATTTGTAAAGTTATGAATATTGGGGTTTGCATTGATCCGATATTGATGGGACATACATCTTAAATGTCAGGACTAATTGAGGAAGAATATGCATATTTTTTCATAACTGTGACACATGCCTATAAGCTCCAAATCAATAGTGGCCAGATCGCTGACAACAGCCATGCCATGTTTCTTATTTATGAAAATGCAAAATTCCAGTAAAAAATTTGGAATATTGAATTTCTGCCTTTGATAGGAGTGAAGTTTTTCTGAATGTTGGGAATATCATAATTTTCAAAAACTGAAGCCGCATTCCATGACCAACCCTGTTGTGGGTCATTAAGGGGTGGTGTGTGAGTTTAACTTAGATGCTAATAAAAGGTAGTAAGTTTCCAGGGTAGTAAGTTTCTCTGTTAAACAATTTTATTTTATATACTTGTATATGCTGTATTGTTTTGTTCCTTTTGTAAAATCATTTGTATATTTTTGATACACAGTGCTTATTTTTCTGGATTAAATATATTAAATTTAATAGTTCTGCTCCTTTTCTTCTGAAAACCGCACCCCTGAAACCCATATGCTACCTGAAATGGTGTCCCCATTAGGGACAATTTTTTTTTATATATCCTAAAGCATTTTATATACTAATACAAGAATAAAAGTTACATTTTAAGGTTTGATAGTGAGGGTTTATTTGGGGGTTTCTCAACATTTTGTTAATAACTGATGTATCCCTTCAAAGACTTTATCTTGTCCTAAATTTGTGGTTTGTTATCACGGTCTTTTCACTAGACCTTACTAAGGAAAAGGGATCAGACTGTGAATGACAGTGCACAAAATATCAATGTGAGAACTTAGCTATTTTCATTAGTCCCAATAAGGAATTTATTTTTTATAAGCTTAAAGGGAATCTGTCACCCTTTTGAACTAATAATATGGGCATATAGGTTGTATACAGCTTAAATTAGACTGCCTACCCATCTTCATTATACAAGATTTCTCTGGGATCAGAAGTGTAGAGGAGAATGAGCAGACAGAATGCACAGGCACAGGATTTCTGGCCAGGCACATGATCTGAACAGAAAGCAAGGAAAAATCTTGTATAATGAAGACCGGAAACCGGCCTTGAAGATCGAAGCTATAAAAGATGATCTTTTACTGAAAAAGGCCACATCCAGGAGGCATAAAGGTATCAGCAATTTCAGCTGTATACAACCTGTAAGCCCATATTATTAGCTCAAAAAGTTCAAAAGGGTGACAAATTCCCTTTAAAACTATTGTAGATAATTCTTGGAAAAATAGGACATTTTGCAAATTGTCATTGAAAAGTTACCCCAATTTTCAGCTACTGGGTCTCTTAATGAAAGTTACTTTTGTAACAGAAATAACAAAAAAAATTAGCTTGAAACTCACTTTAACTTCTACAGAAAGTTTATCAGTACATGTAGCCAACTAGTTTGCCAAAAGAGCACCTATAAAAAGTAATGGGCTGGTGCAGATTTGGTGATTTTGCTAATTTCGTTTATTTAGAAAATACAAGCAAGTGTCCCTAATGGCTCCCTCCACTTTCTAACAAAAGTTGCATCCAAACTTCCTGCTTGTGGGATCTAAGCATGCAGAGAAAGATCCCACAATCATCCATGGCCCCTCTTGCAATGAAAGCACAGAAAATTTTCAAATAAACAAACTCCGATTCATCCTTTAGTGAGTGGTTGCTAAACGGTGACTACTGTAATGATGTTACCATTCATTAACCTCTCAGTAAAGGATGTAGCAGTGCTTGTTTAGTTCAAAGCATGAAATGTGAAGATAAAATGCAAGAATTCACACTTTCACTGTGAGAGCCCACTGCCAGACGTAAAATCTCGCCTTTTACTCTTTCATGACATTTACTGGAAATGCAGTCCTAAAAACCGCCGTATATGTGTGGTGCAAAGATTTTGCTGGCTCAGAAGTAAAGCCAGTAAAATTATCAGTGGGTGTCAGCTGCATATCATAGCTGACACTCAGTAACGGCACTGATAACTGTCATCTTACCTCTTTGATGGCACTGTCAATAGTGACAGTGGCATCTATCTGCTTATGAGAGGTAGTGGGCTCCCTGTTTGTCCTGATTGACACCTCTAATCAGCGGCATGCCGATGATCTCTAGGGTGACTGCAGGCCTTATAATGTCTGTGGACTCGCCCAGCTACAGTGACTTGAAAGGTCCTTCTATGAGACAGGTCTTATGTACTACAATGCAAAAGCATTACAGAGTGTTAGACCAGTAAGCAGAGCAGTAAAAATTGATCCTCCATACTGGGAAGGAGCAAATCAGTAAAAAAAAAGTCAAAAATGTTTTAAAAATTTGAAAAAATATTAGAAGTATTAAAAAAATGGTAATAGGTTAATAAAATAAAAAAGATATAGCTCTCAGAGTATGGTGACGCAATCTCTATATATAAATCTGAATGTGTGTGTGTGTATCACCAACCAATCGCGAAGCAGCAGAGTGGGACACCAACCAATCACAAAGCAGCAGAGTGGGACGCAGTTGGAGAGCAGGGCTGAGGATGGATACAGCAGGACAGTGCACGGAGAGCGGGGCTGTGAGGAAGACAGTCTTCAGGACAGGGGCCGAATAATGCTGGCACCCTCCCAGCCCTGTCCCGGCTCAGTCGGCGCTCCCCGTTGCCAACTGCGCTATTCCCCCTCTCTCCTGCAGCTTCCCGGCCTAAATTTAGTCCCTGGCTTCTACTGCGGCCTATTACAGCACTAGGCCATGCCCCCTGCAGGCCGCCCAATCACACTCCCTGCAGCTCCGCTCTAGCTCCGCCCACTCCGACAAGCTCCACCACTCTGGCCACCCGCGCTAGGCCACGCCCCGCAGGCAGCCCAATCACACGCGCTGCAGCTCCGCTCTAGCTCCGCGCACTCCACCCCGCTCCGCCCACTTCGGCCTAACGAACAATCTGCGCACCTCTCTCTCCTGGTCCCGGTGTCACCACGTGTGGTGCATGGAGAGCAGGGCTGTAGAGCAGGGGTCTCAAACATGCAGCCCATGGGCCGCAAGCAGCCCCTGAGGCAGGCATCTGCGGCCCACGGTGCACCACATGTCTCACTCCCTGAGGCAGGGGAAAGGCATGCATTCAGGAGCGGCGATGGCATTGGCTGTCCTTTGTGCACACACTGCACAGGACCTGTGATGAGGTCACAGGAGGGCGAGGAGTCAGGGGTCACATGATCAGGGGCCACAGTGTGTGCAGGACGGATACTGCTGTCTGTGTGCTGGTTGTCATGGTACTGGATGAAGGTAAGCTAATGCGTGGGGTCAGGAGGGGTTTATAGGGTGAATGGAGCAGAGCCCTTTGTGTTCAAGGTGTATGGAGCGGAACCCTGTGTGTACGAGGTGTATGGAGCGGAGCCCTGTGTGTATGAGGTGTATGTAGCGGAGCCCTGTGTGTACGAGGTGTACGGAGCGAAGCCCTGTGTGTGTTCGAAGTGTACGGAGCAGAGCCCTGTGTGTGTTCGAGGTGTACGGAGTGGAGCCCTGTGTGTGCAAGGTGTACGGAGCGGAGCCGTGTGTGTACAAGGTGTATGGAGCCCTGTGTGTACGAGATGTACAGAGCGGAGCCCTGTGTATACGAGGTGTATGGAGCCCTGTGTGTTTGAGGTGTACGGAGCGGAGCCCTGTGTGTTCGAGGTGTACGGAACGGAGCCGCGTGTGTACGAGGTGTGCGGAGCCACGCGTGTACGGGGTGTATTAAGTTTGAAAGGAATGCGGCCCCCAGCTCAAATTTTTTTTATGTGTGGCCCATTTCCTCTGCAGAGTTTGAGACCCCTGCTGTAGAGAGAGAGAGAGCGGGAGAGCAAGGCTGTGAAGGAAGAGAACGGGGCTGTGGATGGAGAGAGCGGGAGAGCAGGGCTGTGAAGGAAGAGAACGGGGCTGTGGACAGAGAGAGCGGGAGAGCAGGGCTGTGAAGGAAGAGAACGGGGCTGTGGACAGAGAGAGCGGGAGAGCAGGGCTGTGAAGGAAGAGAACGGGGCTGTGGACGGGGAGAGCAGGGCTGTGAAGGAAGAGAACGGCGCTGTGGAGAGAGAGAGCAGGAGAGCAGGGCTGTGGACGAAGAGACCGGGGCTGTGGACGAAGAGACCGGGGCTGTGGGCGAAGAGACCGGGGCTGTGGAAGAAGAGAGCGGGACATGGATGTAGAGCACGGCTGCGGAGGGATAGAACGGGACGGCGGGTGGAGAGCGGGGATGTTAAGGAAGACAGCAGGACCCACAGTTAGGTACTATGCCCGTGCAACGCCGGGCTCTTCAGCTAGTAACAGATCATTTTCGAAATCAGCTATGTAAACTTGCCATCACTGAAATCATACTGACCCAAAGAATAAAGTTGCCCTATCATGTTTAACTCATGGTGAACAGTGTAAAATCGCATATAAAAAATTAAAGACAATTCCTGAATTGCTTTTCATTTGTTCATTCTGTTTACCAAAAATCATACTAAAAAGTGATAAAAAAGTGTTATGTACCCTCAAATGTCAACAATAAAAACTTCAACACATGCATACCTAACAGTGTCCACAAGTGCCGTGTGGGTCAAGTCTTAGTTTGGAAAGCTGCCAGAAGAATTTCAGCTGGTTATGGAAGCATTGGTCCCTAACAATGTCATATTTAGATGAGTCATCATTTGTCAGGTCCTGGGCAACCATTTTAACAATTTATGGGGTGCATTTCTCCAGAAGCACTCACTCTGCTACATCCATTGCACACTAATTTTTGTAAAACACCAGAGTGGTCAAAATATTAACTACACACATAATTTGCAAAAATAGTAATTAGCTACATTGGGTAATTGTATTTGTGCTGTTTTGGAAGCTTAGGGTCTCTTCAAATGATGACCACAAACTACTGCAGGAAACTTTGCACACTGACAGCCAAATGGTGCTCCTCTCCTCTTCTGAGCTATACCATTTGCCGAATCAGAAGTGTATAATCATATATAGGGTATTTGAGAGAAATAGTGTAATAATTTATGGGGTATATTATTATTTGAAGCCATGAACAAGATTAAACACTTTGATCCAAATCTATTCATTGTTGTAACCAATGTAATTATTCATTTTCCCACATCCCAATGGTGAACATATTATTGAAACACTTAAGAGATAAAAATGTTCATTCCATCCCAAGATGAATTTCCAGAGGGGCGTAATTGCTATTATGGAGTCAGTTGTAGGGGTTGTCTGCTGTTCTGGACCCTCAAGACTCTGCAAGAGGCACCCACAAATTAATACTGCCAAATTTGTGCTCCATAACCCATGTAGCAATTCTTCCCTTCTGTTGCTGTGTGCATAAATAGTATTTTCCAACCACATATTGGGTATTGCCGCATTTGAATGAAATTGCCTTATAAATTATGGGGGCCACTTCCTTCTGTTGTTCTTTGTGAAAATGAAAAATTTGCTGCTAAAATAACATTTTTGTGGAAAAAACATAATTTCCATTTTCAAGCCCCAGCATTATAAAATTCTGCAACAAACCTGTGTCTTGAAAATGCTAACCACACCCCTAGATTAATTTCTTGAGCACGGTAGTTTCCAATGGGGCCACTTTTTGGTTTTTTCTACTGTTCTGGAACCTTGAGGGTTAATCAAGAGGCATTTGCAAACTATACCATATAAATCTGCACTAAAAATAAAAAAACATTTCTTTTGAGCCCTGCCGTGTATTCAATGGGCAGTTTCTGACTACATATGTGCTATTGCTACATTTAAGAGAAATTGTTTTATGTATTGACTAAAGCAAATTTTTTACAGAAAACAGCGTACTTTTTAATTTTCAATGTTATAAAATTTTGTGAAATTCCTGGGTTGCTACTATGAATTCTTTGAGGGGAGAACTTTTCAAAATGAGGTTACTTGTCTGGGGTTTCTGCTACTTCGGCACCTTGGGGACTCTTGGAATATGTCATGGTGTCCACAATCTATTCAAGAAAAAATTGTGCTCCAAAAGTCAACTAGCTCACCTTCCCTTCTAAGCCATGCTATGTGCCCAAACAGTAGTTTCAGCCCACAAATGGTGTATTTGCACACTCAGGAGAAATCATCTTACAAATGTTGTGGTCCACTTTATTCCAATACCCTTGTGAAGGGGGAAAATTTGAGGATAAAACAACATTTTCATTGAAAAATTAATTTCTCATTTTCACATTCCAATGTTATAAACTTTCATTAAGTACCTGTGAGTCTGAAAAGGTCATTTCACCCCAACACTGCAGTTTTATTTGTGGGGTTCTGCTATTTTGGCACCCTGAGGGCTCTGTAAATGTAACATGTGTCCTCAATCTATTCAAAGTAAAATGGCACTCCAAAAGTCAAAGCACACCTTCCCCACTGTGCCATGCCATTTGTCCAAATATTAGTTACCAACCACATATGGGGTTTCCAAGTACTCAAGAGTAATTGATATAAAAATTTGTGTGGTATATTTTCTCCTTTTACCCATGTGAAATGGAAAAATGTGGAGCTAAAACATTTTTGTAGAAAAACATGCAATTTTTAATTTTTACGTCCCAATGTTATAAACTTCCGAGAAGCACCTTTCAGCCTGAAAAAGTCAATTCCACCTCTAAGATGAATTCTTTGAACTTTTAGTTGAAAGAATGCACTTTTTCATTTTTTTTCATTCCACTTTACGTTAATTCATGTGACGCACATGAAGAGTTAACATATTTCCTGAATGCGGTTTTGAAATCTTCAAGATCAGTTTTTTTTAAATGGAATCACTTTTTGGCAGTTTTCTGACACATAGGCCCTTTCAAAACTGAATAGGTCTGTAAAAAAATAGATTTTGCAAATTTTGTTGAAAAAAAAAATTTGCTTCTGAACTTTAACTCTTGTAACATCCTAACAAAATAAAAGGGCACTTCAAAAATGAGGCAAATGTAAACTAGACATATGGGAAATGACAGGATATTTATAAACTATTTTGTATGGCATCATTTTCTGTTAAAAGCACATAAAAATTCAAAGCTTTAAAATTGCAATTTTCTCCAAATTTTTAGAATTTTTTTTGATATTTTGAGAAATAAATGCAAATTTTATAGACTAAAAGTAATCACTATCCTAAGTACAATGTGTCATGAAAAAACAGGATGTGTTGTTACCACATAAAGTGAAACATGTCATATTTGAAAAAATAAGGCTTTGTCAGGAAGGTAAATACATGCTTTGGCGGTTAAGTGTTAAGATGCTATTGGGGAAATTTGCCAGCATTTTTAAAAAAAATAAATTTTAAATACTAAAATGATCAATTTATGGCTGCTCATTGCTATCTTAAATAAGAATGGCAACCACAGATTGGTGATAGGTACTCTTTACTTCAAGTTATAAACCAAACTACAATACATGAATGAAAGACCATAAAATAAAAAAGAAATTCAAGACCACCAAATTTGTTGTTATCATTTTTAAAATGTATATGAAATAAAATTAAATAGGAATATGATACACACAACCATGCAAAATAGCAAAATAATAGCTCATAACTACACCAAAAAGCTAATAGTCTCCAGCCACAGATGTTTTATCAATGTTTTCCTTGAATAGACCATGTACCCATTATCTTCTAAAAAAAAAAAAAAGCCAAAAACTAATGTTTTACATTTATTTTTCAATTCAAGTTAATGGATGTGGAGAAAACAACAGATGGCAATAGGCTGCCAGTCATGTTTCATCTGAGTGCTCTCTGTTTCATTGGAAAGGGTATTTATGTATTGTTTTTTATTTATTTTACATACAAGCAAAAGAGATGCCACTTTTATGTTAATAAGAAACACACAGACTGGATGAAATCTGGATATTGCAGACCGATTAAATACATTCCATATTTTCTTTTAGGCAAAAGAAAAGAGATGCCTTAATGGGGCTTTATGGTACTACTCCAGCAATTTTTTTTTTTTTTGTTTTTTTTGTGATTTGGTATCTGAAATGTGCTGATGGCTACTAAATAGTATTGTCATTATGATGCAGTTGTGGATCTCATTTTTTTCAGCACATATATCCATAGAATTAAAAAAAAAAAAGTTTCATATCAAAACACTGCCACTTTTTGTAGCTTTCATCCTGTCTAGAGTGCAGGACATATTCTAATGAAGCATTGTACTCATATCAAATACCTGTGATTTCTAATGGAAAGGTAAGTAGCTTGCAAGAATTAGCAGCTATAGTAGTGGTTCAAAACTGCCCCAACTTGCACAAAACAGAATTTTCATTACTTATTTCTTTTATTTAGCTTCTATAATCTGAAAACATTTGAAAACTCTCTGCCTTAAATGGTTATTATTTTCTAGAGAGTCCATGTATCACGGGTTTACCATGACAGAGAGAAGCCAGAAGACTACAGCATTTGATTTCTCCTACTCCTGCACTATTTAGAAGCACTTTACCTTCATATTAAACTGTGTAAATTTCTTTTAGCAGTGCAGGGATTAATCTGGACCGTTTTGGCTCTCAGTTGTGCATTGTTAGCCACTCCCATTTCCTATATAATCTGGTTTCTGGTTAGCACTCATTGTCAGAGTTAGCTTTTGCTGCATGGCTGGAGGTTGTTGGTTGGTGATTGTTATTTGAGAATGAGTTTGGTGGATTTATCTGAGACTGCTGCTAGGGTTTCAGTGTGTGATAATTTCCTTTCTTGTTCTACTTTGGGTTAACCCATCCACCACTACCCGGTGTTTACCTCTATTGTTTATGTATGTATATTTGTATGATTGGTATTATCCTTTATTCCTGTTTGTATTGCCTTGTTAGTCTATGTGTATTACGGTACACTACTACTCCCCTCTTCCATGGGTGGAGGAATGGTACAGACTGAGGGCAGATTCAGGAGCTAAGTCAAGGTGCGTGGACCTGGAGTCTTCACCATCAGAAGTAATACGAGGAACAGGGCAAGCTAGTGCGCCCCATAGCATTAGGGAGTGGAAAGGAGCCCCTGGTCCTGGGACACCCGATAACAAAGTCGTGATACCGTGTCTGCATAATTAATTTTGGATATAGAAACCCCGCAACAGATAAACAGTGAGGACAGACTACTTTATTATTATTGTTTGTAGACGCCAAGTCCTCTGTGTTAATGAGCTTCCTAAAGCAAATGTGCATGAGGCCTAATAACATAATGTAGAGCTTTATTTGATCTTTGCATATAAACATACATCCTCGTTGTCTGTAAACAAGACTCTTCATTCACTTTGTTGCTTTCTCACAAATTTAACTCCATTTAAGTTGTACAACGCATTAGAGTATGTAGAAATAAGCTTAGAACTCCAGATCATTCCTTAATTGGTTGGGATAGTTGAAGATCACAGATAATTTGCACATCATTAACTTACATAAACATTCCTAGCTCTGTGCCCTTTATAGCAATGTGGGAAATATAGCATTTCCTCTTCTCCGAGGGATTGTAAATGTTAGTGGGATTGTAAAACCTAGTGGCTATAGATGCTTGTTGTAAAGCTTGAAAGCTTGGGGTAAACATGGCTGTGACAAGTAATGCAGAGCTATTTTATGGAGAGATATATTGTACATGACTAATGCAGAATAAAGTAAAGAAAGCTAAAAATTCATAGTATAGCTTGCAGACTTAGACACTACATACGTCTGTGGAAGTGAACTTAGATCAACATAAGAAACTATTCTGTGATGTCAGTAAAGCAAATATTAAAGGGATTTTCCTCAAAATAGAATGTACTGAGATTGGTTCTGCACATACATGTGAATTGCAGTTAAAATCTGTCTGCGCGCTGGGGTTTCAGCTTTGGACAGCAATTGGCTCCTACCATCACATTCCCATCTGAGCTAACCTGGAAGTATGGATTGATGGAATTTATGTGAAATAAAGACGCACAGTTTTTCAGCTATATCGGTGAGTGCTGCATATTTCTCCTTTTTTCGCTTCACATTGTAACATTCATGTTTTTTCATGCAAGCACCTCCGTTTTTTGACTGAAATATATACCGCAATACTTCAGATAAATAGCTCTGTCTGTTAATGTGGTGATTTTTGCCCCCTAGTATGCCGTTCATCTGTTTGCTCTTTGCTGAGATCATAAGAGATGGGTCTATAGTTAGCAGCACAGTTTTGTTTGAGAGATTTTTTTAAGTAATGGATGCATGATGGCATGCTTAAATGAGGAGGGAAAGATACCGGAAGAGAAATAGAGGTTGAATATTTTTGTGAGATGAGTGGTGACAGCAGGAGAAAGGGAATGGAGGAGATGTGATGGAATAGGGTCACTGGTGCAAGTAGTAGGGCGAGAAGATGCAAGGAACTTGGTCACTTCTTCTGTGACAGGTTCAAAGTCAGAGAGTGAGCTAGATGCAGTGGGGGAGGGAGGACAATGCATGGTATGAGGGGATTGGGAGAAAATTTCCTGTCAGATATGGTCAATTTTTTCTTTGAAATAATTGGCCAGATCGTCAGTGTGGAGATCCATGGTGGGGGCCTGCACTCTTGGGTTGAGTAGGGAATGAAAAGTGTCAAAGAGACATTTAGAATTATTGGATAGTAAGGTGATGAGGGTGTTTGAAATAGGTTTGTTTGGCGAGGTGATGGGAAGAGTTGTATGTTTTAAGCATAAACTTTTAATGGATGAAATCTTCAGGCAGATTGAATTTTCTCCACAGACGTTTGGCGAACCTGAGGCACTGCTGTAGAAAACGTGTTTGCAGCCTTTGGGCACGAGTTAGCAAACTTTGGATTTTTTTTTTCACCACTTAAATAAAAATAATCTATACATATTTGGTAACTACAAACTCATAATGACCTGGAAAATCATAATGGCAGGTCAGTTTTAGCATTTAGTGCAAATGGTAAATAAAAAAAATGTGGAATTGCACTTTTTTGGAATTTTTTCCCATTTTCCAGTACACTCTATGGTAAAACCAATAGTGTCGTTCAAAGGTAAAACTCGCCCCACAAAAAACAAGCCCTCTCATGGAAATATTGGCGGAAAAAAAAATGAAATGGCTTTGGGAAGAAAGGGAGCAAAAAACAGAAACACAAAAATAGAAAATGTCCTGGGGTGAAGGGGTTAAGGCCTTCTCCCCCTTATTTAATGCATTTTTAGTGCAGATATGAAGCCGTGTTTTTAAGTGCTTTTCATAGTACAGCTTTGATTATGTACTTTTAGACTCCTCTTAAAAGCACTAAAGCCGCACAGTAAAGCAGCATCTTCAAAACACAGTGGGCGCAGTTTTCAGAAAATCACATCCACTTTACTTAGACAGTTAAAAACAGTAACATTTCTGTGCAAAAAGCAGCGAAAAAACTCAGCATTTAAGGTACATGTGAACACGATCAACACACAGGCTCTCCATGCATGAGTTGTGACTGTCACACAGCTGCGACACATGCAGCTGCGGCGCCGATCAACTGTTCAGCCGGCAGAATACAGATAGCTGGGTTCCTTCTGCAGCTTATTCAGCAAACACTATAGCTGGCCGAATAAGAGGGAACCCCAACATATTCGCTTATCTCTACTCTGCTGTTTTGGTGCTTTTTTTTCTCTATAGGCTTCTTCAGAAAAAAAAAAAACATGAATAAAAAAGCATTGTATTTTTAACCCCTTCACTACCAAGGGTGGTTTGCACGTTAACTCCCGGGCCAATTTTTACAATTCTGACCACTGTCCCTTTATGAGGTAATAACTCTGAAACGCTTCCATGGATCCCAGTGATTCTGACCCGGTTTTCTCGTGACATATTGTACTTCATGTTAGTGGTAAAATTTCATTCAAATAACTTGCGTTTATTTGTGAAAAAAATGGAAATTTGGCGAAAATGTTTAAAATTTTGCAATTTTCCAACTTTGAATTTTTATGCCCTTAAATCACAGAGATACGGCGCACAAAAAACTTAATAAATAACATTTCCCACATGTTTACTTTACATCAGCACAATTTTGGGAACCAAAATTTTTTTTGTTAGGAAGTTATAAGAGTTAAAAGTTGACCAGCAATTTCTCATTTTTGCAACACCATTTTATTTTTACAGACCACATCACATTTGAAGCCACTTTGAGGGGTCTATATGATAGAAAATACCCAAAAGTGACACCATTCTAAAAACTGCACCCCTTAAGGTGCTCAAAACCACATTCAAGAAGTTTATTAACCCTTCAGGTGCGTCACAGGAATTTTTTTGAATATTTTAAAAAAATGAACATTTTAACTTTTTTTCACAAAAAAAATAATTCAGGTTAAATTTTATTTTATTTTACCAAGGGTAACAGGAGAAATTGGACTGGAAAAGTTATTGTGCAATTTGTCCTGAGCATGCTGATACCTGATATGTGGGGGGAACCACTGTTTCGGCGCATGGCAGAGCTCAGAATGTAAGGAGCGCCGTTTGACTTTTTCAATGCAAAATTGGCTGAAATTCAGATCGGACGCCATGTCACGTTTGGAGAGCCCCTGATGTACCTAAACAGTGGAAACCCCCCACAAGTGACCCCATTTTGGAAACTAGACCCTCCAAGGAACGTATCTAGATATGTGGTGAGAACTTTGAACCCACAAGGGCTTCATAGAAGTTTATAACGTACAGCGGTACAATTAAAAAAATCATATTTTTTCCACAAAAAAGATCTTTTCACCCTCAATTTTTATTTTCCCAAGGGTAACAGGACCCTAAAAGTTATTGTGCAATTTGTCCTGAGTACGCTGATACCCCACATGTGGGGGTAAACCACTATTTGGGCGCATGGCAGAGCTCGGAAGGGAAGCAGCGCCATATGACATTTTTGGCTGGAATTGAGATTGGACACCATGTCGCGTTTGGAAAGCCCCTGATGTACCAAAACAGTGAAAACCCCCCACAAATGACACCATTTTGGAAACTAGACCCCCCAAGAAACTTATCTAGATGTGTGGTGAGCACTTTGAACCCCCAGTGCTTCACCGAAGTTTTTAACGCTCGGGCGTGAAAATAAAAAAATCGTATTTTTTCCACAAACATGATCTTTTAGTCACCAATTTTTTTATTTTCCCAAGGGTACCAGGAGAAAATGGACCCCAAAAGTTGTTGTCCAATTTGTCCTGAGTACACTGATACCCCATATGTGGGAGAAAACTACAGTATGGGTACATGTCGGAGCTCGGAAGGGAAGTAGTGACGTTTTGGAATGCAGACTTTGATGGAATGGTCTGCGGGTGTCATGTTGCTTTTGGAGAGCCCCTGATGTACCTAAACAGTGGAAACCCCCCACAAGTGACCCTATTTTGGAAAACAAACCCCCTAAGGAAGTTATCTAGATGTGTGGTGAGCACTTTGAACCCCCCCAGTGCTTCACAGAAGTTTATAACGACCGGGTGAGAAAATAAAAAAATCGTATTTTTTCAACAAACATGATCTTTTAGTCCCCATTTTTTATTTTCCCAAGGGTAACAGGGGAAATTGGACCCCAAAAGTTGTTGTCCAATTTGTCTTGAGTACGCTGATACCCCATATGTGGGAGAAAACTACTGTATGAGCACACGTCGGGGCTCGGAAGGGAAGTAGTGACATTTTGGAATGCAGACTTTGATGGAATGGTCTGCGGGTGTCATGTGTGTTTGGAGAGCCCCTGATGTACCTAAACTATTGAAACTCCCCACAAGTGACCCCATTTTGGAAACTAGACCCCCCACGGAGCTTATCTAGATGTGTGGTGAGCACTTTGACCCCCCAAGTGCTTCACAGAAGTTTATAACGCCTGTGCGTGAAAATAAAAAAAAAACTTTTTTCCACAAAAATGATTTTTTTGCCCCCAATTTTTTATTTTCCTAAGAGTAACAGGAGAAATTGGACCCCAAAAGTTGTTTTGCAATTTGTCCTGAGTAGGCTGATACCCTATATGTGGGGGTAAAACATTGTTTTTGGGCGCCGCTGATCGCTATGACGTAATATTCCGTCCATGGGAATTAGGTCCAGGGTCACATGGACGGAATATTACGTCCATTGTAGGTAAGGGGTTAAACACAGAATCAAAGCTGTAATATTAAAAAAGCATTAAAAACGCGGATTCAAATCTGTACAAAAAAACACATTAAATATGGGGGAACACAAATAAAAGAAATTCAGCAAACATGCAATAATCAGAGAAGATTGTTAGTGCATTTTGCTGAGGCCATCTGCAAAAAAAACAATGGAAAAAAATGCATCATTTACACTACCTGTGTCATGTCTTCAGTATTACATTTCTATTACCTTTTCATGGGTTTAATAGAATTATTATATTATTTAATATTGATTATTCTAATAATTAAAATATCAATCACGTTTTTTACGCCACTTACCTATCCCCGTAAATAATGTAATCACTGTGATGTGATCCTTATTGTTATCCACTGCTTGCATTATGTGACATGTTAATTTTGTTATATTTTATATTACATAGCTACATAGGTCTGCAAATTCCTTGTATTTTTTGATAAACCTCTTTGTATTCAGTGTCTTCATTGTTATTACGGTAATAGTAATACACTGTATTACTAAAATATTGTATTAGTGTGGGGAAGGTGACTTGACGGACAGACTGGACTGAAGGAAGAAGGGATGGTTTGTGCATTATAGACGGATATTGGCAATGACAGAAGGGATACAGCTGGGGAAGATGGGAAGATGGGAAAGGAGTGCAATACCTAGATTTGACCACAAGATGGCAGGCTGGAGCGTAGAATAGGACTTGACAGCAGCTTAGGGCTACGAAACCGCTTAGTCACGGGGGCGGGGAGATAGGAACCCAGGAGGGGAATTCCCGAGGAAGGGGATAAATAGGACAGGACAGGGTTCCAGGCTAGGCTAGTCCTGGGAGGAGCTCAGAAGGAGAAGACTCAGTACGGAGGACTGTCAACAGTGGAGAGCTCGACCAGGGGACTGATAGGAAGAGACAGTAAGGGGGGTGGCTCCTGACTCAAAGAACCGCAGGACAGACGAGGCCCCGGGGGTACCGATTGGATGACAACCTTGGACTGGTGAAGCGCTGGCTAGATAGGCCTAGGGCAGCCACCGCTAAAGATCCACAAGGAACGTCACTACGACTTAAGGAAGGTGAAGGTACCCGGGCCTGAATACGGAGAGCTGTAAAGGAGCTGCGGTGTATGGCTACGGTCGTCAGGAGGATGGCCAATAAGTTCGGTAAAAGAAAAGTCAAAGATGCTATAGGATTTTTACAGGATGAAAATGATGAAATGGTAAGACAGGATGTTGAGAAGGCCAAACTTTTAAATTCCTATTTTGCATCTGTTTTCTCTCAGAAAGGAAATGTAACATCAACTGTTCTTCACTGTCCTATTAAGGGAATAGAAGAATCCAGGATATCTATAAACAGAAAGATAGTGAGGAAACACTTAGCTAACCTAAATTAATTCAAGTCTCCAGGTCCAGATGAATTACACCCCAGAGTACTGAAGGAGATAGCAGAAGAAATTTTTGAACCCCTCTCCATAATCTTTGAAAATTCTTGGAGAACAGGAGAAGCCCCAGAAGACTGGAGAAGAGCATATGTTGTTCCTATCTTCAAAAAGGGGAAGAAGGTGGACCCAGGCAACTATAGGCCAGTGAGTCTGACTTCTATACCAGGAAAGATCTTTGAACAAATTATTAAACAACATGTATGTCAGTACCTGAATAAGAATGAAGTGATTAAACAGAGTCAGCATGGGTTTGTAACTAATAAGTCATGTCAGACTAACTTAACTTAACTTAACAGACTAACTTCTATGACGGAATCACTGATTGGGTGGATCAAGGAAATGCTGTAGATATAGTATATCTTGACTTCAGCAAAGCATTTGACAAAGTATCTCATACAATTCTTATTGAAAAAATGACTAAGTATGGAATGGACAAGGCAACTGTTAGGTGGATTCATAACTGGCTTAGTGATCGGACCCAAAGAGTGGTCGTAAATTGCTGCACATCCAGTTGGAAGAATGTCTCAAGTGGGGTACCACAGGGCTCTGTCCTGGGCCCTGTATTGTTCAACATCTTTATCAATGATTTAGATGAAGGAATTGAGGGTAAACTGATTAAATTTGCTGATGACACAAAGCTAGGAGGGATAGCTAATACTAGAGAAGAGAGAGAGAGGATTCAAAAAGATATAAATAAACTGGAGAAGTGGGCAGCAACTAACAGAATGGTTTTTAACAGGGAAAAATGCAAAGAACTACATCTGGGCAATCAAAATGAAAAAAGCATATACAGAATGGGAGGAATAGGGCTAAGCAACAGCACATAAGAAAAAGACTTGGGTATACTAATAGATCACAGACTGAATATGAATCAACAGTGTGATGCAGCAGCAAAAAAGGCAAATGCAATTCTAGGATGTATTAACAGAAGCATACAGTCTAGATCACGTGAAGTCATTATTTCCCTCTACTACTCTTTGGTCAGACCTCATCTGGAATATTGTGTCCAGTTTTGGGCAATACATTTTAAAAAAGACATCAACAAACTGGAGCAAGTTCAGAAAAGAGCGACCAGAATGGTGACCGGTCTGCAAACCCTGTCTTATGAGGAAAGGTTGCAGGATTTGGGAATGTTTAGTTTGCAAAAGAGAAGACTGAGAGGAGACTTATTAGCTGTCTACAAATATCTAAAGGGCTGTCACATTGTAGAAGGATCAACTTTATTCTCATTTGCACAAGGAAAGACTAGAAGCAATGGGATGAAACTGAATGGGAGGAGACACAGATTAGATATTAGAAAAAACTTTTTGACAGTTAGAGTGATCAATGAGTGGATCAAGCTGCCACGAGAAGTGGTGAGTTTTCCTCCAATGGAAGTCTTCAAACAGAGGCTGGACAGACATCTGACTGGGATGATTTAGCGAATCCTGCTTTGAGCAGGGGGTTGGACCAGATGGCCCCAGGAGGTCCCTTCCAACTCTACGATTCTATGATTCTATGATTTGACATTAGCCTGCTCTCTAATGCTTCATCAGTGTGGGAAATGGTGCTGGGCAAGTTTCTTTTTTGCGAACCGGAAATCATATCTCAAAATGTTTGAATTTGTGTGAAAGCGTGAACTTCAGGAAGTTAAACTTAAACTCAATCTTCCGCTGATCGATCTGTTTATCTCTACAGCTCACATTTCACTATGTGGCAAACAGAAGCAGCAGCATGTAGTACTATATACAACAGTACTGAGCAGTATACTTGTGAATTCAGTTCTGTGAAGGTGCACCACTGTCTGTCTCTCTGCTTATGGCCGGGATCACACATGCGAGGATTACGGCTGAGTCTCACATGTTAATACCCGACACTGCCGCCGGCACTCAGGAGTAGAACATGAGACTCCATGTATTGCTCCGATCCGAGTGCCGGCAGCAGTGGCGGGTATTAACATGCAAGACTCGGCCATATTCCTCGCATGTGTGATCCCAGCCTATGTTTCACTCTGCTCCTTTTTCCTACCTTCTCCATAGACTTTAGACTTTAATAGACAGCTGTAATTTGATCCCTCAGTGAATTGACAGCCCATTTTGTCTTTACTGGCCTTGTGCTGATTTTGTGTAAATGACGAGCTAAGGAAGTGGGAGAGAGAAAGATATGTCTCATGAGTGAAAGAAACAAAATTCTCCGATATGATATAGTACAATTTACTAAGTTTCTTATATTTGCCTGTACTATTGACTTATGCAAATTAATGTGACATCCATCCCATTGCCTGTTCCCTCTATTTCCACTTCAGTCATGTTGTGATACAGGGAAACAATATGGCCATCCGGCGTTAGTACTGAAACTTGTAATTCCGTACAGCCCAGAAGTTGGGGGTTCATTTTTTGCTAGTTAATTTTAATGGCAGGGCTGCTCCCTTCTTAAACTGAGTCAGTTTATAGAGAATACTACTACTACTCTGCTTAACTGCAGCTTGTTTTGCCCTTGTTCAGCCTGTGTTAATCCTGTCCTGACTTTCTACATTTCCTGACTATTGTTGTGTCTTTCAGTTTTCTACCTTGTAGGCTCTCCTAGTTTTCTGACCCGGTGAAGAAGAAGATCCACCCCACTCAGGCCTGCCCCATTGCCCAATATATAATAATGACAGACATCAGTCTGGGGAAAAGCACAAGAAATAATATTCAGTCAAGAATAGTATATATAGGTAGTATTTGGTATTACAACATATCAACCCCAGTGCACATTTGGACTCAATATGGACTGATGTAGTCAGACTAAACATGGAGGGACAAGCCAAAAAATACAATCATATAGTCCATACATATGAAATATATAATCTTTATTGGTTACATAATCAAGTATAAAGCAAGCAGGGTTACAAGTGGTGATCAGAACAACATCCACATGATTCAGGGGTGTGTAAGACCACATATATAATAGTTTAACAATCAATTAACATGATCAACATAATCATTCTGAATGAGATCCATTGCAAACGAAATCCCAGAGTCAAGTATCCTATATGTCCATATAGATAAAATGTTGTGCTCTAATCAGGACATCCATTGGAAATATAACATGCCTATAAGCACTAGGAATGCACAAAAAAAACATATGAGACTAGAATAGATACCTTGCAGAGTGCAGCAGCGGAATCCCCCTGTGGTTAGCCCACCCACCCCAACGCACGTTTCGGAGAATACTCCTTTCTCAGGGGAAAACAGAAAGCAAAAAACACAAATATCCTGAACTAAAAAGTAAAAAAATAAACTGCAAATAATGCATAAAGGTAATAATAATAATAAGGGTATTTAGTAAACATAATTTTGATCAAAATAATGTACAAGCCATCCCGCCACGTCACGGCAACCCTTGTGTGACAGTCCCTACTCTAGTATTTAAAACCTTTTCACTTGCCAAGTGACGTGAATGTGAACAAGGATCGAGCAGCTGAACCACTGGTAAAAGCTTAGGCCAGACAGGATGGATTTCCCAGCTCAGAAAGAGGGCGGTTGTTATGCTGTGAGGCTGGAGACCTCCGGGAGCTGAACCCTCAGGACCGCGACGACGAACCTCCCCTAGGCGAGCTGACCAGGTGGACCACCCCTTATACAGGGAGTGTTAGGGGCAGACACAAGGGAGACTATCGCCGCGGAAGCTGATACCTGGGGACAACCGGAGGATGCCGTAGGCCGGGGGAGGACTGGAGAACCGGTGGGGAATGAAGACGACCACAGGGGAGACTGCTGTTGCCGCGAGGATGGAGGTGACCACCAGGAGGGATGCTGGAACAGGCGGACGAGGACAGGAACAGAGCAGACCTGGAAAGGAACACGAAAGGGTAACTGACAGGCAGACTAGCGGGAAGTCAGGAGGAGTACAAGGCACAGGGACAGACAGAGCACTAGGAAGCGTGGACCCTATATCAGAGCGTGAAGCACAATTGATAATCAGGCAGGGAGCCTAGGGAGAGGCTGCCTGACATAGGGCACGCAGGAGGACTTCCGGGTTAGGGAGAGGCGGAGTCTGGGATCCGAGGGATAGGACGCCTGGACAAGGGGGGCGTGCGCCTGCGTACCTGGAGAGAAGCAGAGGAGGCGGGCCGAGAGGACCGGAAGTGCCTGGACAGCGTGGAGCCAGAGGGGAGAGCGGAAACCGCCGGCGTCATGGCAACAGGGGACGCAGCAGAGGCGGGCGGCGCGACGGCGGCAGGAGCAGGGCCCGAAGCAGAGTCAGGACGCGCTGTGGCGGCAGCGGTCCGAGCGGCGACTACAGAAGCCGGAGGACGCGCCGGAGAGGTGAGCGTGAAAGTGGTCACACCCATATATGCACTGAATGCACAATGAAATGAATAAAAAACGAATCTGAACTGAGAAAAGTAAGTATTTGTGTATTTTGCTTTCTGTTTTCTCTGGTTAATGGTCTTGTGTTAATATGCACTTACATTGTGCATACACATTAATTTACTTTCCTTTCTCAGGGGGCCCAATGCCCAGAAAACGTTATCAGAAGAAAACTTAAATCCATAATTAAAAAATAACCACTGATCAGATTCCTTCAACAAAGGTATCAATTTAATCCATGTAATAGCACCATTATGGCCATAACTTTACTTATGGTACTAAAGCCTTCCGACAGGTTCTCTTGAAATACTTTTACCATAGACCAATGTGTTTGCATCATAGTGAGGAATCACAAAATTTTTCATCTCTGGATATCACTAATATAATTTGTAGATATTCATCTTGTTCTGATGTTTTCTGACAAACATCTTCTACATGAGAAGTTACTGATTGAGCATTTTTAACAATTACATTCTGGCAATAAGTCACAGAGTGTTGGATGAACAAGTCACTCTAGTGAAACTCATCATTTTTGGCAAGCAAAGCAAACACTTTGATATCAATCCAGTTATTTTATCTGCGGGGTGTTTGTTTTGGTCCTCTTATTTTAGAAGAAACAATGATGACTGCAGATGGTTTTTACTAGTTCACTTGTTTTAATTAAAGTGGATCTAAAGCCAGATTGGATAAATAATGTTTAGAATACATCTTTCATATTAAATGTCCATTCAAAATACAATTTTTTTTTTTAACCAGAACATGATTTCCCCCTATACCACAGAGTTACTATGTGACTGAAGTCTTGGGGGCACATTACCCTTTGATGGTGCCTATACGTTTGAATTTTCACTTGACAGAGAGCTATCTCTGCAAACTTATTCCTACCACAAGAACATTCAGATTGGTCAAGTGTTCACATGATTTTAATGGAAGTAAGAGCGTAAGACACTGACAGACAACTTTGTTCTCCTCCAGACCCCTCTCCACCCCAAGCGGCATCTTATCTTCCCTCAAAACATAAATGTTGGGTGTATAAATTTAAACTACTCGATTCTTCCCTTCCGCAATATCTTCTGTTGAGGGAGGGTCGAGGGTCTCCCATAGATATCAGTCTGTCAGTCAGCCTCAACAAGATAGCAAATGTATTATACAGGATGAGGTTGGCCCTGAAGGAAATACCAGATACACTCAAGCATAACAGTTACATTTCAGTGATGCACACAAGCATAGTCCATAGCCCTTTCAGGCAGTTACAGTTTTCATATGGTTACCATCTGGATCACTGGTATAATTTTTATGACTTGTCTGCCTAAATTCTATGGGCTCATGCAAACGTCCATGAATCTTGTTCTGATTACGGACTGCAGTGAACAGATTGGCCGCGGGTCTCCCGGCCCAAGCATGACAGTTACATATATTTCTATAGCGCATGAGACTCAGGAGTGGACCCGAGGAACATGAGTAAAGCATAGTTTGTTGTTTTTTTTATTTTTTTTACAACATCTAAAATCTAATATTTAATTATTTTGTTAGTATTTTGTAAATCCACCTTCGGCTTTCAACGCTGCCTGAATCCTTCTGGGCAATCTTACGGCAATGGGAGAGGCTCCACCTGAGAGAAGGATTACTGTATAGAAAAGTCCATCTACAGCGGGACCTGACTGTCACTTGGCAAGTAGTGATTCCTGAGAAGCTATTACATCAAGTGGTCACAGAGGCACATGAAAAAGGGGCCCATTTCGGTCAAAAAAACCCTTTCAGTGTGGTTGCAGAGATTGGTGTACCAAGCACTGCTTAAAACAATGGTGGAAGAAGTATAAGAAAAAATGCTCATGAACACAATCAGTATTAGAGGCCATATTCCTGGCATAATGTAACTAACCTAGATGCCTCTACCGTTGTGTAGGACCCAAATATAGACCAATCGCTGATAAGCTAAGGCTCCTTTCACACATCAGGTTTTCGGCGTCAGGCGCGATCCGGCGTCGTGCCGGAATGCCGGATCTGGCAAATGTTTTGTAAAACCTGATGTGCCGGATCCGGTTTTCTGCCGGATCCGTCTTGTTCTTGACAGACAAAACCGGATCCGTCTCATCCGGTTCATCCGTTTTTCTATCCGTTTTTCGACGGATTACGCCGGATCTGGTTTTTAAAATTGACCCTTGTGGCCTTCCGAACGGGATTGGCTACTGGAAAACTATATATAGCATGTTCCTACAGCCCTTCTTTGACAGGTTGTAGAGGAGAAAGTGCAGGTTGGAGAGAAGAGCAAGTTACTGGCGAAGATGGATGTTGTCATTGGAAATATTACCACTAGAAGTTCTGTGACGGTTTCAGTAATGAGGGACAATTTTGCACTATACTTTATGTCACCTCAAGGCAGAGTACACTGGCAGGATGACAGAGTGTGAAAGATTTGTGCCCTAACCAAACTTGTGTACCTTCTGGACCAACAGTATATACCTTCGCCAACCAAAGTTGGCTATCTTGTCATGGTCTTACTATTTTTAGCTTTAGGCCACAGGTGTGTACCTGGTTGTGTTTTATGCAAAGTATTTCACCTTTTAACAAAAGTTGTGTACATTGTTAGGAAATCACCAACAATAAACACAACTTTTCAGGTGAAATACTTTGCTTCAAACACAACCAGGAACACAACTGTGGCAAAAAGCTAAAATTTACCCACAGTTATATACCTGGTTTTGAATACCTTTTTACCTTTTAAATACCCTGTATTTAACCTTTTTTTTAAACATATTTCGCCGCAGAAAGAAATGACAGACAACCAGTGTAAACAATAATTTAACTTTTATTTAAAATATTTTTTTTTGTGTAAACTGTTTTTAAAGTTAAAAAAACTTTTTAATAAAGGTTTGAAACCAACCAAATGGGCATTTTTATTACAAAAAAAACATAACTCGGTGTAGTGTGGGGTGGAAATACTGCTGGAGGGGCTGCGGGACACTTCGACAATGGGAGTGTGGAGAGAGGACTGGGATCGTGGTGGGGAAGGAACAGTTAGAGGTGATGGTGTGGAAAAAGCTACAGAATGGGTGGACATGTGGGAGGCAGAAGAGGTGGTGGGCGGTGGAGTGGAGGGTTGGGCAGGGACTGTAGGAGCAGATGATGTTGATGGAAAGTTGTATGGGGAAGGAGTTTGGTACGGGGAAGGAGTTTGGTACGGGGAAGGAGTTTGGTACGGGGCAGGTTGCTGGAAGTGGGGAGATGTCTGGTACTGGGGAGGTTGCTGGTACTGGGAAGGTTGCTGGTACTGGTGAGGTTGCTGGTATGTAATAGGAGGGGGAGGATGGAAAGTGGCTGGAGGGGGTGCAGATGTAATAGGAGGGGGAGGATGGAAAGTGGCTGGAGGGGGTGCAGATGTAATAGGAGGGGGAGGATGGAAAGTGGCTGGAGGGGGTGCAGGTGGAGGAACTACAGTGGTGGGAGGTGGAGGTTGGGAGGTAACCTGCTGTAGAGCACCGTGGCACGAATGCATTACATGCATCTGCTGGGTAGGAGATAGTGTTGCCATGCGCTCCACAACAGACCTGAAAAAGGTGTGGTTTGGCGAAGATCTTGCTTCTGAATGCATGGTTTGCAGAAGTGTCTTCACCTCCAGAATGCTGGAGTTGATCTGCTGAAAGCCTGCGGAGATTTGCTCTGACAAGACTTTTAGACAGTTCTGGAAAGATGCATTCAGATGCAAGAACTCTGGCGCATAACTCTTTTCCTGACCCCTCTGCCGCTGCCGCCCAGTACCCGCAGGTGTACTAGAGGTGGCAGGGGCAGAAGGGTGGGGTAAAGGGAAAGCGATCTCCTCATCAGCAGCTTCATGTAATGTAGGCGGCCACGATGCTCCTGTGCTGGTAGATGGGACAGATGGGTCGAATGTGTGGGAAGGCTGGGAAGGTGCAGATGTACCGGGGCGGTCGAAGTGTCCCTCGGTGCCGGTCTCCTCAGGGATCGCCTCAGAAGGGTCCAATCGTGCAGGCTCCCGAGTGCTGCTCACCGTGCTGTGGAATAAAGAGAAAAAAAAACAATTAAAATACTGACATGGTATGGCCCTGGCTGAAAAAAAAAAGTTACATCTAACATTTTTTTTCACATGTGGTGTGTAATATTTACCTTCTAGTGACCATTGTTTCCCGGAGGAACGACAGGGCTTGTGCGTACTTGTACTTGCTCCTGCGTCCTCCAGATCCACTCGGGGCCCGCATCTCTTTATTGAACTCCTTCTTGAAACGATCCCTCACAGACCGCCACCGATTCACAATTCTGTTCCCTGAAACGAGAAAGGAGTGGTTAGTATACAACATCAGTGTTTCACAAACTCCAGTCCTCATGGTCCCCAGGGGTCATGTTTTCAGGATTTCCATAGTAAATAGAAATCCTGAACACATGATCCGTGGGGACCACGAGGACTGGAGTTCGGGAAACACTGGTTTACATCAAGCAACCGGTACTGTATATACTTACGCTCTTTAATCTGGGCCCGAACATCGAGGTCCTTCCAGCGGCCCACAAGGAGCGAACAGATTTCCTCCCAGAGTCGTCGGGTAACGATAAGGTCAGCGTGGCGGCGGTCAGCCATATTCCAGAGTGGCTCCCTTTCTCTGACGAGATCGATGAGGTGGTCCACATCGAGTCCTCCATCCTCACCGTCAGAGTCGGGAGCACGCTGTGAAGGCTGTTAAAGAAAAAGACAAAAATAACATAATTAGCCTCCACAAAAGAAATGAAATAAAAAGTGCAAAAAAACAAAACAAAAATATTTATACTTACACGCTGGTGACCGCCGCGTTGCTGTCGCCGACGACCCTGGGAGGCACTGCGAGGACCTCTTGGCTGAGCACCAGATTGGGAAGACTAGAGAAGAAAACAAAAAATGTTATGTCTTTGGATGTAGGCATTTGTTTGCTGTGTGTGGTCTGCAGAACATTGTTTTCTATGTGTTGTGTGTAGTGTGATGTTGTGTTTCTGCGTTTGATGCAAAAAACTTACCAATTGTGAGCCCACTCCAAGTGTCTGTCCACCCCTTCCTTCTTCTTCTGGGAGCTCCTCTTCATCTTGTGAATCCTGTTTTGAAATAAAAGGCAATGAATAGACATATATTACAGAGATGATGGATTTTGGAAATAAAAACTTACCGTCAAACGCTGACGATGCGAGGGAGGGCTCCCAGAAGATGATGTGCTGTCTTCCTGGTGGCCATACTCCATGCCTGTGGGTGGTGTTCCAGCTGCTGCCATTGCTGCTGCTGCTGCTGCATCTATTGGGCGGCTGTTGAATAAAGAGAAACAAAGGGCCAATGAATATCTTGATATTCAATAGCCCTAGTTTGGAGGAATGGGGGATTTGATAATTACCGTCTCTCATCTGCTGCTGGCCTCCCCTCCTCAGCATGTTCCATTTGCTGCTCCATTTGGGGTGGTGGTGGTGCTGATGGTGCTGCAGTGGTCTCCTGCCTTCTCCTGCTGCGCTTTGTTGCTTTCTTGGGTGGCATGTTGGGTGTGGCTGTGGGTCCCACTGTCTTGCTTTTATATATGTCTTGTGGGCAGAGCTACTGAGCATGCTCAGACCAAAAAAACCGGATCCGGCCACCGGATCCGGCTTTCACCGGATCAGGCACATTGCGGCGCTCATAGGCTTTCATTGTGTGAAAAAGCCGGATGCGCCGGATCCGGCGTGTCCGGCTTTTTCGCCGGAGACAAAAAAACGTTACAGTAGCTGTTTTTTCCAGACGCCGGATCGCGACACATTGCCGGATCCGGTGAAAACCGGATGAAACGCATGGCCATCCGGCGCGATCCGGCACAAATGCAAGTCAATGGGGGGGAAACCGGATCCGGCATTGCATTTCGCCGGATCCGGTTTCTGTCAAAAGCGCCGGATCGCGCCTGACGGCGAAAACCTGATGTGTGAAAGAGGCCTAAATCCCAAGGGTGGTGGAAAAACCACAAAATGCGACCACAGATCCAATATAATAATATATAAATCTTTATTAGGCAGTAAAAAAGGTATCAACAACAAAAAGTGCTCAGCGATGTGCAACCGAACAATCCTGCACCAATAGTGGAAAAGGCGCTGCGTGACCCACCAGGACTCCCAAAAATTATCATACATCAGATGATGAAATGAAATACAGGATATTACATATCATACAGGCAACATTTCCATAGTCAGAACTCCATAATGGAATCAAATATATAGCTGTGGTATTATGATATTTGACAGGATATTACCTCACACATAGACCAATTTTTATAATTTCTAAACCACGATATGTAAACTCTATGGCTGTGTTATCAATCTCTATTGACCACCACTGTGTTGGTCAGGTCTGAGACAATAATCAATGTCACATAAGCAGATGCTAATATATATCCCACCACAATGGGTTAACTCCACAGCTATCAGGTGGATCTCATACCCTAGTCTGCTAACCACTAGCCTCAATCAGATAAATGGTTACTGAAGCTAAATCCTGTCCCACATCACGTCTGAAAATCATGTAGCTAAACATATTAAATATCTTACCGACAGTGGGCAGCACGAAAGCAAGTCACGGGGGTCCGCGCGTCTACCCCGACGTGCGTTTTGGATGCTCTTCCTTCGTCAGGGGCCGTGTAATGCATAAAAACCGGGGAGTATAAAAAGGCCGTCATACCGGAAGTCAGGAGGCGTTGACCGGAAATGACGCATCCGCAGTCATGACGACCGAGGATGCGAAGCGGTGCCAGCATCATCGACATGAGCCAGGGCGTCCAGGACACCATGGCAACCCGCCGATTGTAGACGCCGGAAGCCGCGACGCAGCCCGGACCATGGCGCTCATGCGTACTGGTCAAACGAATCACGCCAATATTAGAGTGTCCAGCATGGGGCATACTAATGAGAAGGCCACGTATATGTCTGTCATTAGTTACAAATATCCACTGGTGATGTCCATAAGCAAAAATTAGAGCATATTACTAAGTATATAGAAATAGTATATCAATTTTATCACCACAATATATATATATATATATATATATATATATATAGGCATAGGAAAAACGGTATTAATTGACAGACCATTATATATATATGTGATACAATAATTGTAACCATACAAAATGCCAGATTATATATGCGTACTAAGATGGATCTAGGTGGTATATGATAAAGATCACCTCCTCAAGAAACCATCACAGCAATCACCCACTTGTACCCTATTATAATCATTATCAAAATAAATCCCTTATATAGCGTACAATTTTATTTAGACTAATACAGGCACATATATAATATAATAACACAACTTGACTTTTGCATCTCGAATGTGTGAATATTCTCCGATACGACTCCATGTATAACTCCGAGGGACCATGACAAGACACTGTATGTCCTAAAAATAGTGGAAAGAATAAGATGAATTAAAAACCGGTTAAAAACAACCAAAATTGACGTGGAAGGCCGGACACACTACAGGGCGCAGCCAGAAGGTGATCATAGAAAGGACGTGAAATTTAGACATTTATTTAACCCATGAGGATGGACCGTATTTAAGGTCCAAATCCATCTCGCTTCTAATTGAGCTAAACGTTGTGACATTTTTCCTCCCCTGATATCCACTTCCAAGCTATCTATCCCTTTCACTCTAAAGGTCTTACTATCACACTGGTGATGTAGCTTAAAATGTTTGGGTATAGTTTTGAGAACCGAGATATCATCCTCATTAGCCGCAGCTTGTATTCCAAGAACATGCTCCCTGATCCGGACCTTTAATTGACGTGTAGTTAGTCCGACATAGATCAGGGAGCATGGACGTGGCATAGTAGATCACATATTTAGATACACATGTGATCCTTTTCTTGATCTTATAAGTCTTAGTACCCGATGAATCTACAAACATGTCTCCCCGATCTACATTCACACACGCGACGCAGTGTCCACAAGTGTAACAACCACGTCGTGGGGAGCCGCGATTCAGAAATGTCATCGGTGGATTGACCTCATAATGGCTCCTAGTTAAATACCCTCACAAATTTTTGGCTCTCCTATATGTTATTCGCGGTTTCTTAGGTAACAATTTAAGATTGGATCGGTCAATAAAATAGGCCATGATTTCGCCAGAACCTTTTTGACCCTTTCGGATTGAGAATGGAAGGTGGTTATAAGTCTCAATTGATCTGATTCATGTAGGGGCCCCTCGGTTATATACAGTAAAGAATTCCGTGTACTGTGTTTTGCCCGGTTATAAGCCTTTTTGATAGCTCTATGGCTATAACCCCTTTCACAGAACCGCTATTTGAGATCCATGGCCTGTTGCTCATAATCAGTATCTGTCGAGCAGATCCTCCTAAGATGCAAAAATGGTCCAGTGAATACTGATCTAATCATATGGCTCGGATGGGAGGAAGTAGCATGCAACAATGCGTTCGTTGAGGTGGATTTCCTAAAGATACTAGTCTGAATCACATGGTGATTATCTCTTTTTAACGTCACATCCAGAAATTACATTTTTATACCACTATGGACAAAAGACAACTTTATATTGCGTTCATTGTTATTCAAGTCATGAAAAAAATCTCTCAACTGATCACTAGTACCCTGCCAGATCAAGAACACGTCATCTATGCACCGCGTCCAGAGGAGGACGCGGTCCACAGATGCGTGTAGATCTTACTGGAAGAGGTCCCTCTCCCACAGACCCAGGAACAGGTTTGCATAGGAGGGCGCATAGGCCACTCCCATTGCTGTTCCCTGGGTCTGTAGGAAGAAGGGCCCCTTAAACACAAAAAAAGGGATTCTATACTAGCTACGGCCGACGTTGAGTCGCTTTATACTGGTATAAGGCATTGTGATGTATTGCGTGCAGTGGAATTGGGTCGCCCTCCCAGGGCTGTGGGGTACTTGGTACCGGGCCAGTCTCTCAGAGGGGATTGTCACAGCAGAGGTGACCCCGTCCGTGGCCCTGGGCGCCCATGTAAAGGGGTTGAGTTGGGAATAAAGTTTATAAGTGATTCGTGAAGCCACCAGTGGTGTTCGGCAAGGGAGGTGACGCTGCATGCAGATCCTCTGGGACTGATGGTATGGTGTAGCAAAGATGTCATAGCTCCCCATAGGTGAAGCTGTAGTCCCAGGGCAGTGTTGGTAAGCATTGCAGGAACGATGCAGTGTAGGCACAGGGATGTAGTGGTGACAGGTGTGTGGCGCAGGAATGAGTGGAGGACACCAGGGCGTGTAGTTCCAAAGCTTTACTCAGTCTGTTGTACAAACAGGTGCCTGCTTCCGTGCCATGTCTTCTGGGTAAGGGACTCAGTCAACCTCCAGGCAAGATGGAATACTCCTTTCCAACACTCCGCCAATATGTACCTTTCTGAACATCTCCTCTTATAGCGCCTTTAAATGAAGTACTCCTAGTACTGAGTTGCACTGGAGTTCCTCCTGTCCGATGTTCTTATGAACTCTACTTGTACGGCAGACAGCTGTAGCCTGCTTCAGGGACTCCTTGCTACTAAGTCCCGGCTCACTATCCAGTTGCTGTTGTGCCCACAAGTCTTGTGTGGGAATAAAGTGGTCACTACTTCTATTCAAGAGGAAGAAAAAAAAGTGATCCAGCTGGAGACGGAGGCGGCTGCAATTTACAAAGCTTTATTGGACAACTTAAAAATATGTTGGTTCTTTAAAAATTTCTTATAGCAAACACCAAGCACACCAGTGAGGAGGATCAACGCATTTCAACTAAAAGATAGTCTTAGTCATGATCTCATGAAATTTTTAAAGAACCAACATATTTTTAAATTGTCAAATAAAGCTTTGTAAATTGCAGCTGCCTCCGTCTCCAGCTGGATCACTTTTTTTCTTCCTCTTGCTTCTAACTCATGTGGATGCTCACCACAGTCCGTGCTGGGCGTTGGCAGGCTTGGGGATTGCTTTGCAGATGGGTAAGCTGACTACAACTTTTTTTTTAACTACTTCTATTCCTCTGGGGTCTGCTGCAGGACCATTAGTATCCATACAACCTTGGGGACCGGGCACCGGCCTTGCGATTAGAACTTCTAGGATGGGTTCTCTTCTAACCCACGTCCTCTGTTCTCTTTTACTCCTCACGTTCCAATCTAATCTTTCTTTCTATGGAAAATCAGGCTTTCAGTCAATGTCGTTCGCTCTCTCTTCCTTTCCTGTAACAGGAGACCCAGGTCACTGGGATCTGCTGCAGCACTTCCATCCATCTATCACTCGCTCTGGGGATCTTCTTCTCTCTCCACTGAACAACAACTCTCCTCCTTCACCTAAACTCTTCCCGCTCTCTTTAATGTAACTAAGCTCCACCCACCGCCCAGCACGTTTCGTGTTCCAAGCAGGGAGCCACCAATGAGTGCTTTGCTACACTCCAAGCAAGAGCCGCGAAGGTGCTTTGCTACACTATTTTGTGGTGTGGGGTGCAGGTGTGGGAGTATGGTCAGGAGCCTCCACCTTACCTGGATGGTGGGGCACCACACCTCAGGAGGAGGTGCAGTACCTCTGTGGCGACTGAGCCTCAGGGGTGCCACAGAATTTTTTCTGAATACTTCCAGTAAGTCTACCGGGATGAAGCGGTTCATACTGGAGATATTGGTATTTGCATTAACAGACAACTTTTTTGTTTTTAAGGGGTCCTTCTTCCTACAGACCCAGAGAACAGCAATGGGAGTGGCCTATGCACCCTCCTATGCAAACCTGTTCCTGGGTCTGTGGGAGAGGGACCTCTTCCAGTCAGATCTACACGCATCTGTGGACCGCGTCCTCCTCTGGACGCGGTGCATAGATGACGTGTTCTTGATCTGGCAGGGTACTAGTGATCAGTTGAGAGATTTTTTTCATGACTTGAATAACAATGAACGCAATATAAAGTTGTCTTTTGTCCATAGTGATATCAAATCTAATTTCTGGATGTGACGTTAAAAAGAGATAATCACCATGTGATTCAGACTAGTATCTTTGGGAAATCAACCTCAACGAAAGCGTTGTTGCATGTTACTTCCTCCCATCCCAGCCATATGATTAGATCAGTACCAGCTGGACAATTTTTGCGTCTTAGGAGGATCTGCTCGACAGATACTGATTATGAGCAACAGGCCGTTGATATCAAACAGCGGTTCAGTGAAAGGGGTTATAGCCATAGAGCAATCAAAAAGGCTTATAACCGGGCAAAACACAGTACACGGAATTCTTTACTGTATAAAACTGAGGGGCCCCCACGTGAATCAGATCAATTGAGATTTATAAACACCTTCCATTCTCAATCCGAAAGGGTCAAAAAGGTTCTGGAGAAATCATGGCCTATTTTATTGACCCATCCAATCTTAAATAAATTGTTACCTAAGAAACCGCGAATAACATAGGAGAGCCAAAAATCTGCGAGGGTATTTAACTAGGAGCCATTATGAGGTCAATCCACCGATGACATTTCTGAATTGCGGCTCCCCACGATGTGGTTGTTACACTTGTGGACACTGTGTCGCATGTGTGAATGTAGATCGGGGAGACACGTTTGTAGATTCATCGGGTACTAAGACTTATAAGATCAAGAAAAGGATCACATGTGTATCCAAATATGTAATCTATTATGCCACATGTCCATGCTCCCTGATGTATGTCGGACTAACTACATGTCAATTAAAGGTCCGGATCAGGGAGCATGTTCTTGGAATACAAGCTGCGGCTAATGAGAATGATATCTCGGATCTCAAAACTATACCCAAACATTTCAAGCTACATCACCAGTGTGATAGTAAGACCTTTAGACTGAAAGGGATAGATAGCTTGGAAGTGGGTATCAGGGGAGAAAAAATGTCACAACGTTTAGCTCCATTAGAAGCGAGATGGATTTGGACCTTAAATACGGTCCATCCTCATGGGTTAAATGAATGTCTAAATTTCACGTCCTTTCTATGATCACCTTCCGGCTGCGCCCTGTAGTGTGTCCGGCCTTCCACGTCAATTTTGGTTGTTTTTAACCGGTTTTTAATTCATGTATGTATATATATATATATATATATATATATATATATATATATTTGAGGTGATAAGATTGATATACTATTTCTATATACTTAGTAATATGCTCTAATTTTTGCTTATGGACATCACCAGTGGATATTTGCAACTAATGACAGACATATACGTGGCCTTCTCATTAGTATGGCCCATGCTGGACACTCTAATATTGGTGTGATTCGTTTGACAAGTACGCATGCGCGCCATGGTCCGGGCTGCGTCGCGGCTTCCGGCGTCTACAGTCGGTGGGTTGCCATGGTGTCCTGGACGCCCTGGCTCACGTCGATGATGCTGGCGCCGCTTCGCATCCTCGGTCGTCATGACTGCGGATGCGTCATCTCCGGTCCACGCCTCCTGACTTCTGGTATGATGGCCTTTTTATACTCCCCGGTTTTTATGCATTACACACCCCCTGACGAAGGACGAGCAACCGAAATGCGCGTCGGGGTAGACACGCGGACCCCCGTGACTTGCTATCGTGCGGCCCACTGTCGGTAAGATATTTGATATGTTTAGCTACGTGATTTTCAGACGTGATGTGGGACAGGATTTAGCTTCAGTAACCATTTATCTAATTGAGGCTAGTGGTTAGCAGACTAGGGTATGAGATCCACCTGATAGCTGTGGAGTTAACCCATTGTGGTGGGATATATATTAGCATCTGCTTATGTGACATTGATTATTGTCTCAGACCTGACCAACACAGTGGTGGTCAATAGAGATTGATAACACAGCCATAGAGTTTACATATTGTGGTTTAGAAATTATAAAAATTAGTCTATGTGTGAGGTAATATCCTGTCAAATATCATAATACCACAGCTATATATTTGATTCCATTATGGAGTTCTGACTATGGAAATGTTGTCTGTATGATATGTAATATCCTGTATTTCATTTCATCATCTGATGTATGATAATTTTTGGGAGTCCTGGTGGGTAACGCAGCGCCTTTTCCACTATTGGCGCAGGATTGTTCGGTTGCACATTGCTGAGCACTTTTTGTTGTTGATTCCTGTTTTTAGTGCCTAATAAAGATTTATATATTATTATATTGGATCTGTGGTCTCATTTTGTGGTTTTTCCACCACCCTTGGGTGGAAGAAGTATGTAGACTCTGTAGGAACTGTGAACTGTCCAAACCTCCGGAACAGAGAGCTCCCGCACAAACTAACATAACCTCCACCCGGTTAGAATTGTTGATGATAGACTATCTGACAATAAGCCCATCAAGGGTATGAACATTGTTTAGTCGTGGTGGACCACTTCACTAAGTTTGCTGTCGTGACCCCTACTCTGGACCAAACTGCCGAATCTGCAGCTTACGCTATCTGTAAAAATTTCATTCAAGTATATGGCTGCCTGAAAAGAATTCACTCAGTCCAAGGTGCCTGCTTCTTAGGGCAAGTCATGGAGGATCTCCACTATTTATATGGAATTGAGAAATCTCGTACGACCTCTTGCCACCCTCAGGGCAATGGAGCATGTAGATGGTTTAATCAAACCCTTATTCAAATGTTGAGGACTTTAAAAGGAGATTGAAAGGCCCATTGGCCAAAATTTGTAACAGAACTAGTGTGGGTGTACAACAATCGGGTACATCGCACCACAGGATACACGCCCTATACGCTACTTTTTAGCAGGCCAGGAAAAGAGATCACTGAATTGGAGCTGGACCCAGAGGATGACTACCCACGGACGGGGGTGTCCACCTGGGTCCAAGAACACCGTCATCGATTGCAGACTCCACATCATCCAATGCAGACCTGGTTTCGAGAGTTGAAACACCCAGAGACAGCTCCTCTACGGGGAACAGCTCTACTGGCCGGAGACCGGGTACTAGTTAGAGAAAAACATTCTTGAGACAAGATAGATCATCGATGGGAGAATACACTGTCTCGTGTATGGCGGTGAGTCAGTTCTTAAGGGCCTATCTATGAAATTCAGCCCGAGGGGGCCGATGATGCTCTAACTAGTAATGTGCACCGAAACATGTTACACCCCTGCATGTCTAGAGACCCTACGCAAATAGAGAAAGAAGCGCAAGTGGTTCATGAGTATCTTCTATCATTCACTAGTGAAGATGAAGATGACGAATGCCCTGAACCACCATGGGCAGAACCAGAAGAAGAACAGAAACCTGAGACCCCTGGGACTCCTGAAATTCCTACAAGGGCTTGTTTCTCTAGGGCTGAGCACGCCCCCACCTTTGTCCATTCAGCCTGATTCTATTACTCATATAGAACCAACTGATATTCCCAGTTTACGACATTCTGAATGTTCGACAGCATGAAAACCCCCTCACTGATTTGATCAGGATAGTTTTGTTTGGCAACAAGTTGTTCGAAACATAGAAGAATGTCAATGCATACTTTAAGAACTCTCACCCGTGGAATGGCAAGCACAAAGAGAGGGAAAATGTAAGGGGAAGGAACTAACTAGGCATGTCTCCTCCATGAAGGGTCCGGAAGCGTCGGGGCTGTCACCTATATTGCAGGGTAGAAAGCTTGATACTCCAGACCGCACTCTGTGTTTGAGAAAAGGGGGTGTGGCTAAGTGGACAGCGCTGTGGCGAGCGAGTGACCAGACAGTTTTGGCAGGGAACATCAGGCGCCTCACCCCGCGCGCCCAAAGTTCCCAGCAAAACTGTCTGGTCACTCGTTAAAATCAGCTGAAAGGTATCTAGGCAGAGCAGAGCCTGGGACGGCAGAATGTTTTGACAGGAGACCGTCAACTGAGTACTGCTCAGCCGACATCACTGCCCTCACTGAGACCGCTGACACAACCGACAACTCTGCCACAGCCACCCCAGCTGACAGTACTGACCATGAGAGACAAGGTCTGTGAACGAGACTTAGGCATATGTCAATTTGTCACAGCGAACCAAGCTGCCCATTGTAAACTGTGTTTGGGCAGTGCTGCAAATCTCCGTAGTGTTGGGACACTCGCTGCTGAGGATAAGGGCATATCCCTCTTCATCACCTCATCTGCTGGACCCAAGTCCCGCATCATGATCCTGAGGATTCGCCGCCATCGAATCCTCCATGGGAGGACACGGTCAGAGTCAAAAGATACTACATCATTTACCTCAGGATTGTGACAGACCCCCACTGTGATGCAATCTAGGCAGCACCAGTCACAGACAGAAGGTCAACCATGACTGGCGCCTGAGTGATAAGTTATATTTTATTGTATTGTCAGCTTTACTTGTCCCTGTTCCAAAAGTTATCCCCATTAGCCTTTTACTGTATTAGGGAATATTATCCCTCCGTTTTCTCCCTGCGTGGAGTTTCTACTGTGTAATAAACCCTTTTCACCCTTGGTCTGTGTACAGTCCGTTACTGCATCCTACGTGCCTGCAGTCTTCTCACATGACTACCTGCTTGCCTCCTCATTTTGCCCTTGATGTGACCTTTTAGCATCGACCCTTCTTGGTGACCATTCCTGCCTCTGGATGTTAACCCTTCCATAGTACTGTAACTATCCACCGGATCCAGTTGCATAACCTGATCCATATATATGGATTAAAGGGTGTCGGGGTTTCTCTTGAATCTTCCAGATGCAGTCGCTTGTGCCAATTCTGTCCGAGGTAGCCTTCATGAGCTTGTGGTCTCTGACAGAAGCAACAAGAAGATTTTCACTAGATTAGTAGTATACCAGCCATGTAGTCCTCCATATTCATGAGATCTGTATCACCTCCATCTTCACCATTGAGTGGCAGATTTCTACCTATGCACAGGGTACAAAGAAAATTGTCAATCAGTGGTGTGGTCGGGTGACAGATTCACTTTAAGTGATATTTATAGGCAGTTGGTTAGCCTATGAGCCAAGAGTGGGGAAACATAATAAGATAATAAGTACCCAGTCTATAAACAAGCAACACTGCATACTAGGATACTGACAATATAAGTCTGTTGCATATTTGTACGGGAATTACATATTAATTCTGTTTTGCTTCCTCTATATTGGTGGTCCATGAGAAAACTGTATACCATACATTGAGCACAATGAGAAAACCCTTATAATGTACAATCAATGACCTTAACTGCCCTAATAGTATGGAATTTTACATACGTAATACATTGAAAAACAACATCAGTAAATTAATATATCCATCAGCATAACGATCTTTAATTTAATTAGTCTTCTTTCCCATATTATCTCCTTAACATCTCAAAATAAATGCTAATAATAAATTCTTTCATTGTCTCTATCATTTTAATATAAATCGTTCACTGCATTCTCAGCAATCGCTCATTAATGTATGAGGTAATGTTAATATAAAATGGGGACAGTTTATGTGATACAGATGCAGAAGTAATGCTCTAAGGCGTGTTTGGACCATGTATATTAGTGGTGTCATTTCTCATTCTGTTACTGCTGACTCCACTGCATTTGCTGATGTGTTACCTCAATACAACATTTATCATGCATGACTTATGTTTTACTGTTTACGACTGCATTAGGTCTCTTATTTTACTCTACAGTCGGTATAAAAAAAAGTCTACACACCCCTGGTAAAATGTCAGGTTTCTATCATGTTAAAAAATCATACCAACAAGACTGTTTATAGAACTTTTTCACTTATTCAACTTGTGCAGACAACTGTATTTTTGGTCCAAGTGCGATCCAACAAAATATTGGATCTTACTGAAACCAATATTAGTCTGTGGGGCCGTGAATGTGTAAGGGGTATACCGGGACCGAGATACTCTACTCCCTTCCTTAATGTACATACTCCCTTATTGTAAAGCCTTCCTTGTGTATAGCTGTATATATGTATATACGTGTTCTGCTATGTATAATATGGTTAACATAGGGAGAGTGTTGTGCCTCAGTTTAGCCACTAGAGGGGGTACAGTATAGTTTATAGTAGTAGCCCTGTAAACATTTAACATAGGAGGAGCTAGCTGTGGTAAAGAGGAAGAAGTCTTCCTGTTGTAAGGAGGTAGGGCCCAGGTGCCCATGTAGGGTGGATGGCTCCGCAACAATAAAGCAGAGTACCCAGCCATCCAGAGTCCGGATGGACAGAAGTTCAGCTGAATCAGCAGTGTAACAGCAGTGAGGAGTAGAAGCAAGAGAAGAGGTCCTAAGCAGTACGGGATCTCAGGTCGCACATCATGTGGCAGATCATCGTATGGGCTGATGCCCTCAGATCTGGGGCAAAAAGGACTAGGGAACCTAGTCTGAATGGTCTGCGGGCATCATGTTACGTTTGCAGAACCTCTGATGTGCCTAACCAGTAGAAACCCCCCACAATTGACCCGATTTTGGAAACTATACACCCCAAGGAATTTATGTAGATGAGTGGTGAGCACTTTGAATCCCCAAGTGCTTCACAGAAGTTTATAACACAGAGCCGTGAAAATAAAAATTCATTTTTTTTCCACAAAAATAATTTTTTAGCCCCCAATTTTTTTATTTTCCCAAGGGTAACAGGAGAAATTAGACCCCCAAAGTTGTTGGTCAATTTTTCCTGAGTACGCTGATACCCCATATGTTGGAGTTAACCACTGTTTGGGCACATGTCGGGGCTCGGAAGGGAGGGAGCACCGTTTGATTTTTTTTTAACGCAAAATTGACTGGAATCAATGGTAGCGCCATGTCGCGTTTGGAGACCCCGTGATATGCCTAAACAGTGGAAACCCCACAATTCTAACTCCAACCCTAACCTCAATGCACTCCTAAACCTAACCACAACCCTAACTCCAACACACCCCTAACCCTAATTCCAATCCTAACCCTAACCCTAATTCCAAGCCTAACCCTAATTCCAACCCTAACCCTAATTCCAACCCCAACCCTAATTTTAACCCTAACCCTAATTCCAACTCTAACCCTAATTCTAACCCTAACCTTAACCCTAATTCTAACACCAACTGTTGTGAACTCATTTTCTGGTCTGCCTCTGGTTTCTGGTGAGGTAGCTGGTTGTGCTGACAGAGGAGTTGTGAGTTCTCTTTCCGGGATCCCTCTGGTGGTGGCAGGAGGTAGTGAAGCTGATCTAATTAACAGAGACCTGCCACCTGATAATGAGGAAGAGGAGTGGATATCTGGAGTCTCAGACTGGATTTAAGACAGCCGACTCCCTATTCCCATGCTGGTGATATTTTCTTGCCTCCTGAGGTCTTAGTTTCCAGCTCAGTTCCTGCCTTCTCAAGCTAAGTTGTCTTTGCTAATGTTCACATTTGATTTGGTTTGGTCAATTCAGTTTTTTGTGTGGTCAGCCAGCCCTGGCTGGGGCTGTGCTGAATTTCCACTCTTATGTCACTGTATGTGCCAGTTTGCTTTTTGTCACTTATTAGATTGGCCTCTTTTTGCTCTGTTCTCAGAATATGCCAGAGTGCTGATATAGTGGGAGAAGTCTTGTGACTTCAGGGTATTTTTTGCTATCCGAAGTCTTGGACATTTTTGCAGGGTTTTTTGGCGTGATTGCAGACAGTATCTTTCCTTTCCTGTCCTTTCTAGCTAGTGTGGGCCCCATCGTTTGCTCAGCCTATTTTCCTACCTGTGTTCGTGTTTTCATCTTGTCTAACCGTCAATACATGTGTGGGGGCTGTCTATTCCTTTGGGGTCTGCTGTGGGGCAGTTTTAGATTTCCCCTTTTCTTGTTTTAGGCTTAATTAGTCCTCCGGCTGTGACGAGGCATCTAGAATCATCGTAGGTATGCTTCACGGCTGCTGTTAGTTGTGTGGTTAGGATCAGGGGTCTGCAATCCATGTAGTTATGAACCTCTCTGGTTTTCTGTGACTTGGCTTGGTCTTGTTTTCCTCCTTGGTGACCCATTCATAACACCCAACCCTAACCCTAATTCCAACTCTAACCCTAATTCTAACCCTAACCCTAGTGTAAAAATAAAAATAAATATATTTTCTTTATTTCATTATTTTTCCCTACCTATGGGGGTGATAAAGGGGGTGTTTATTTACTATTTTTTTTATTTTGATCACTGTGATAGGGTTTATCACAGTGATCAAAATGTACCTGGAATGAATGAATGAATCTGCTGGCCGGCAGCTTCAGCAGGAGCACTGCGCGTGCACCCACCATTTTGGAAGATGGCAGTGCCCATGGGAGAAGACGAAGGGACACCGGGAGGGGCACTGGGACTCGGGAGGTACAGGGGGGAGGGGGTGGGATCGGGCAGCGGGGTGCGGAGGACAGGACGGAGGGGAGCGGAGGGCAATGGAGGACAGGATGGAGGGGAGAAAAGACAGATGGCGGCTGTAGATCGTCGCCATCAGTCGTGGGGGGACAGATCGCAGTCTCCAGCCATGGCTGATGGTATTGCAGCATCGGCCATGGCTAGATTGCAATATTTCACCAAGTTTCATTGGTGAAATATTACAATCGCTCTGATTGGCTGTTGAAAGTGAAACAGCCATTCAGAGAGATCGTAGCCATGGGGGGGCAAAGCCACCCCCTGGGGTGAAGTACAAGTCCTCCTGTACCTGGGGGTCAGGTGACCTTTCAGTGACCCCTTAATCCGACCCGCAGAAACGCGATCTCCCCATGACACCAGATAGGCATCACAGGTCGGATTGGCACTGACTTTCATGATGCCTACATGGCATCACAAATCGGGAAGGGGTTAAAAGTGCCTCCGAAGGTTATGCAGGGCCGCATGCACGTACCTTGAGCTTTCACTTTGACTGCGGCAACACTCCCACTGTCTCAAATGATCAGGATTCAGGAGGACGGACGTTGATGTTCTTTGTGGGTGGTGACACACACCACACTCTGCCTTCTTGCAGTCTTTCTCTTTTCCTGGCTATAGCAGTGGTGTCAGGTGATACCGCGCTGGGCTCCATGGCTGTCCTGCCCTATAACGCCAGCTGTGTGATGACACTCTCCTTAGAAGCATCGGCTACAACTCTCTCTCCCTGCTTGGGCTGCTGTCTGATTCTAAAGTGCAATACATGTTTTTCTGGGTGAGTGTTCCCAAATGTGTGTGTATATGCCTGTATGTGTGTGTAAATAATAAAAATAATAAATAATAATAAATTTTATTTTTATAGCGCCGACATATTCCGCAGCACTTTACATTTCAGAGGGGATTTGTACAGACAATAGACATTACAGCATAACAATAATCACATACAGTAGATTATAACAAATAACAAGAGGAGTGAGGGCCCTGCTCGCAAGCTTACAGTCTATGAGGAAAGAGGGAGACACGAAAGGTGGGTGGTAACAGTTGCTCTGATTGTATGGACCAGCCATAATGTTAAGTGTGTAACAGTACAGACACAGAGGGCTAATGGATGCATAAAGCATGGGGGAACATGATGCTGGGAACCTGGTTATGGTAAAACTTTTGGCTCTGCCACACAGGGATAGGTTAGGTTAATGTGTTGAGGCGATAGGCCAGTCTGAATAAATGCGTTTTCAGGACACGCTTAAAATTGTGGGGATTGGGGACTAATCGTATTGACCTGGGAAGTGCATTCCAAAGAATTGGCGCGGCACGTGTAAAGTCTTGGAGACGGGAGTGGGAGGTTCTGACTATTGAGGATACTAACCTCAGGTCATCAGCAGAACGGAGGGCGCGGGTAGGGTGGTATACTGAAACAAGGGAGGAGATGTAGGGTGGTGCTGAGCCATGGAGGGCTTTGTGGGTGAGGGTAATAAGTTTATACTGAATTCTGGAGTGGATGGGTAGCCAGTGTAATGACTGGCACAAGGTAGAGGCATCGGTGTAACGATTGGTGAGGAATATGATCCTGGCTGCAGCATTCAAGACAGATTGGAGAGGGGAGAGTTTGGTAAGAGGGAGACCGATTAGAAGAGAGTTACAATAGTTGAGACGAGAATGAATAAGAGAAACAGTAAGAGTTTTTGCAGAGTCAAAAGTAAGAAAAGGTCGAATTCTAGAAATGTTTTTGAGGTGCAGATGACAAGAGCGAGCCAGTGATCGAATGTGGGGGGCAAAGGAAAGCTCGGAATCAAGTATGACCCCAAGACAGCGGGCATGTTGCTGGGGAGTAATAGTGGAACCACACACAGAAATAGCAATGTCGGGTATAGGTACATTAGTAGCGGGAGGAAACACCAGGAGTTCAGTCTTTGACAGGTTCAGTTGTTAATGCCTGTGTGTGTATATGCGTGTGTATGTATATGCCTGTATGTGTGTGTATATGCCTGTGTGTATGTGTAATGTATATGCTTTGTGTTTGTATATACCTGTATGTGTGTATATGCCTGTATGTATGTGTATATGCATGTGTATGTATAATGTATATGACTGTATGTGTATGTCTGTATGTTTGTGTATATGCCTGTATATGTATATGCCTGTGTGTATGCCTGTGTGTGTATATGCCTGTATGTGTATATGCTTATGTGTGTAAATGCCTGTATATGTATATGCCTGTGTGTGTATGTCTGTATGTGTATGTATAATGTATATGCCTGTATGTGTATGTATAATGTATATGCCTGTGTGTGTATATGACTGTGTGTAAGTATAATGTATATGTCTGTATGTGTATTTGTATGTATATGCCTGTATGTACTGTCCTGGCAAAAATAAAGAGACCACCACATTAAAACCCTGTCAAGGGCAGTACATTCTCCAGACCTGAACCCCATTGAAAACCTATGGAATGTAATCAAGAGGAAGATGGATAGTCACAAGCCATCGAACAAAGAAGAACTGCTTAAATTTTTGGGCCAAGATGCATGAAAGCTGTTTTTAAAAATCATGGTTATTCCACAAAATATTGAGTTATGAACTCTTCCTGAGTTAAAACATTAGTATTGTTGTTTCTAAATGATTATGAACTTGTTTTCTTTGCATTATTTGAGGTCTGAAAGCACTGGGGGGGTTTTATTTTGACCATTTCTCCTTTTCAGAAAAAAAAATAAACTTATTGCTTGGAAATTCGGAGACATGTTGTCAGAAGTTAAAAGAGCTATTTAAATTTTACTCAAAAATATACAGTGCTGTGCAAATTAATTGGAACAAAGCATTTTTTTAAGTAAAATCATAAGTTGGTTACCAGTCAGTGATTCAAACCAGTTTTAACTGCTTTGAACAGGCACTCACACCTGTTCAAAGCAGTTAAAACTGGTTTGAATCACTGACTGGTAACCAACTTACGATTTTACTTAAAAAAATGCTTTGTCCCAATTAATTTGCACAGCACTGTACCTACTGTATAAAGATAAAAATCAGACAAACTGAAAATTTGGAAGTGGTGTCTTAATTTTTGTCAGAGCTGTATACACCTGTATGTGTGTGTGCGCATGTATTAAGTGTGCGTGTCTTCGTATCCATTTCTGTGTGTGTGTCTGCATTCACATGTCTGTATTTACATATGCATTTGTGTGTGTGTGTCTTTGAGTGTTTACATGTCTGTATCTGCGTATGCATTTCTGTGTGTGTATGTAGTTGTTAGTAGTCTATACTGGGGCTTAGTGTAGGCACAGATACAGTATTTATTCAGGGTCATTATGACACTACTATTTTTAAGGGCTTTGTGTGGGGATGTGCAGCAGAAGAGCGGAGAAGATGGAGGTCTGCGGAGAACAGCTGTGTATGAGAAGAGTCATCATGGAGTCTGGACAAAATGGAGACAAAAAGGAAGAGAACGACTCTAATTAGAAAAGACTTCACAGGAAAGATACCTAGATGTAAATGTTTATTTGTGATCCAGCCTGCGTCTCATCAGTGCTGTGATTCCTGTATGGTCTGCAGTCTGATGATGGCTGATGACAGCAACTCCCGGTGTCTCAATTGTTAAGGACATACCGGGAGTTCAATTTAATATTTCATAGTAAACATTCAGCCAACAACAATCTGAAACCATCTCTGAAAAAAGCACTGCTTGAATTAAAAGGGAATGACAATCTCATAATCAAAAATTCAGATAAGGGTGGATCAATTGTTTTAATGAATAAAGGGGATTATATTGATTGGGTTGAAAACATGCTAAATGATCCACTGATTTATAAACGGGTGTCTGAAAATCCCTCTTTGAAAATTAAAGACTATTTTCAAAATCATAGAATGGGCTTTTTGAGCACTAAAGAAAGAGACTATTTAAAAGTTTCCAACCCAGTCACACCTACACTTTACGCATTACCCAAAAACTCAAAAAAAAATGTACCCCCCTCCCTTGAGACCTATTGTGTCAGGAATTGGATCGGTGGGGGAAAAACTAGGTGAATGGTTGGATCTTCTCCTTCAACCTCTGGCTCAAACGGTTCCTGGATTTATTAGAGATAGTACCGATGTATTAAGTATAATGGATGGTCTGGTTTGGGATGACAATTTTTCTTGGATAACAACAGACGTTATTTCTTTATACACTTCGATCCCTCATAGAATAGCAATTTATGCGCTAGAGTTTCACCTACGGAAATACAGTAATTTTCCTCCTGACTTTCAAAATTATATAATGGAGGTTGTGCATTTATTAATCTCAAATAATTATTTTTTTTCAATCAAGATTATTATATGCAAACAAATGGTGTCTCCATGGGGGCAAAATACTCCCCCTCATTGGCAAAATTTAGTCATGAGTTGGTGGGAGGAGCTATACATCTATAATGCTGACAATCCATTCATAAATTGCATTCATTTTTATGGGAGATACATAGATGATATTGTTATAATATGGAAGTCTGATGTATCCACTGTGCAGGAATTTAATTCCTATCTTAATTGTAACCCCCTCAATCTGAAATTTTTGCTGCGACATGAAAATTCGAGCATTGATTTTTTAGATCTAAATTTGGTAGGAATATCTAATGAACCTATTATAACATGTACTTTCAGAAAAGACACAGCTGGAAATACAATACTTCACGCTAAAAGTCACCACCCGAAACATATGATCAAAAGTATACCGGTGGGTGAAATGACGCGTGCCAAACGCAACTGTAGTCGGTATGATGATTATGAGAAAGAAGTATGCAATATAAAACAGCGTTTAAGCAGGAGAGGTTACAATCAATGGAGTCTGGATAGGGCTGAAAAAATTGTAGCTAAAAAACCTCATTTTAAAATACAACAGAACGCTACTAAAAATTCCACTAATTCTGTAACGCTGGTTTTGCAATTTAGTAACCAATTCTCATCCTCTAAAATAATTATTTAGGACAATTTATCAATTTTAAAAGATCCAGAAATTGAAGGAATTATAAAAAAAAAGGATTAAGAATTGTTCCTAGAAAAGCGCCCTCAATAAAACAAAGCCTATCACCAAGTTTCCTTAATACATCTCAGGAACATACCATCAACTGGTTAAATACCAAAGGATTTTATAAGTGTGGTGCCAACTTATGTAAGACATATAGATATATTAAAAAGTGCACTAAATTTGGGGATTCTAGTGATAATCATTTCTTTGAAATTAAGGATTTCATAAATTGTAATTCTAAGAACGTTGTCTATATCATGAAGTGCACAACCTGTCAGTTAAAGTATGAGGGAAGCACGAAGCGTACACTAAACACAAGAATCAGGGAGCACATCCATGATATAGAGAACGTGAATGTGGATAGAAATACATCTCAAATATCGAAACATTTTATTGAAGTTCATAAAAATAATTTGGATTCATTATTAGTTTATGGTATAGAAAAAATACACAAGTCAATTAGAGGAGGTGATGCGGAAATTGCATTAACGCAAATATAGTCCGTGGAGCCTCATTTAAGAGTCTCAGACACGGGACTAGCCAGACCTTCCTCCAGGGAAGGACCCAGCCAAGGAGTGGCTCCTTTTGGAAACCACCATTACCACCATATTAAGTGGCCCTTTAAGTCAATATCCAGCTCTTTACGAGTTTACAGATATGACAAGGGAAATACCAAGGCCAGGTATCCATCCACAGACAGCTGTTTCAGGGTGTTGCCCCTCATCAGTGTGGAGTAGGATTCTGGCTAGGTGGGAGCAATGTCTAGTAGACCAACATCACGAAACAATCACTGACCTCAGGGAGACCAGTCAAAGAAAACACTGCGGCAGCCGGCAAAGGCGCTCAATCAGTGAAATCCTAGGTGCATTGCTCCCTGGGAAATACAAATATGCAGATATAATTGCATTAAGAAATAGAGAAGCTTGGTGGATTTCCAAATTAAATACCAGAGTACCACGAGGTTTAAATAAAAGGAAAGATATTATGCTTTTTTATTGACCTAATAAAAATCAAATAAGTCCTGGAAAATTCAGGAAAACTTGAAAGAATAATGAGCTCATATATTTGTTAAATTATCTAGCATTCACTTTCCTATGGCATGGGGACAGTCTAAAGGAATTTATATGAATGTAAATTAATGGGTGCACCTCACTAGATTAGTTGCTATTCTTCCGTCTATGATAGTCAAAACTTATATGACCATTTTTTCCCTTATAAGAAGATCGAATGCACCATATATTACAAGAAAATTACCATAACTATTGCTAAAATTGATATTTCATCCATAATCTACTAAATTATTCTTTCATACTATATGATAAAATACCATTTATCTACTAATAAACTGTGATTATTATTTTTCTCCTTTCCGCAAATAAATAGTTTGACATATAGAAATATATGCATATATATATAAAAAAAGAAAAAAAAAGAAACTTTCTTTATAAACATGTTATAATACTGTAATACATATGCATATTTTGACATGGTTTAATTGTACACTGTGCCATGCATAATTTGCTTTTTGTGATTTTAATGTTGTCTATTTTTCAAGTGTTTTCACTCTGTTAATTATTTTTTCGGTGTGCCGACCGGACATAGCATAAAAGAGCTGTGTGTAACAATGCTTGGTATCATGACTAAGGGTGCGAAGTCACCAGAAACGCGTTGATAACGCAAACATTTATATCTTCTGTGCTGGCATTTTAACCTCGTATCTGTATGGATTGAAGTGAATAAAATAATTTTTTTTTTTTTTCACTACATCGTGGAGCTGGACAACTTTCTTCTTTACCTTGCAATTCAAGTGCCCTGACACGGCGACTCCATGCTCCGATGCCCAAGATGCTTTCTCTGGTGAGCTGGGTTTTTCATTGAATTACTATTGAAGTACCATGTACTGATGGTGGTTCAGATGATGTACTTATATACTGATGTGTTTGTGTGTGTATCTGGAATTATATGTAGTTTTGTAAGATGTACGTATGTAACAGTACATTGTGGTATGTAAAACCATTCGTATGTTTGGGGCACACTTACTAAATCTAAGAGCTCTTTCACATGTGCTAGGGAATTTCATTTGTCTGTCCATGTTTAGGAACAGACATGTGAAATTTGCTAACCTTGCCATAACTGTCACCTTAGGGATGTGATTGTATGGAGCAGGTTCAGGAGCTGAGCTTGCTCCATACCAGTCAGATGTCTGATACATAGCCAGCGTCTGCCTGTAACAGCAGTGATCAAAGCTTGCCTTGATTGCTGCTGTTTTAATGAATTTAAATGCCCTTTTCAATCACTGACAAAGACATTGAGATGGCCAGTGTATGCACTCACCAGCTCCCATCAGCCCCCTGTGACTCGGTTGCAGGTTGCTGATGGGTTGTCATGTTAGTCGTTCAATGAAGCCCAGCCTGAAGTTGGGCTCCCTGGACGATGTCACAATCAGTGTGTCGGGACGTTATTACAGCACGCTCACTTTGTAGTTAGTGGTGTCTGTAATGTCTCCCTCCTTCCACCGACCCTATCACAGGAAGCGAATGGCGGAAAGGTGAATAAAGCTTAATTTTCTCCCTGTAGCCAATGCTTTTCCATTAAGCTGGCTTACCAGGCTTTAAACCCCATTTACTTGCAGATTAACCCTATATCTGCAGATAAATAGTGTTTCTCAGGGTGACATGTTACCCTTAAAGATATTCTGTCAGTACAGAATGAGTGTTCAAACTAAGTCCTGCTGCTTGGTGCTTCACGGCGGGGCCAATCATGTACATTCACCTTGCCACCTGTTTGTATTCGATCATTCTCCACGCCCACTAATTTGATTGACAGGTCTGGCTTCATAGAGTCAGAGAAGGATGGAGATGGATGGAAAACAAGCAGGTGGGAAGGTGTGTATAAATGTTTAGCAGGCATGATAATCTGAGCGCCTCTGCTTCGTTTGAACAGTCAGTCTGTGCTGAGAGAGAGCCTTTAAAGAGGTGTCCAATACACTTCAAAGATTTCACTCTGACTCAAAACAATGTATATAATGCACCCAGCATTATATATGAGTATATAATGATGGCACAATTCTCCTTCAGAGCGGGGCCACGGTGGGTTACAAGTGTAATAACCTGCAGGAACGCGGGATGCAGTCACGCACGGGGAGGCAGAGCAAGGGTTAAAAAGGGTTTATTTACAGGGATGTTCACTCCACGCAGAGAAAAGCAACAGGAGGGAATTGCAACAATTAAATGGTAATACGGTATTTGAGGTAATAACCGAAAGTAGAATAAACTTATCAGTCTGAAGAAGGCTTGATTGTAGGGTCTAATTCTCCAACACTGGCATAACCAACAGCGGCACATGCAGTCTCTCAAGTCTCTGTCCAGGATGAAGAAACGGCCTCCGGAGAAAACAACAGGATGCTGGGCAGTGAGAGGGGGTCCTGCTCTCTCCACTCTTAGTAACAAGTTCACACTCATAACGTGTCACCGCAGGAACGATGCTGTGCTCCTCTGTCAGTAAAGCTACTACTCTCTGGGGCTCAGGTCTGTCACTGTGCACGCCGGGCCTGCAGGCAATAGTGTCTGTCTCAGACTTGTCAGGGGAGTCTCCTCTGGTCACGAAGGCTGGCGGGTCCACATTCACACAAAGGGCGCTCACCGTGTACTGTCTGTCTCAGTCCTCAGCCCGAGGGCTCTTTCAAGTATGTGGTCACTCTTGTGCAGAGAGGGTGCGGCACGCACTGTCTCACAGCATACATCACCAGGCTTAACTTTGCTCACTCCCCTCTGCTGACACGGCTTCACACGCTCTGTTCTGCTGAGATGGCTCCGCACACTCTGCCCTGCTGAGATGGCTCTGCATGCTCCACTCTCCACTACTGGCACAGCTAATCCCCCCAGCACCACAGCTTCTATTCCTGACAGCAGCAGCATGACCTGTCACGGGGCCAGGACACTCAGGTGGGGGAAGCAGAGCGCCCTCTTCTCTGCTCTGCGCGCTGCACTTACTTGGCGCCAGCCTCTGCTGCGGCACACACTTTTCCTTCCTCTCCCCATGTGTCAGTGTGCCCTCCTTAGACTCTTTCTGCCCCCTCATGTCAGCAGGAAACTCCGTCTCTCTTCTCCTTCCCTCCTGCAGCAGGGGAAGGTCCGCCTCCCTCAGAGTTCCCCCCAGAAACAGACGATGCAGCCCTTTCAGTTCCAGACCAGGCATGCAGGTACCTATGGTCCGGTCAACCTTCTTAAAAAAGCAGCAGGCATCCTGTAGTGGACTCGTTGTGATGGTTCCCAAGGGTGAACATACTGGACCATGGTAAGCGAACCTCCCCCGGGCGAGCGGACCAGGTGGACCGCCCCCTATACAGGGAGCGTTAGGGGCAGGCCCAGGGGAAACTACTCACCACGGCAGCCGGTACCCGAGGAGGACAGAGGAGACACAGCAGGAGATAGGCAGGCGGACGGACGTGCAGGACCGGAACCAAGGCAAACAGAGGGGACGAAGACACTGGTTAGCAGGACAGGAACACCGGGTTGCGGACCAGAGGATTCGGGCAGGCTCGGCAGGAACGATGAGACACGGGCAGGATGAAGACACAGGCCGGGAGAGGACACGAGATGGCAGGCACTAAGAGAAACACAAGGAGCAGGTTAAATAGGATAAACAAGATAGGGGAAGGAGTAACACAGTGGGGAGAATGGAGAAGGCAGGCAGACAAGGGGCCAGGGTCACTAGCTACACACGAGTGACGATCAGGCAGTGATCAGAGGGAGAGGCTGCCTCTTATAGAAGCAGGAGTTCCGGGTCAGGTCAGCAGGGTCATGGAGGCGGGGAGACGGCGTGGCTTAGCCTGCACTGTGATCTGTGGCGTGAGGTGCGCATGCGCCCCGGGTAGTGCCCTGAGACTGACCGCGGTGCGGAGGGCAGGAGTACAGGCGAACGCGCGCCTGCTGCAGGAGCGCGCTGAGAGCGGCGGGCACGCCCGGAGGCCACGGGCAACGCGGAGCCTAAAATGGAAGCAGCGGCAGGAGCAGAGAGCGCGGTGGAGGCGGCGGGCGTGGGACCAGCGGGAGCGGCAGCGGGATCGGTAAGCGTGACACTCGTTAGTGTGAAACTACCCTAAAGGTGGTATCCAGGGATTCTGTTAAAGGGAATCTGTTTCTGGTTTTATGGTATCCTAACTAAGGGTAACAAACTAGTGACAGACTCACAATCAGGACTCATCATTCGCTGCTGTCAGAAACGTATTTTCCCAGTGATGTATATTACAAATATGTTTAACATCCCTGTCCTTATATTATATAAGAAAACATTTATGGTAGCTGTAGAGTGGGCCCTAGGCACCCCAGTCTGACCCTGCTGATACACCATATGAAGAGGAAAGCCACTGTTTGGGCACATGGCAGGGCTCAGAAGGGAAGGAGCTCAGTTTGACTTATGGAACACAAAAATGGGTAGAATCGAGAGCAGACACCATGTCACGTTTGGAAAGCCCTTGATGTGCCTAAATAGTGGAAACCCCCACAAGTGACCCCCATTTTGGAAACTAGACCCCTCAAGAAAGTTATGTGTCATGAGCACCTCGGTCCCCCAGGTGCTTCACAGAAGTTTATAACGTAGATCTGTGAAAATAGAAAAGCACATTATACAGTACCAACAAAAATTTATTTTTAGCCCAATTTTTAACTATTCCGATGCTTCATAGAAGTTAAAGCAATGTGGAAGGAAAAAATTAACATTTAACTTTTATCACAAAAATTTTACTTTAGCTCCAAATTTGTTATTTTCACAAGGGTGACAGTAGAAAAAGAGCCCCAAAATTTGTTGTACATTTTCTACTGAGTACTCCACTACCCTACATGTGGGGGAATGCTACTAATTGGGGTGCACAACAGGGCTCAAGAGAGCAGGAGCACCATTTGACTTTTTGAAGGCAAAAACGGATGGAATCGAGACGCGTTTGGATAGCCCCTGACGTGCCTAAACAGTGGAAACCCCCCACAAATAACCCCATTTTGCAAACTAGACCCCTTAGGGAACTTATCTAGATGTGACAGCAGTACTTCAGGGGTAAATCATCCCTGATTGGTCGCAAACCGGTCTGGTCCGATACTGCAGGGTGTCAGCTGTCATGTACAGCTGTGGGAATTGTTGCCGCTCAGCGCCGCTATTCTCTTATTAATTAATAAGTACGCTTAATGACCTCCGTTACAAGATGTATCAGCGGTCATAAAAGAGTTAACTTCATTTCTCTAATTATACTGTCCTCATACACGTTAGCAGGGTGTGCAATGAGACATGTAGCTAAGCCCCCTGTCTTCTTTAAGAAAAAGAGGATGTAAAATTGTAACCTTCTTTTATTGATTGCAGATGTGACAGGAAAGGGTGAAACTATAGGATGCAATAACAGGAGTATTTCACAATATATAACTGCACAGAGCATAAAATACAGATAGTCTGCAATACACAGTAACATGAGGTAATACATAGGTATCGTGCGGTAATACATAGGTTCCATGAGGTAATACATAGGTACCATGAGGTAATATATAGGTACCATAAGGTAATACATAGGTACCATGAGGTAATACATAGGTAACATGAGGTAATACATACGTACCATGAGGTAATACATAGCTGATGATTACCAATTTAATACAACAAATGTTATAAACACAGGATTATAACACATAGATAGTGCTTACCAACTATGCTTAGAGCAGGCTGTTTAAGAAGCATGAAGAACACGAATGGTGTGGTTTCTCCTAAGACACATGGAGGAATAATGGCTGCTGTTCCCCTCACAGTGTCATAAACAAGACTATGATGTAACATGAACAATCCCACAATACATTGCAAATTAAACTAGAATCTATGCATGAAACGGCCAGCCGGTGGTGCTGTTACCTTACAGTATGAAATATATGAAGGATTAATACACACATAAATACAATGTCTGTAAAAATCGAAGACATAAAAAATGACTAGACCTTCTAGACAGCAATTATATGGCTGGACAGAACACTCCCCGCTTGACATCAACCGACGTCACTATTATGTTTATTGGACGAGAACAGCAGAACGAGTTTCCCTACTGGCCTGAGAAACAATTTGGTCTCACCTTGTTTTCCTATTTTTACTTCCACCTTACGTACGATTCCATCCTTACTTGGGAATGTCTGGGTAATGAGACCTAATGGCCATTCATTTCTTCGAGACTGACAGTCTTTCATTAGTACTATATCGCCAGGCTGGAGGTTAGGCTTGCTGGTTTGCCACTTTCTCCTCTGTTGCAGAGTAGGCATGTACTGTTTTTTCCACTTGTCCCAAAAGGCATTGGAGAGACTATACTTGTCTCCATCGACTCCTGTAGCGGTCTTTAACATTAAATTCTCCAGGTGGAGAGCAATTAGGGTCGGTCTTCTACGTAAGCAGCAGGGCTGGGGTGAGAACAGTTGGGTCATCAGGATCACTGGAAATTGGAGTCAACGGTCTGGCATTTATGATGGCTGGCACTTTGGCCATGAATGTTGTTAAGCTTTTGTGTGTCAGTCTTGCAGATCCTTCCTGTAAGAAGATTGAATCGAGGATTCTCCTTGCGACACCTATCATTCTCTCCCATACACCTCCCATATGTGAAGAATGTGGTGGGTTAAAAGTCCAAGTACACCCATGTACACTTAGGTATTTTTCTACGTCCTTCATATCCAAGTTGGAAGAGAGTTGAAGTTCTCTTCCTGCTCCGACAAAGTTCGTGCCTCGGTCTGAACGAATATGTTTGACTGTTCCTCTGATGGCAATGAAACGCCGGACAGCATTTATGAAGCACGAAGTGTCCAAAGATTCAATTACCTCTATGTGGACAGCTCTAATGGATAGACAAGTGAATATAATCGCCCATCGTTTCCCGTTTGCGTGGCTTCCTCTGGTTTGTCGGACAACCACAGACCAAGGACCAAACACATCTAGACCGATGTTGGTGAAAGGTGGATCTGTGCTAAATCGGTCATATGGAAGATCTACCATCTTCGGAATCTGTGACATACCACGAAGTTTCTTGTAAGTAACACAGTTAAAGTTGAATCTGCACACACATCTCTTAAGGGCCTGTCACACTAAGCAATATTGCTAGCAATATCGCTATAACTTGTAACGTTATAGCGATATTGCTAGCGATATCGCTGTGTGTGATACTTACCTACGACCCGCTCCCACGCTGGTTATCGCTGATCGCGCGAGAACGTCCTGGACTGTTTCTCGTTGTCAGCTTCCTGCGGCGCTTCCTGTGGATAGAAGAGCGACGAGCGTGGAGCCGGGTGGGAGGACGTCAGGATCGCCTCGTCTGACAGGTAAGTAGCAACGCCCGACCCCTGAGATGTCGCTCTGAGATCTGCCTGTGTGGCAGCTCACTTGCCACCACTTAGCGATGCACCAGCTATCCTGACCGCGTCATATCGCTGGTCGGGATCGCTGTTACATCGCTAAGTGTGACAGTACCTTTAGCTCCAACTATCCACAGACCAGACGTTCTTAAGGCTCCCTCTGTGAACAGACGACCTTGGTGTTTTGTCCGATCGTGATAATGTTGAACAAGCAGAGTAGCTATGTGATGTTGTCTAGGAACTATCATGGGATGTTTCTCTCCAGAACCTATTTTTGCCTCTTTAAGGCGTCCTCCTTTTCTTAAGAGACCGTCTCCATCCATGACTGGGTCGAGTTTCCTCAGAACACTATCTTTTGGTATTGGTCTTTGATTGGTTACACAGTCGATTTCTCTGGCGTAGTTTTCCCGTTGTACAGCTCGGATAATTATATTCTTTGACAGCTCTAGATCGAGAGCTGTGTGGACATGTTTACAATGATGCCAACTTGTGCAGCTCTCCTATTTTGTTGGTGAGGTTGTCTTGTACGACTGAGCTATGTGGGTCAGGCAGACAATGACACGAACAAGCGAATTCCAAGTAGAGAACCTACTGAATCGCTGGGATCCCAGGTGGCGTTTCAAAGTTTCCGTATGTAACGCAGACACTTGAGGGCGAATTTCAACATCAGCATGTGGATTTACTAGTTCAAACAAGGCCGTTTCTGTCATGTTGGGCAATGGTCTACACAAAAACTCAGGGCCTGTAAACCAAATCGTGTCTTTGAGGCGATTGGCAGCAACAAATCTGGTAGCCTGGTCCGCAGGGTTGAGATGTGTAGGCACATATTTCCATTGTTCAGGTGAGGTAGACCTTCGAATTCTGAGCACTCTGTTGCTAACATAGACATAGAAGCGTCTCACTTCATTATGGATGTACCCAAGTACTATCCTGCTGTCAGTGTAGAACTCAAAGTCTTTAATTTCTAGATTAATTTCCATAGCAACGAGTTCTGCCTACTCGACTGCTAACACAGCGGCACAAACTTCCAGGCGTGGTACGGTGTGTTCACGGAGCGGTGTTAGTTTTGCTCTGCTCATGACAAACCCTACATGGCATTGTTGACTAGTGTCTATCGTCTTCAAATAAGCTACCGCAGCAATCACTTTGTTTGAAGCATCGGAGAACACACAAAAGGTTTGTGTCTCTATCTCGGTACTAGGTACAGACACATACGAGCGTGTTATATGAAGACTTGATAAGGCTGTGAGGGAATTCTCCAGGCTATCCACTTGGTTTTCTCTTTTGTGGGAAGAGGAGTATCCCAGTTCGTCACCTCTCTGGTGAACTCTCTTAACATAGCCTTGCCTTCGATAACTACAGGAGCTACAAACCCCAGTGGGTCATACAAACTGCTTATGGTAGACAGTACTCCTCTGCTAGTAAAGGGTTTATCTTCTCTGTTAACCTGGAAGGTGAAGGTATCAGCTTTTATGTCCCATAGTAGGTCGAGACTCCTTTGTATCGGTGGGGAGTCTATGCCTAGATCTAAATTCTTCAAGTCATTTGAATGATCCTCAGGAGGGAAGGCTTCCATCACTTCCTTGCTGTTAGAAGCGATCTTGTGCAACCTCAGGTTAGATACAGCGAGCATGTCTTTGGCTCTTTTCAGAAGACTAATCGCGGTCTCATTTGTTGGCATCGATTTCAAACAGTCATCCACATAGAAATCTCTCTCTATAAACAGTCTGGTATCTGTTCCGTACTCTGCTTCAACCTCTTGAGCCGCGCGTCTCAGCCCGTAGATGGCTACTGCATGAGAAGGACTATTACCAAAAATATGTACCTTCATCGATACTACGTAATCTCTTTGGAAGGATTGCTATCCTTGAACCACAAGAATCTCAAGAAATTTCTGTGTTCCTCTTTAACAAAGAAGCAATGGAACATCTGTTGGATGTCTGCTGTGAATGCAATAGAGTCTCTATGAAAACGGATAAGCACTCCTAAAAGTTTGTTGTTCAGATCCAGGCCTGATAGCAAGACATCATTCAATGAAACACCTTCATACTTAGCACTCGAATCAAATACTACTCTAGTTTGGCCTGGCTTTTTCGGGTGATACACTCCAAACAGAGTCAGGTACCATCGTTCTTCAGAGTCTTGAAGTGTAGGTGCTAACTCTGCATGACCATGTTTAAATATTTTCTCCATGAAGGTAAAGAAATGATCTTTCATCTCTGGCTTATTATGGAAGCTGTGCCTGAGGGAGACAAATCGTTTGTAAACTTGTTCTCTGTTGTTAGGCAAGCATTGTCTATGAGGCTTGAAGGGTAGAGGTGCAATCCAGCTCTTCATTTTGTCTTGCACCATTCCTTGCTCCATCATCTCTAGGAACAGTCTATCTTCAAATGACATTGCTATACAATTATCTTCTTTGGTCTTGTGGAAGACCGTACACCCAAGGTGATCTTGGTCGCAATTCTGAATGTAATCATCATTGGCACGACTCGCTAAGATACTTGGTGCTGAAGTGCTGTGTAGCAACTCCTTTATGAAGTAGTGATTTTCACATGGTTGAAGGAGAGATGGACGTCCATTCTCGAGAGTACTGGTAAACATGTTGTTAACCACTGTCGGTTTGTATGCACCTCCTAAACAGACCTCTCCTACAATGACCCACCCAAGGTCGAGTCTCTGAACATATGGAGCATTGTGCGAGCCATTGATCTGTTGTCTAACCTTGTGAACTTGTAGAATATCTCTCCCTAGGAGCAAGATTATTTGAGCCTCTGGGTCAAGGTTAGGAATCAGGTGTTCTATACGCTTCAGATGAGGATGATACGATGCCACTTCAGGCGTAGGTATCTCTGACCTGTTGTCAGGAATCTGGTTACATTCCAATATGGTTGGTAAGGGCAGACGCATTTGGCCATCTATAGACTCGACTACGTAGCCTGTTGCTCTCCTCCCAGCTGTCTCTACTATACCGGCACAAGTTTTGAAAGAGTAGGGGGCACTGGGTCCTCTGACATTAAGCTATCAAAGAAAGTAGACTTGGCTAATGACCTGTTACTCTTTTCATATAAAATCGCGTATACTTTGATGGCTTTGTCCTTTTCGTCTGCGGGTAAACTCTCACTAGGGAAATTTTAGAGCAGGACTTGCCTCCTATGAGATTTCCACAAACTTCTGTACACTTAGAAGTAATATAACCAGGAGGTTAGCGTGCACTCAAGTCCAATAGCGAGGTGCCGGTGTAACGGACCAGTAGGTCCTATTACCAATAATAATCTAATTCACCGCACACTCAGAGGGGTTTATGCAAACAAGTGCTCATTTTATTATATACAAAACATGTGGGAGCCAAACAAGAATATATAGCACGAAGTAGAAGCGATATAATTAACACGACGTTTCGGCTCAGTCCGAGCCTTTATCACTTTTATCGCTGCAAATAAAAAGAAATCCATCCGAAAATGTAAACATAGAGAGAGTAGATTACAACACCATACAAAATCCAAAATAATCCCAATATATTACAATAGTAATATTATATACAAGATATATACAAATATACATTATGATAGTACATGGAAAACATGGATATACAAGAAGACAAGGCTCAGTAAACTAGCACCATCTTAGGTAGAATAGGAGAAAAGGAATTACCTGAATTGAAATTCTGATCTTTGAATAAAGAGGAATAGAACTCCCAAGAGAATAGCCCAAGAAAGATGGCTGAAAGGAATTGTCAAAATCATGGTTAGTAGATTCATATGTGTAAATATCCTACTGTCTCTAGAAGGTCATACAACAGGCCATCAGCATAAGGGGAGTATAGTGTGTTGCTATAATACAAATGTGCTATAGAGGGGATGTGATAAGTTGATCCCCATGATGGGCAATATATAGTCCATGATGTCCATAAGATTCTAAGTACGCAATATACTGTGTCGTGTGATACAGCACCTAAGGAAATGAAAGTTGCTACATGCATGTTTAGATGGTAGCACTGCTCCCATGGGAGCTATTCTCTTGGGAGTTCTATTCCTCTTTATTCAAAGATCAGAATTTCAATTCAGGTAATTCCTTTTCTCCTATTCTACCTAAGATGGTGCTAGTTTACTGAGCCTTGTCTTCTTGTATATCCATGTTTTCCATGTACTATCATAATGTATATTTGTATATATATTGTATATAATTTTACTACTGTAATATATTGGGATTATTTTGGATTTTGTAGGGTGTTGTAATCTCCTCTCTCTATGTTTACATTTTCTGATGGATTTCTTTTTATTTGCAGCGATAAAAGTGATAAAGGCTCGGACTGAGCCGAAACGTCGTGTTAATTATATCGCTTCTACTTCGTGCTATATATTCTTGTTTGGCTCCCACATGTTTTATATAATAAAATGAGCACTTGTTTGCATAAACCCCTCTGAGTGTGCGGTGAATTAGATTATTATCACTTAGAAGTAATGACTGGAGTGTCAGTATTTGAGTAATTCAGCTCCACGCTATGCTCTTGGGGTAAAGCATCTGATGGTGGTCCAGGGTGTAGAACTGAGCTATGTTTGGTGCTGTCACATTCGGTACACCTTGCACTAACATCACAGTCCCTGGCGAAGTGAGATGTTGAAGAGCAGCATTTGCAGCAGATGCGGTTCTCCTTAAGGAAGGGCTTCCTTTCTTCCAATGACTTTTCTCTGAAAGCTCTGCACTTAAGTAAGGAATGTGGCTTCTTGTGTAAGGGACACTGCCTGCTTGGGTCCTTGGATTTGTCTTCTCCTTGACCGGAGCTGAACTCTTTGCGAACTGAACCTGTGGAAGAAATGTTAGTTTTGTGGACCTCTACAGTTGTTCTACGAGGTTTACTAACAGAGTTATTGGCACATGACAGCATTAAATCAAAGCTAGGATCATTTCTAATTTTTGATTGTTCTGAGACAAAATCTACAAACACATTGAATGGAGGAAATGGTACATTGTAAGTCTGTTTATACCTAGAACCATATGTAACCCATTTATCTTGCAGGTTATATGGGAGTTTTTGAACTATGGGGTTCACACCTCTAGCAGTGTCGAGATATGTCAACCCCACAAGATCTCCTTCTGCTACACACAACTCCATTAACAAGTCAGTTAATTCTCTGAGCTTTGAATAAACCTTGTTCGCTATTCTGGGAAAGTCCCCTATTCTTTTAAACAAGGCACTTTCTATAACCTCTACTGAGCCATAGCATTCATCAAGTCTATTCCAAATCATCTGGATAATTTACATTAATGTCTCTGATTCTCTTTGCGTGTTCGGCAGACTCACTTCCTAGCCATTTTACCAAGAGATCCACTTCTTCGCTACATGATAGACCTATGTCTCTTATGGTATTTTTGAAGGAGGCTCGCCAAGCCCTGTAGTTTTCAGCGCGATCGCTGAACTTTACAAGTCCCTTAGTGACCAACTCACGTCGAGCAAGGAACTTGGCAAAGTCCATCGTGGCTTGATTGGCACTGATGCCAGCTGATGGAGTGTTGTCAGAGTACATGTGTGCTGTGCGATCATACCTGTTAGATGTCTCTGGTTTGATCCAACTGCTGTAGTACCTTTCTGAAGCGAAGGGATTCTCTTTAAGCCGGGACAGATTCCGGATCTTCTGTTCTGGAGAAAGATTATTGTAGTCAGTATCATCCCAATGTGTATTTCCTTGCTTTTGGTAAGGAGTAGTGTTGAGCATTCCGATACTGCAAATATCGGCCGATATTTGCTGTATCGGAATTCCGATACCGAGTACCGATATTTTATCAATATCGGATATCGGAATCGGAAGTTCCCATAATGCAATGAGCCTCTGTTGTGGCTCTGATTGGCTGCCGAAATGACGTCATCATGGTGCGCGGTCTGTGCTCATCATGATGCGCCGTCAGTTCCGGACTCCGCTTCCGGGGGGTCTGTGCCGACTGCCCGGGGGTCTGTACTGGCCTGCCCGGGGGTCTGTACCGGCCTGCCAGGGGTCTGTGCTGACTGCCCGGGGGTCTGTGCGGACTGCCGGGGGTCTGTACCGGCCTGCCGGGGGGCTGTGCCGGCCTGCTGGTGGTCTGTGCCGACTGTCCGGGGGTCTGCGCTGACTGCCCGGGGGTCTGTGCGGACTGCCGGGGGTCTGTACCGGCCTGCCGGGGGGCTGTGCTGGCCTGCTGGTGGTCTGTGCCGACTGTCCGGGGGTCTGTGCAGGCATCGTCCAATGGGACTACAAGTCCCATCGGGCGATGCCTGCTACCATGACGGTGATTGACACATTAGCCAATGATGGGACAGTAGTAGTCCCATCATCCGGCTAATGTGTTGAATGTAAAAAAAAAAAAAAATACTACATACATACTACATGCTACATACATACTACATAAATGCTACATGCTACATACATACTACATATATACTACATGCATGCAACATGCATACTACATACAGTATATACTACATGCATGCAACATACATACTACATATATACCACATGCATGCAACATGGACAGTAGTAGTCCCATCATCCGGCTAATGTGTTGAATGTAAAAAAAAAAACATACTACATACATACTACATGCTACATACATACTACATAAATGCTACATGCTACATACATACTACATATATACTACATGCATGCAACATGCATACTACATATATACTACATGCATGCAACATACATACTACATATATACCACATGCATGCAACATGCATACTACATATATACCACATGCATGCAACATACATACATACAACATATATACTACATGCATGCAACATGCATACTACATATACAGTGGGGCAAAAAAGTATTTAGTCAGTCAGCAATAGTGCAAGTTCCACCACTTAAAAAGATGAGAGGCGTCTGTAATTTACATCATAGGTAGACCTCAACTATGGGAGACAAACTGAGAAAAAAAAATCCAGAAAATCACATTGTCTGTTTTTTTTTCATTTTATTTGCATATTATGGTGGAAAATAAGTATTTGGTCAGAAACAAAATTTCATCTCAATACTTTGTGATATATCCTTTGTTGGCAATGACAGAGGTCAAACGTTTTCTGTAAGTCTTCACAAGGTTGCCACACACTGTTGTTGGTATGTTGGCCCATTCCTCCATGCAGATCTCCTCTAGAGCAGTGATGTTTTTGGCTTTTCGCTTGGCAACACGGACTTTCAACTCCCTCCAAAGGTTTTCTATAGGGTTGAGATCTGGAGACTGGCTAGGCCACTCCAGGACCTTGAAATGCTTCTTACGAAGCCACTCCTTCGTTGCCCTGGCGGTGTGCTTTGGATCATTGTCATGTTGAAAGACCCAGCCACGTTTCATCTTCAATGCCCTTGCTGATGGAAGGAGGTTTGCACTCAAAATCTCACGATACATGGCCCCATTCATTCTTTCATGTACCCGGATCAGTCGTCCTGGCCCCTTTGCAGAGAAACCAAAGCATGATGTTTCCACCACCATGCTTTACAGTAGGTATGGTGTTTGATGGATGCAACTCAGTATTCTTTTTCCTCCAAACACGACAAGTTGTGTTTCTACCAAACAGTTCCAGTTTGGTTTCATCAGACCATAGGACATTCTCCCAAAACTCCTCTGGATCATCCAAATGCTCTCTAGCAAACTTCAGACGGGCCCGGACATGTACAGGCTTAAGCAGTGGGACACGTCTGGCACTGCAGGATCTGAGTCCATGGTGGCGTAGTGTGTTACTTATGGTAGGCCTTGAAAGACAGGTGAGCGGGCACCAACCAAGTAAATGCTCATGCAGGGATCACCACATGCAAGTTGGCTAGACAAATATACAAAAAAAGAGAAAGGGACTATGCATGTATGTGGGATCACCACGCCAAAAACCAAATATTTGTATAAATATAATTTTTATTATGGAATACACAAAAAGCAGCAAGAGAGCAGCAAAAGACACCACACATAAAAACAATTAAAATAATCTAATCAACATGTAGACCGCTGGCTGCAGAATGTAAAGGCACCAATATGAAACAATAACATTCTCAATGTCATAACATATAATACAGACAATATGATGGGGACAAGGAACACAAATGACTGGACAATACAATAAGATCCTATACCAACATATAAAGTGCATAAAGTGCATAGCACATGACAAAGAGTATCAGTCAATACTTCCTGAGAAGAGCCCTACAGTGTTTGAAAAATATCTAATATAAGGAGTATAAATAACAAGTATAACTCCCCATAGAATGAAGTCAATAGCCCAAAAAGTCACTGAGGCTGCCAAAAAAGAAAAGGGCTGGTAATGTATGGCTACTCACCTTGAGAAAGACACCTAGCGGTGTCGGAACGCGTGGGTCCTTGTATCCCGCGGTGGCTGCTGGCACCATACACAGACGCTGGGGCGACCTCTGACTGGACTTACTGACTGTTGTGCCTTTGGGTGATGTATTATACTTCTGCTTGGGGTCTTTAACTGCCATACATTACCAGCCCTTTTCTTTTTTGGCAGCCTCAGTGACTTTTTGGGCTATTGACTTCATTCTATGGGGAGTTATACTTGTTATTTATACTCCTTATATTAGATATTTTTCAAACACTGTAGGGCTCTTCTCAGGAAGTATTGACTGATACTCTTTGTCATGTGCTATGCACTTTATATGTTGGTATAGGATCTTATTGTATTGTCCAGTCATTTGTGTTCCTTGTCCCCATCATATTGTCTGTATTATATGTTATGACATTGAGAATGTTATTGTTTCATATTGGTGCCTTTACATTCTGCAGCCAGCGGTCTACATGTTGATTAGATTATTTTAATTGTTTTTATGTGTGGTGTCTTTTGCTGCTCTCTTGCTGCTTTTTGTGTATTCCATAATAAAAATTATATTTATACAAATATTTGGTTTTTGGCGTGGTGATCCCACATACATGCATTGTCCCTTTCTCTTTTTTTGTATACTTATGGTAGGCCTTGTTACATTGGTCCCAGCTCTCTGCAGTTCATTCACTAGGTCCCCCCGCGTGGTTCAGGGATTTTTGCTCACCGTTCTTGTGATCATTCTGACCCCACGGGGTGGGATTTTGCGTGGAGCACCAGATCGAGGGAGATTATCAGTGGTCTTGTATGTCTTCCATTTTCTAATTATTGCTCCCACAATTGATTTCTTCACTCCAAGCTGGTTGGCTATTGCAGATTCAGTCTTCCCAGCCTGGTGCAGGGATACAATTTTGTTTCTGGTGTCCTTTGACAGCTCTTTGGTCTTCACCATAGTGGAGTTTGGAGTCAGACTGTTTGAGGGTGTGCACAGGTGTCTTTTTATACTGCTAACAAGTTTAAACAGGTGCCATTACTACAGGTAATGAGTGGAGGAAAGAGGAGACTCTTAAAGAAGAAGTTACAGGTCTGTGAGAGCCAGAAATCTTGATTGCTTGTTTCTGACCAAATACTTATTTTCCACCATAATATGCAAATAAAATGAAAAAAAAACAGACAATGTGATTTTCTGGATTTTTTTTTCTCAGTTTGTCTCCCATAGTTGAGGTCTACCTATGACGTAAATTACAGACGCCTCTCATCTTTTTAAGTGGTGGAACTTGCACTATTGCTGACTGACTAAATACTTTTTTGCCCCACTGTATACCACATATATACTACATGCATGCAACATACATATATACTACATATATACTACATGCATGCAACATGCATACTACATATATACCACATATATACTACATGCATGCAACATACATATATACTACATATATACTACATGCAACATGCATACTACATACAGTCATGGCCAAAAGTATTGACACCCCTGCAATTCTGTCAGATAATATTCAGTTTCTTCCTGAAAATGATTGCAAACACAAATTCTTTGGTATTATTATCTTCATTTAATTTGTCTTAAATGAAAAAACACAAAAGAGAATGAAGCAAAAAGCAAAACATTGATCATTTCACACAAAACTCCAAAAATGGGCCAGACAAAAGTATTGGCACCCTCAGCCTAATACTTGGTTGCACAACCTTTAGCCAAAATAACTGCGACCAACCGCTTCCGGTAACCATCAATGAGTTTCTTACAATGCTCTGCTGGAATTTTAGACCATTCTTCTTTGGCAAACTACTCCAGGTCCCTGATATTTGAAGGGTGCCTTCTCCAAACTGCCATTTTTAGATCTCTCCACAGGTGTTCTATGGGATTCTGGTCTGGACTCATTGCTGGCCACCTTAGAAGTCTCCAGTGCTTTCTCTCAAACCATTTTCTAGTGCTTTTTGAAGTGTGTTTTGGGTTATTGTCCTGCTGGAAGACCCATCACCTCTGAGGTAGACCCAGCTTTCTCACACTGGGCCCTAAATTATGCTGCAAAATTTGTTGGTAGTTTTCTGACTTCATAATGCCATGCACACGGTCAAGCAGTCCAGTGCCAGAGGCAGCAAAGCAACCCCAAAACATCAGGGAACCTCCGCCATGTTTGACTGTAGGGACCGTGTACTTTTCTTTGAATGCCTCTTTTTTCTCCTGTAAACTCTATGTTGATGCTTTTGCCCTAAAAGCTCTACTTTTGTCTCATCTGACCAAAGAACATTCTTCCAAAATGTTTTAGGCTTTTTCAGGTAAGTTTTGGCAAACTCGAGCCTGGCTTTTTTATATCTCGGGGTAAGAAGTGGAGTCTTCCTGGGTCTCCTACCATACAGTCCCTTTTCATTCAGATGCCGACGGATAGTACGGTTTGACACCGTTGTACCCTCGGACTGCAGGGCAGCTTGAACTTGTTTGGATGTTAGTCGAGGTTCTTTATCCAACATCCGCACAATCTTGCGTTGAAATCTCTTGTCAATTTTTCTTTTCCGGCCACATCTAGGGAGGTTAGCCACAGTGCCATGGGCTTTAAACTTCTTGATGACACTGCGCACGGTAGACACAGGAACATTCAGGTCTTTGGAGATGGACTTGTAGCCTTGAGATTGCTCATGCTTCCTCACAATTTGGTTTCTCAAGTCCTCAGACAGTTCTTTGGTCTTCTTTCTTTTCTCCATGCTCAATGTGGTACACACAAGGACACAGGACAGAGGTTGAGTCAACTTTAATCCATGTCAACTGGCTGCAAGTGTGATTTAGTTATTGCCAACACCTGTTAGGTGCCACAGGTAAGTTACAGGTGCTGTTAATTACACAAATTAGAGAAGCATCACATGATTTTTCGAACAGTGCCAATACTTTTGTCCACCCTCTTTTTTATGTTTGGTGTGGAATTATATCCAATTTGGCTTTAGGACAATTCTTTTTGTGTTTTTTTCATTGAAGACAAATTAAATGAAGATAATAATACCAAAGAATTTGTGTTTGCAATCATTTTCAGTAAGAAACTGAGTATTATCTGACAGAATTGCAGGGGTGTCAATACTTTTGGCCATGACTGTATATACTACATGCATGCAACATACATACTACATACACTCACTGGCCACTTTATTAGGTACACCTGTCCAACTGTGTGTTAAGACTTAATTTCTAATCAGCCAATCACATGGCGGCAACTCAGTGCATTTAGGCATGTAGACATGGTCAAGACAATCTCCTGCAGTTCAAACCGAGCATCAGTATGGGGAAGAAAGGTGATTTGAGTGCCTTTGAACGTGGCATGATTGTTGGTGCCAGAAGGGCTGGTCTGAGAATTTCAGAAACTGCTGATCTACTGGGATTTTCACGCACAACCATCTCTAGGGTTTACAGAGAATGGTCCGAAAAAGAAAAAAAATCCAGTGAGCGGCAGTTCTGTGGCCGGAAATGCCATGTTGATGCCAGAGGTCAGAGGAGAATGGGCAGACTGGTTCGAGCTGATAGAAAGGCAACAGTGACTCAAATTGCCACCCGTTACAACCAAGGTAGGCAGAAGAGCATCTCTGAACGCACAGTGCGTCGAACTTTGAGGCAGATGGGCTACAGCAGCAGAAGACCACACTGGGTACCACTCCTCTCAGCTAAGAACAGGAAACTGAGGCTACAATTTGCACAAGCTCATCGAAATTGGACAGTAGAAGATTGGAAAAACCTTGCCTGGTCTGATGAGTCTCGATTTCTGCTGCGACATTTGGATGGTAGGGTCAGAATTTGGCGTAAACAACATGAAAGCATGGATCCATCCTGCCTTGTATCAACGGTTCAGGCTGGTGGTGGTGGTGTCATGGTGTGGGGAATTTTTTCTGGGCACTCTTTGGGCCCCTTGGTACCAATTGAGCATCGTTGCAACGCCACAGCCTACCTGAGTATTGTTGCTGACCATGTCCATCCCTTTATGACCACAATGTACCCAACATCTGATGGCTACTTTCAGCAGGATAATGCGCCATGTCATAAAGCTCGAATCATCTCAGATTGGTTTCTTGAACATGACAATGAGTTTACTGTACTCAAATGGCCTCCTCAGTCACCAGATCTCAATCCAATAGAGCATCTTTGGGATGTGGTGGAACGGGAGATTCGCATCAGGGATGTGCAGCCGACAAATCTGCGCCAACTGTGTGATGCCATCATGTCAATATGGTCCAAAATCTCTGAGGAATGCTTCCAGCACCTTGTTGAATCTCTGCCACGAAGAATTGAGGCAGTTCTGAAGGCAAAAGGGGGTCCAACCCCTTACTAGCATGGTGTACCTAATAAAGTGGCCAGTGAGTGTATATACCACATGCATGCAATATGCATACTATATATATACCACATATATACTACATGCATGCAACATACATACAACATATATACTACATGCATGCAACATGCATACTATATATACAACATATATACTACATGCATGCAACATACATATATACTACATATATACTACATGCAACATACATACTACATATATACCACATGCATGCAACATGCATACTACATATATACTACATATATACTACATGCATGCAACATACATATATACTACATGCATGCAACATGCATACTACATATATACCACATATATACTACATGCATGCAACATACATATATACTACATGCAACATGCATACTACATATATACTACATGCATGCAACATACATACTACATATATACCACATGCATGCAACATGCATACTACATATATACTACATGCATGCAACATACATATATACTACATACAATACATTCATACAAAACATACATATAGACATACAGTACATATAACATAGAGTACATACTCACCATCACTTGTCACTTTGATCCCCGAAGCCATTGTCATCTATGGAATAAATATTAAAATAACAAACCACCAATATACTTACCCCTGATCCGCAGAAGTCCACGAGTGTCCCACGACGATCTTGTGTGGAGAACAGCAGCATCAGCTGATGCTACCGTTCTCTACGGGCTCCAGGAATCCAATGACGGGAGGTAGGTATCCTTCTGCACTGTATTCCTCCGCCACTGCAAAAAAAAAAGTCCCTAGTCTCACTTTATGGCAAAAGCTGCGTGGGAAATTTCTCACACAGCAATGCCATAAATACAGACTAGGGACTTTTTTTTTTACTGTGGCGGAGGAATACAGTGCGGAAGGATACCTACCTCCCGTCATAGGATTCCTGGAGTCCGTAGAGAACGGTAGCATCAGCTGATGCTGTTCTCCACGCAAGATCGTCGTGGGACACTCGTGGACTTCTGCGGATCAGGGGTAAGTATATTGGTGGTTTGTTATTTTAATATTTATTCCACAGATGACAATGGCTTCGGGGAACAAATTGACAAGTGATGGTGAGTATGTACTCAATGTTATATGTACTGTATGTCTATGTATGTATTGTATGAATGTATTGTATGTATTATATATGTATGTTGCATGCATGTAGTATATATGTAGTATATATGAAGTATGCATGTTGCATGCATGTGGTATATGTAGTATGTATGTTGCATGCATGTAGTATATATGTATGTTGCATGCATGTAGTATATATGTAGTATATATGTAGTATGCATGTTGCATGCATGTGGTATATATGTAGTATATATGTAGTATGCATGTTGCATGCATGTGGTATATATGTGGTATATATGTAGTATGTATGTTGCATGCATGTAGTATATATGTATGTTGCATGCATGTAGTATATATGTAGTATATATGTAGTATGCATGTTGCATGCATGTGGTATATATGTAGTATGTAAGTTGCATGTAGTATATATGTAGAATATATGTATGTTGCATGCATGTAGTATATATGTTGTATATATGTATGTTGCATGCATGTGGTATATATGTAGTATGCATGTAGTATATATGTAGTATGTATGTAGTATGTATGTTGCATGCATGTAGTATATATGTAGTATGTATGTTGTATGTAGTATATATGTAGTATATATGTATGTTGCATGCATGTAGTATATATGTATGTTGCATGCATGTGGTATATATGTAGTATGCATATAGTAGTATACATGTTGCATGTAGTATATATGTAGTATATATGTATGTTGCATGGATGTAGTATATATGTGTATATATGTAGTATGCATGTTGCATGCATGTGGTATATATGTAGTATGCATGTTGAATGTAGTATATATGTAGTATATATGTAGTATGCATGTTGCATGCATGTAGTATATATGTTGTATATATGTATGTTGCATGCATGTGGTATATATGTAGTATATATGTAGTATGCATGTTCCATGTAGTATATATGTAGTATATATGTATGTTGCGTGCATGTAGTATATATGTAGTATGCATGTAGTATATATGTAGTATATATGTATGTTGCATGGATGTAGTATATATGTGTATATATGTAGTATGCATGTTGCATGCATGTGGTATATATGTAGTATGCATGTTGAATGTAGTATATATGTAGTATATATGTAGTATGCATGTTGCATGCATGTAGTATATATGTTGTATATATGTATGTTGCATGCATGTGGTATATATGTAGTATATATGTAGTATGCATGTTCCATGTAGTATATATGTAGTATATATGTATGTTGCATGCATGTAGTATATATGTAGTATGCATGTAGTATATATGTAGTATATATGTAGTATGTATGTATGTTGCATACATGTAGTATATATGTAGTATATACAGTGGGGCAAAAAAGTATTTAGTCAGTCAGCAATAGTGCAAGTTCCACCACTTAAAAAGATGAGAGGCGTCTGTAATTTACATCATAGGTAGACCTCAACTATGGGAGACAAACTGAGAAAAAAAAATCCAGAAAATCACATTGTCTGTTTTTTTTTCATTTTATTTGCATATTATGGTGGAAAATAAGTATTTGGTCAGAAACAAGCAATCAAGATTTCTGGCTCTCACAGACCTGTAACTTCTTCTTTAAGAGTCTCCTCTTTCCTCCACTCATTACCTGTAGTAATGGCACCTGTTTAAACTTGTTATCAGTATAAAAAGACACCTGTGCACACCCTCAAACAGTCTGACTCCAAACTCCACTATGGTGAAGACCAAAGAGCTGTCAAAGGACACCAGAAACAAAATTGTAGCCCTGCACCAGGCTGGGAAGACTGAATCTGCAATAGCCAACCAGCTTGGAGTGAAGAAATCAACTGTGGGAGCAATAATTAGAAAATGGAAGACATACAAGACCACTGATAATCTCCCTCGATCTGGTGCTCCCCGCAAAATCCCACCCCGTGGGGTCAGAATGATCACAAGAACGGTGAGCAAAAATCCCAGAACCACACGGGGGGACCTAGTGAATGAACTGCAGAGAGCTGGGACCAATGTAACAAGGCCTACCATAAGTAACACACTACGCCACCATGGACTCAGATCCTGCAGTGCCAGACGTGTCCCACTGCTTAAGCCTGTACATATCCGGGCCCGTCTGAAGTTTGCTAGAGAGCATTTGGATGATCCAGAGGAGTTTTGGGAGAATGTCCTATGGTCTGATGAAACCAAACTGGAACTGTTTGGTAGAAACACAACTTGTCGTGTTTGGAGGAAAAAGAATACTGAGTTGCATCCATCAAACACCATACCTACTGTAAAGCATGGTGGTGGAAACATCATGCTTTGTGGCTGTTTCTCTGCAAAGGGGCCAGGACGACTGATCCGGGTACATGAAAGAATGAATGGGGCCATGTATCGTGAGATTTTGAGTGCAAACCTCCTTCCATCAGCAAGGGCATTGAATATGAAACGTGGCTGGGTCTTTCAACATGACAATGATCCAAAGCACACCGCCAGCGCAACGAAGGAGTGGCTTCGTAAGAAGCATTTCAAGGTCCTGGAGTGGCCTAGCCAGTCTCCAGATCTCAACCCTATAGAAAACCTTTGGAGGGAGTTGAAAGTCCGTGTTGCCAAGCGAAAAGCCAAAAACATCACTGCTCTAGAGGAGATCTGCATGGAGGAATGGGCCAACATACCAACAACAGTGTGTGGCAACCTTGTGAAGACTTACAGAAAACGTTTGACCTCTGTCATTGCCAACAAAGGATATATCACAAAGTATTGAGATGAAATTTTGTTTCTGACCAAATACTTATATTCCACCATAATATGCAAATAAAATGAAAAAAAAACAGACAATGTGATTTTCTGGATTTTTTTTTCTCAGTTTGTCTCCCATAGTTGAGGTCTACCTATGATGTAAATTACAGACGCCTCTCATCTTTTTAAGTGGTGGAACTTGCACTATTGCTGACTGACTAAATACTTTTTTGCCCCACTGTATGTATGTTGCATGCATGTAGTATATATGTAGTATATATGTAGTATGCATGTTGCATGTAGTATATATGTTGTATATATGCATGTTGCATGCATGTAGTATATATGTAGTATGCATGTTGCATGTAGTATATATGTAGTATGTATGTAGCATGTATGTAGTATATATATGGTATATATGTAGTATATATGTTTGTTGCATGCATGTAGCATATATGTAGTATGCATGTTGCATGTATGTAGTATATATGCAGTATTTATGTTGTATGAATGTAGTATGTATGTAGTATGTATTTTTTTTTGTACATTCAACACATTAGCCGGATGATGGGACTACTGCTCTCCCATCATTGGCTAATGTGTCAATCACCGTCATGGTAGCAGGCATCGCCTGATGGGACTTGTAGTCCCATCGGACGATGCCTGCACAGACCCCCGCAGCCTGCACAGACCCCCGGACAGTCGGCACAGCCCCCCGGCAGGCCGGCACAGCCCCCAGGCAGGCTGGTACAGACCCCCGCAGCCTGCACAGACCCCCAGACAGTCGGCACAGACCACCGGCAGGCCGGCACAGCCCCCCGGCAGGCCGGTACAGACCCCCACAGCCTGCACAGACCCCCGGACAGTCGGCACAGACCCCTGGCAGGCCGGTACAGACCCCCGCAGTCTGCACAGACCCCCGGACAGTCGGCACAGACCCCCGGCAGGCCGGCACAGACCCCCAGAAGGTCCTTACACACCCCCGAGAGGCTGTACAAGGACAGAAAAGGGTTTTTCTTATTCCGATACCGGAAGTCCCATAGACTTGAATGGGACTTCCGGTATCGGAATCGGCGATACCCGATACTTTTTTCGTATCGGGCCGATACCATCCGATCCGATATTTTAGGGTATCGGATGGTATCGCTCAACACTAGTAAGGAGACAGATAGTTGGCTTTCTGGGGGTCCGAATTATCTGGTTGGCTTGGCTTGGTGACAAAATGCTCTGTCTTCGCCTGTGGGTCTGGATCGTCATTTGATTTGGAATGCTGATGGACGTACCCTGCAGTACGCTGCAATGGATCATGAGTAACTTGTTGTAGGCCTAGCACACTGCTGTGTTCGTCGTCAGAATATACGGCAGCTTCTAAGGCTTCTGCTTCTGCTATGGCAGCTGCTGTTTCTTTTTCAATAGCAAGTTTCTGTAATGTTGCTTCAAGGCGCACTTTCTCTGCATCCAGGCATGCTTGTTGGCATGCTTTCTCTGCATCCAGGCATGCTTGTTGTAGTTTCAATTCTATCTCTTGCTCAGCAAAGGTGCTTCTTGCTTTTGCCGCTTCAGCTTTTGCGCGGGCAATAGCGGCGGCATTGCTGATGGATGATGTCTTGGAGAAACCAACTCGTGATCTCGTCTTGAAAGAGGATGCTCGCCCTTGAGACATGATTCAACAGTTAGGCGACCGCTGTGATATCCCTTTGTCGGCTCTGCGTGGATAATGGCGGGCTCCGTATGGTCCGATTATTCGGTCCGACCGTTAGGAGGTTGCTGCAATATCCGTATGCAATAACCGTATGCTTGGATAATGGCGCGCTCTGTAACGTCAGATCTTCTGAGCTTGTTCTCAGCACTTGTTTCACTATACTGTCCTCATACGCGTTAGCAGGGTGTGCAATGAGACATATAGCTAAACCCCCTGTCTTCTTTAAGAAAAAGAGGCTGTAAAATTGTAACCTTCTTTTATTGATTGCAGATGTGACAGGAAAGGGTGAAACTATAGGATGCAATAACAGGAGCATTTCAGAATATGTAACTGCACAGATCATAAAATACAGATAGTCTGCAATACACAGTAACATGAGGTAATACATAGGTACCATGAGGTAATACATAGGCACCATGAGGTAATACATAGGTTGCATGAGGTAATACATAGGTACCATGAGGTAATACATAGGTACCATGAAGTAATACATAGGTAACATGAGGTAATACATAGGTACCATGAGGTAATACATAGCTGATGATTACCAATTTAATACAACAAACGTTATAAACACAGGATTATAACACCTAGATAGTGCTTACCAACTATGCTTAGAGCAGGCTGTTTAAGAAGCATGAAGAACACGAATGGTGTAGTTTCTCCTAAGACACGTGGAGGAATAATGGCTGCTGTTCCCCTCACAGTGTCATAAACAAGACTATGATGTAACAGGAACAATCCCACAATACATTGCAAATTAAACTAGAATCTATGCATTAAATGGCCAGCAGGTGGTGCTGTTACCTTACAGTATGAAATATATGAAGGATTAATACACACAAAAATACAATGTCTGTAATAATTGAAGACATAAAAAATGACTAGACCTTCTAGACATCAATTATATGGCTGGACAGAACAATAATGTTAAACAAAATTGAATTGCTGTATTAAAATTGTTATTAATAAATTAAAAAAAGGATTACGAAATATGTTTCTGGAGGGTCCCAAAGCTTTTGACTGCCTACGGTCTTTCACACTGTTTACACTGGGAATGAATCTTGGGGCTTTGAGTTATTCGTATTAACTAAGGTATTTTACTTGTACTTTGGCTATTTTTTACATAATTTTAGCAAATTATCAGAAAAAGCAGGGTAGGATTAATTACTAAAATACAATTTTATTAGATACAATTAAAATACTTTCTGTGGTAACAACAAAAAAAAAATATAACACATACAGCACGTATGATCAAAACACCAAAAATAGCTGAACCGAACATCATAAATACCAATGCTCTGTTCTAATGCTATAATATAATGTTATGAGGTAGATAACAATTATCCATACCAATGGAGATTCAGTGGCGCTTGTGTATGAGTGTAATTCCAGCAGCAAACACTAAGACACCTGTCACAAGGGTGTCAAAGAAATAAGGTAAAATAACTAATAATATTAGTGTGCGCCTGGAACACTCAAAGAAGAGGGAAATCTAAATTGGGTGGTTATATAAAAAAAACAAAAAAAAAAAACCTCTTATAAGTGCTCTTTATGTAGCTGGATAATAGCGAGAAAATATCAATTAGTAATAGTCAATTGTAAGACCTCAGAAGAAGTGCTTAAGGGAAAAAGAATATATATAGATGCTGGTGGCAATCTTAGTTCCAACCTGAACAATCACAAACTAAAAAGGCATGAGTGAGGGTAAAAACCTGAAATCGCTGAACAGGTTATATACTGCGGTGCAATTCTCCCTGATAGTAGCTAAAAAAAAAAAAAGTCAAAGTCAAATTGCAGCCTGTGAACGGCTGTGCAGAGTAGCCGCAATAGTAAATGCACAAGTCAGAGAGCGGTACCTGTAATAATAATAATAAATTTTATTTTTATAGCGCCGACATATTCCGCAGCACTTTACATTTCAGAGGGGATTTGTACAGACAATAGACATTACAGCATAACAATAATCACATACAGTAGATTATAACAAATAACAAGAGGAGTGAGGGCCCTGCTCGCAAGCTTACAGTCTGTAAAGATAATGCGATGCGAAGTCCTCACTCCAGTAAGCGGTGCAAGTTAAAATAGCGCTTTTTGCTCCAGCGCTTGGAAAAGGAGGGGGGGGTTTGTACACTGGGGTATAGACGAGTTACAGGGGCTGCCCCGGCCGGTGGCAGCCTCCTGTCAGTGTACCTCCAGTTTAAATCCAGCTACATAAAGAGCACTTATAAGAGGTTTTTTTTTTTTTTTTTTTCTATAACAACCCAATTTAGATTTCCCTCTTCTTTGAGTGTTCCAAGCGCACACTAATATTATTAGTTAATTATCCATACCATTTCACATTTCAGTGGTTATAAAAAATGGAACGATCTCACCTCATCTGATTAATCTGTCTGACCTTTTGGAGGGCCACGGATTCCTAATAGCAAAGGGGGGAGGCATTTGCTTTCGTCCCACCAATAGTCCACAGGAGTAGAGTTGAGCGAAACGGGTCGAAAAAATTCAAAAGTCGCCGACTTTTGGCAAAGTCGGGTTTCATGAAACGAAACCCGACCCTAGGATGAGGTCGGCCACGAGGTCGGCGACTTACGCGCCAAAGTCGCGTTTCAAAAGTTTGTTTTGCTCTCTTTTTCAGCCAATCAGGATCCACGGAGACTGTGGGCAACGTGATGACATAGGCACGGGTCACCACCATCTTTCAGAAGGGCATGCAAGTGATTGGCTTGCTTTGGTGGGCGTCACAGGGGGTATAAAAGGGCGTGCACGCCGACCGCCATCTTACTTCTGCCGATCTTAGTATAGGGAGAGATTGCTGCTGATTCTGTAGGGAGAGCGTTAGGCAGGGAAGAAGACAAAAAAACTGCTTCTGCTGCTAGCGATTTGGCCTGCACAACACACAAGTCACTGTGTGTGCAGTGCAAGGGGAGGCTATATTGTGGTGTATCAGTGGTGTTGGTTGTTGGGCTGCCTTTTAAGGCTTCCTGACACGCTGGCATTGCTGTTTACCCACTGCTCCGCAAACTCCTTTTTTAAAAGCAATCCAATCTCCCTTATCCTCTCGTCACTTTGGTCACAGGCAGCTGTGCCATCGAGCGTGTCACATAGCGCTCAGATATCAGTGGGCCGCACACAATCCAAAAGTGTCCACTGTCCAAAAGTGTACGCAGAGATTCAAAATCTCCATTATCCTCTCGTCACTTTGGTCACAGGCAGCTGTGCCATCGAGCGTGTCACATAGCGCTCAGATATCAGTTGGCCGCACACAATCCACAAGTGTCCACTGTCCACAAGTGTACGCAGAGATTCAAAATCTCCATTATCCTCTCGTCACTTTGGTCACAGGCAGCTGTGCCATCGAGCGTGTCACATAGCGCTCAGATATCAGTGGGCCGCACACAATCCACAAGTGTCCACTGTCCACAAGTGTACGCAGAGATTCAAAATCTCCATTATCCTCTCGTCACTTTGGTCACAGGCAGCTGTGCCATCGAGCGTGTCACATAGCGCTCAGATATCAGTGGGCCGCACACAATCCACAAGTGTCCACTGTCCAAAAGTGTACGCAGAGATTCAAAATCTCCATTATCCTCTCGTCACTTTGGTCACAGGCAGCTGTGCCATCGAGCGTGTCACATAGCGCTCAGATATCAGTGGGCCGCACACAATCCACAAGTGTCCAGTGTCCAAAAGTGTATGCAGAGATTCAAAATCTCCATTATCCTCTCGTCACTTTGGTCACAGGCAGCTGAGCCATCGAGCGTGTCACATAGCGCTCAGATATCAGTGGGCCGCACACAATCCACAAGTGTCCAGTGTCCAAAAGTGTACGCAGAGATTCAAAATCTCCATTATCCTCTTGTCACTTTGGTCACAGGCAGCTGTGCCATCGAGCGTGTCACATAGCGCTCAGATATCAGTGGGCCGCACACAATCCACAAGTGTCCAGTGTCCAAAAGTGTATGCAGAGATTCAAAATCTCCATTATCCTCTCGTCACTTTGGTCACAGGCAGCTGAGCCATCGAGCGTGTCACATAGCGCTCAGATATCAGTGGGCCGCACACAATCCACAAGTGTCCAGTGTCCAAAAGTGTACGCAGAGATTCAAAATCTCCATTATCCTCTCGTCACTTTGGTCACAGGCAGCTGTGCCATCGAGCGTGTCACATAGCGCTCAGATATCAGTGGGCCGCACACAATCCACAAGTGTCCACTGTCCAAAAGTGTACGCAGAGATTCAAAATCTCCATTATCCTCTCGTCACTTTGGTCACAGGCAGCTGTGCCATCGAGCGTGTCACATAGCGCTCAGATATCAGTGGGCTGCACACAATCCACAAGTGTCCAGTGTCCAAAAGTGTACGCAGAGATTCAAAATCTCCATTATCCTCTCGTCACTTTGGTCACAGGCAGCTGTGCCATCGAGCGTGTCACATAGCGCTCAGATATCAGTGGGCCGCACACAATCCACAAGTGTCCACTGTCCAAAAGTGTACACAGAGATTCAAAATCTCCATTATCCTCTCGTCACTTTGGTCACAGGCAGCTGTGCCATCGAGCGTGTCACATAGCGCTCAGATATCAGTGGGCCGCACACAATCCACAAGTGTCCACTGTCCACAAGTGTACGCAGAGATTCAAAATCTCCATTATCCTCTAGTCACTTTGGTCACAGGCAGCTGTGCCATCGAGCGTGTCACATAGCGCTCAGATATCAGTGGGCCGCACACAATCCACAAGTGTCCACTGTCCAAAAGTGTACGCAGAGATTCAAAATCTCCATTATCCTCTCGTCACTTTGGTCACAGGCAGCTGTGCCATCGAGCGTGTCACATAGCGCTCAGATATCAGTGGGCCGCACACAATCCACAAGTGTCCACTGTCCACAAGTGTACGCAGAGATTCAAAATCTCCATTATCCTCTCGTCACTTTGGTCACAGGCAGCTGTGCCATCGAGCGTGTCACATAGCGCTCAGATATCAGTGGGCCGCACACAATCCACAAGTGTCCACTGTCCACAAGTGTGTGCAGAAATTCTAAAACTCCCCTGTCCTATAGACACCTTGTACCTTGTTTTACATTACTATATAGTTTGTTGGATTTTGTCTACATTTCTACCAAAAATGAGGAAGGCTTGTGGAAGAGGCCGTGGAATTGGGCGGGAGTTGGCAGCTGGTAATGATGGTGTTGGTGGTGGATCTGATGGTAGTGGCAAGAGCAAAATAGGACCGAATGCAGGAGGTGCTGACCCTGCGTCATCGTCTGGCTACATAAGGCCTCGAACGCTTAGTTTTCTAGGAGTTGGCAAACCGCTTTTAAAGGCAGAGCATCAGGAAAAAGTTTTGTCTTACATTGCTGACTCAGCCTCCAGCTCTATCGCCTCCTCTTCTTCAGTTGTAAAAAGTAAAAGCACTGAGTCGTCATTGGAGGCTCATGTTCATGAACCACACCTTTCCTTGTGTCCTTCACCCCAACCAAGATTGAAGGATGACGCAGGCCATACTACTGATTACTCCATGGAGCTGTTTTCACATACCATGCCTGGATTATCAAGTGAAATGGTGAATTACCCAGGCCAAGATGAATCTGACATGGAGTGCACTGATGCACAGCCGCTGATGGATGATTCTGCTGGTACATTCACTCAGAGCACTACATTGTCCTCGCAGTGTACAGAGCCAGATTTTGACCCTGATGAGACTCAGGTGCCCCTTCCCGCACACTATACCACCATACACGGTGACACAGAGAAAGGTGCACATGACATAGAAGAGGAGGTGATGGATGACCCAGTTGTTGACCCAGATTGGCATCCATTGGGGGAAGAGGGTGCTGCTTCCAATAGCTCAGATGAGGAGCATCCACAGCAGACATCGACATCGCAACAGCTGTTATCTGGCAGGCCCGGAGCACTCCAAAGACAGGTTCCAAACATCAAAAGAGTTGCTGGACAGCTTGTCCAGAGGGTCAAAAGATCACAGCGTGCTAGGCCGCAAAATGTCTGCCAAAGTAGGAAGAGTGCAATGTGGCAGTTTTTTGAACAAAGTCCTCATGATCAGGCCAAGGTTATCTGTAAGAAGTGCGCAAAGACCTTTAGCCGAGGGAAAAATCTGAAAAATTTGAATACCAGTTGCATGCTTAGACATTTAACCAGCATGCACTTGCAAGCGTGGACACAACACCAAACCTCAAGTGCCACATGTGCAACTGATCACAACGAAGGTAGTCAGCAACGCTACATTGTTTCCCCCACTGTAAGCCCACCGGTTAGCACAGCAGCAAATGTTGAGGTGTCGTTGCAAGGCCACAGCAGTCAGGGAATCCCACTGTTATATCAATGAAAGACTGATTCTAGGCCATCAGAAAGAACACCAACTCCATCACCATCATCAACCCTCTCTCAGTCCGCCCTGTCCACCGCTACTTCCACCATATGCAGCTCTCAAGTCCAGCTCACCCTCCCAGACACTATGAGTAGGTCAAGAAAGTACTCAGTCTCTCATCCGCGTACACTGGGTTTGAACGCCCACATTGCCAAACTAATCTCGTTTGAGATGATGCCCTTTCGGTTGGTGGAAAGCACAGCTTTCCGCGAACTCATGGCCTATGCAGTACCACGCTATGACCTACCCAGTCGCCACTTCTTCTCTCGCAAAGCCATCCCAGCCCTCCACCATCATGTGAAAGACCGCATTGTCCATGCACTCAAGCAGTCAGTGAGCGGAAAGGTGCACCTCACAACTGATGCATGGTCCAGTCGGCATGGCCAGGGCCGTTATGTGTCCATCACTGCACACTGGGTTAATGTGGTGGATGCAGGGTCCACAGGGGACAGCGGTGGTGGGACAGTGCTGCCTAGCCCACGGTATAGGAAACAGTTGGCTGTAGGCGTTTGACCCTCCTCCTCCTCCTCCTCCTCCAGAAGCGACAGCTCGTCCACAGAGCGCAGTCGTACGAGCACTCCATCTGCAGCTGCCACTGTTGCACACGATGTGTCCCCCTATCGAGCAGCTAGTGGAAAGCGTCAGCAGGCTGTGTTGCAGATGATGTGTTTGGGCGAAAGACACACCGCCGAGGTGCTGGCCGAGTACTTGAAGCGACAAACTGAGTCATGGCTGGGCAGTGTACATCTTGAGGCAGGCAAGGTAGTTAGTGATAACGGCCGTAATTTTGTGGCAGCCATAGCCCTTTCAAAACTCAGCCACATACCTTGCTTGGCTCACACCTTGAACCTGGTGGTGCAGTGCTTCCTCAAAAATTATCCGGAGTTAACAGCCCTGCTCCAGAAGGTGCGAAGACTGTGTGCGCACATCCGCCGGTCGCCTGTACACTCCGTTCGTATGCAGAAGCTGCAGCGATTGCTCCACCTTCCCAACCACCGCCTCATTATCGACATTGCAACAAGGTGGAACTCCACCCTGCACATGGTGGAGCGGCTGTGCGAGCAGAGGCAGGCCATAATGCATTTGTGGGAGGATACACGGCCAGGCACTTTGAGAGCAGACATGGAGTTGACAGGCGTGCAGTGGTCGAAGCTGAAAGACCTTTGTAAAGTCCTTCAGTGTTTTGAGGAATGCACACGGCTGGTAAGCGCAGACGACGCCATCCTAAGCATGAGCATCCCACTTATGCGTCTGCTCATGCAAACTTTGACGCACCTTAAGGAGCAGGCGTCTGCAGCCAATGTTGATGAGGAGGAAGAGGAGGAGGGAATCCTTGATGACATTCAGCCATTGTCTGCTCAGGGACCTCTCCTGGACGAGGTGGAGGAAGAAGAGGAGGAGGAGGAGGATGATGGGGATGATTACTTAGGGGAGGAGGATGCATCTCGTGGGGCAAGTGAAAATGTTGGCGTGGCAAGGTCTGGTACAGGGTTTGTGCGTGACTGGAGGGATGTGGATTTGCCAGAAAGTGCTCCTCCACCCAGCACTCGCAGTGCATCATTGACACCGGGAACATTGGCCCACATGTCAGATTATGCCTTGCGGATCCTAAAAAGGGACCCCCGCATTGCCAAAATGATGAACGATGACGACTACTGGTTGGCCAGCATCCTGGATCCACGCTATAAAGGCAAATTACAAAACATCATGCCACAGGAGAACCATGACCTAATATTGGCTAATAAACAAGCAACTCTGGTAAATCGGTTGCTTGAGGCATTCCCAGCACACAGCAGCGGTGATGGTTCTCACACGAGCCGTACGGGCCGGGGGCAGCTTGGCAGAGGTGTTAGTGGTGCACACAGCAGAAGTGGCATTGGAGACAGGGGTTTCATGACAATGTTGTGGACTGATTTTTCAAATACCGCTCACACAACTGGTAATACTGCATCGATGGAAAGTGACAGGAGACAGCAGTTGTCAACTATGGTTACAAACTACTTTTCCTCCCATATCGATGTTCTCCCACACAGGTCATTCCCCTTTGACTATTGGGCCGCTAAACTGGACACCTGGCCTGAATTGGCCCAATATGCCTTACAGGAGCTCGCTTGCCCAGCTGCAAGTGTGCTATCGGAAAGAGTCTTCAGTGCAGCTGGATCAATCCTGACAGAAAAAAGGACCCGTCTGTCAACACAAAATGTGGATGATCTAACCTTCATTATAATGAACCACGCATGGGTTTCCAAGGATTTTGTCCCACCTTCCCCTGATGACACATAGGGTGACAGAAAAATGGCTTGCTTTGGTCCACCTCTTCCTGGTACTTCACCTATTTCGCCTTTTGCATCAGCTGAATGTCCAACATCAACATATGCCACTTTCTAAAACTCCCTAACTGTGCTGCCCCCCCCCATGGCCGGGGTCACCACCTAGCGCACGACACCGTGCGAGTGCCGTTGCCCTGGGCGCGGGCACTGGCACAGGGTCCCTCATAGTGCAATCAAGTGTCTCTGACGGTGGTGGTGCACACCCGCCGTCAGACACACCGCTGTACTATGAGGGGCCCAGTGCCAGTACCAACGCCCACGAGTGGGCCCCCCTTGCTTGGCCAGGGCCGCAGCATTTGCAATCTTTACCTCTCCCTGCTCCTCCGCTGTGTAATCTGGGCCGTCAAATCCATACTGTGCCTGACACCGTCTGAGCCTGCCTCCTGAGACATATATTTTGAATGTGTACGCTATCCATACATGTTATCCGGGGATACGGTACCCCTTCTAACCTTTGTGCAATGACGTGCAATCCATACTGGACCTAACACCGTCTGAGCCTGCCTCATGCTGTATAGACATATATTTTGAATGTGTACGCTATCCATACATGTTATCCGGGGATACGGTACCCTTTCTAACCTTTGTGCAATGACGTGCAATCCATACTGGGCCTAACACCATCTGAGCCTGCCTCATGCTGTATAGACATATATTTTGAATGTGTACGCTATCCATACATGTTATCCGGGGATACGGTACCCCTTCTAACCTTTGTGCAATGACGTGCAATCCATACTGGGCCTAACACCGTCTGAGCCTGCCTCATGCTGTATAGACATATATTTTGAATGTGTACGCTATCCATACATGTTATCCGGGGATACGGTACCCTTTCTAACCTTTGTGCAATGACGTGCAATCCACACTGGACCTAACACCGTCTGAGCCTGCCTCATGCTGTATAGACATATATTTTGAATGTGTACGCTATCCATACATGTTATCCGGGGATACGGTACCCCTTCTAACCTTTGTGCAATGACGTGCAATCCATACTGGGCCTAACACCGTCTGAGCCTGCCTCATGCTGTATAGACATATATTTTGAATGTGTACGCTATCCATACATGTTATCCGGGGATACGGTACCCCTTCTAACCTTTGTGCAATGACGTGCAATCCATACTGGGCCTAACACCGTCTGAGCCTGCCTCATGCTGTATAGACATATATTTTGAATGTGTACGCTATCCATACATGTTATCCGGGGATGCGGTACCCCTTCTAACCTTTGTGCAATGACGTGCAATCCATACTGGGCCTAACACCGTTTGAGCCTGCCTCATGCTGTATAGACATATATTTTGAATGTGTACGCTATCCATACATGTTATCCGGGGATACGGTACCCCTTCTAACCTTTGTGCAATGACGTGCAATCCATACTGGGCCTAACACCGTCTGAGCCTGCCTCATGCTGTATAGACATATATTTTGAATGTGTACGCTATCCATACATGTTATCCGGGGATACGGTACCCCTTCTAACCTTTGTGCAATGACGTGCAATCCATACTGGGCCTAACACCGTCTGAGCCTGCCTCATGCTGTATAGACATATATTTTGAATGTGTACGCTATCCATACATGTTATCCGGGGATACGGTACCCTTTCTAACCTTTGTGCAATGACGTGCAATCCATACTGGGCCTAACACCGTCTGAGCCTGCCTCATGCTGTATAGACATATATTTTGAATGTGTACGCTATCCATACATGTTATCCGGGGATACGGTACCCCTTCTAACCTTTGTGCAATGACGTGTAATCCATACTGGGCCTAACACCGTCTGAGCCTGCCTCATGCTGTATAGACATATATTGTGAATGTGTACGCTATCCATACATGTTATCCGGGGATACGGTACCCTTTCTAACCTTTGTGCAATGACGTGCAATCCATACTGGGCCTAACACCGTCTGAGCCTGCCTCATGCTGTATAGACATTTATTTTGAATGTGTACGCTATCCATACATGTTATCCGGGGATACGGTACCCCTTCTAACCTTTGTGCAATGACGTGCAATCCATACTGGGCCTAACACCGTCTGAGCCTGCCTCATGCTGTATAGACATATATTTTGAATGTGTACGCTATCCATACATGTTATCCGGGGATACGGTACCCCTTCTAACCTTTGTGCAATGACGTGCAATCCATACTGGGCCTAGCACCGTCTGAGCCTGCCTCATGCTGTATAGACATATATTTTGAATGTGTACGCTATCCATACATGTTATCCGGGGATACGGTACCCTTTCTAACCTTTGTGCAATGACGTGCAATCCATACTGGGCCTAACACCGTCTGAGCCTGCCTCATGCTGTATAAACATATATTTTGAATGTGTACGCTACCCATACATGTTATCCGGGGATACGGTACCCTTTCTAACCTTTGTGCAATGACGTGCAATCCATACTGGGCCTAACACCGTCTGAGCCTGCCTCATGCTGTATAGACATATATTTTGAATGTGTACGCTATCCATACATGTTATCCGGGGATACGGTACCCCTTCTAACCTTTGTGCAATGACGTGCAATCCATACTGGGCCTAACACCGTCTGAGCCTGCCTCATGCTGTATAGACATATATTTTGAATGTGTACGCTATCCATACATGTTATCCGGGGATACGGTACCCCTTCTAACCTTTGTGCAATGACGTGCAATCCATACTGGGCCTAACACCGTCTGAGCCTGCCTCATGCTGTATAGACATATATTTTGAATGTGTACGCTATCCATTCATGTTATCCGGGGATACGGTACCCCTTCTAACCTTTGTGCAATGACGTGCAATCCATACTGGGCCTAAAACCGTCTGAGCCTGCCTCATGCTGTATAGACATATATTTTGAATGTGTACGCTATCCATACATGTTATCCGGGGATACGGTACCCCTTCTAACCTTTGTGCAATGACGTGCAATCCATACTGGGCCTAACACCGTCTGATCCTGCCTCATGCTGTATAGACATATATTTTGAATGTGTACGCTATCCATACATGTTATCCGGGGATACGGTACCCTTTCTAACCTTTGTGCAATGACGTGCAATCCATACTGGGCCTAACACCGTCTGAGCCTGCCTCATGCTGTATAGACATATATTTTGAATGTGTACGCTATCCATACATGTTATCCGGGGATACGGTACCCCTTCTAACCTTTGTGCAATCTATACTGGGCCTAACGCCGTCTGAGCCTGCCTCATGCTGTATAGACATATATTTTGAATGTGTACGCTATCCATACATGTTATCCGGGGATACGGTACCCTTTCTAACCTTTGTGCAATGACGTGCAATCCATACCGGGCCTAACACCGTCTGAGCCTGCCTCATGCTGTATAGACATATATTTTGAATGTGTACGCTATCCATACATGTTATCCGGGGATACGGTACCCCTTCTAACCTTTGTGCAATGATGTGCAATCCATACTGGGCCTAACACCGTCTGAGCCTGCCTCATGCTGTATAGACATATATTTTGAATGTGTACGCTATCCATACATGTTATCCGGGGATACGGTACCCCTTCTAACCTTTGTGCAATGACGTGCAATCCATACTGGGCCTAACACCGTCTGAGCCTGCCTCATGCTGTATAGACATATATTTTGAATGTGTACGCTATCCATACATGTTATCCGGGGATACGTTACCCTTTCTAACCTTTGTGCAATGACGTGCAATCCATACTGGGCCTAACACCGTCTGAGCCTGCCTCATGCTGTATAAACATATATTTTGAATGTGTACGCTACCCATACATGTTATCCGGGGATACGGTACCCTTTCTAACCTTTGTGCAATGACGTGCAATCCATACTGGGCCTAACACCGTCTGAGCCTGCCTCATGCTGTATAGACATATATTTTGAATGTGTACGCTATCCATACATGTTATCCGGGGATACGGTACCCCTTCTAACCTTTGTGCAATGACGTGCAATCCATACTGGGCCTAACACCGTCTGAGCCTGCCTCATGCTGTATAGACATATATTTTGAATGTGTACGCTATCCATACATGTTATCCGTGGATACCGTACCCCTTCTAACCTTTGTGCAATGACGTGCAATCCATACTGGGCCTAACACCGTCTGAGCCTGCCTCATGCTGTATAGACATATATTTTGAATTTGTACGCTATCCATTCATGTTATCCGGGGATACGGTACCCCTTCTAACCTTTGTGCAATGACGTGCAATCCATACTGGGCCTAACACCGTCTGAGCCTGCCTCATGCTGTATAGACATATATTTTGAATGTGTACGCTATCCATACATGTTATCCGGGGATACGGTACCCCTTCTAACCTTTGTGCAATGACGTGCAATCCATACTGGGCCTAACACCGTCTGAGCCTGCCTCATGCTGTATAGACATATATTTTGAATGTGTACGCTATCCATACATGTTATCCGGGGATACGGTACCCCTTCTAACCTTTGTGCAATGACGTGCAATCCATACTGGGCCTAACACCGTCTGAGCCTGCCTCATGCTGTATAGACATATATTTTGAATGTGTACGCTATCCATACATGTTATCCGGGGATACGGTACCCCTTCTAACCTTTGTGCAATGACGTGCAATCTATACTGGGCCTAACACCGTCTGAGCCTGCCTCATGCTGTATAGACATATATTTTGAATGTGTACGCTATCCATACATGTTATCCGGGGATGCGGTACCCTTTCTAACCTTTGTGCAATGACGTGCAATCCATACCGGGCCTAACACCGTCTGAGCCTGCCTCATGCTGTATAGACATATATTTTGAATGTGTACGCTATCCATACATGTTATCCGGGGATACGGTACCCCTTCTAACCTTTGTGCAATGACGTGCAATCCATACTGGGCCTAACACCGTCTGAGCCTGCCTCATGCTGTATAGACATATATTTTGAATGTGTACGCTATCCATACATGTTATCCGGGGATACGGTACCCCTTCTAACCTTTGTGCAATGACGTGCAATCCATACTGGGCCTAACACCGTCTGAGCCTGCCTCATGCTGTATAGACATATATTTTGAATGTGTACTCTATCCATACATGTTATCCGGGGATACGGTACCCTTTCTAACCTTTGTGCAATGACGTGCAATCCATACTGGGCCTAACACCGTCTGAGCCTGCCTCATGCTGTATAGACATATATTTTGAATGTGTACGCTATCCATACATGTTATCCGGGGATACGGTACCCCTTCTAACCTTTGTGCAATGACGTGCAATCCATACTGGGCCTAACACCGTCTGAGCCTGCCTCATGCTGTATAGACATATATTTTGAATGTGTACGCTATCCATACATGTTATCCGGCGATACGGTACCCCTTCTAACCTTTGTGCAATGACGTGCAATCCATACTGGGCCTAACACCGTCCGAGCCTGCCTCATGCTGTATAGACATATATTTTGAATGTGTACGCTATCCATACATGTTATCCGGGGATACGGTACCCTTTCTAACCTTTGTGCAATGACGTGCAATCCATACTGGGCCTAACACCGTCTGAGCCTGCCTCATGCTGTATAGACATATATTTTGAATGTGTACGCTATCCATACATGTTATCCGGGGATACGGTACCCCTTCTAACCTTTGTGCAATGACGTGCAATCTATACTGGGCCTAACACCGTCTGAGCCTGCCTCATGCTGTATAGACATATATTTTGAATGTGTACGCTATCCATACATGTTATCCGGGGATACGGTACCCTTTCTAACCTTTGTGCAATGACGTGCAATCCATACCGGGCCTAACACCGTCTGAGCCTGCCTCATGCTGTATAGACATATATTTTGAATGTGTACGCTATCCATACATGTTATCCGGGGATACGGTACCCCTTCTAACCTTTGTGCAATGACGTGCAATCCATACTGGGCCTAACACCGTCTGAGCCTGCCTCATGCTGTATAGACATATATTTTGAATGTGTACGCTATCCATACATGTTATCCGGGGATACGGTACCCCTTCTAACCTTTGTGCAATGACGTGCAATCCATACTGGGCCTAACACCGTCTGAGCCTGCCTCATGCTGTATAGACATATATTTTGAATGTGTACGCTATCCATACATGTTATCCGGGGATACGGTACCCTTTCTAACCTTTGTGCAATGACGTGCAATCCATACTGGGCCTAACACCGTCTGAGCCTGCCTCATGCTGTATAGACATATATTTTGAATGTGTACGCTATCCATACATGTTATCCGGGGATACGGTACCCCTTCTAACCTTTGTGCAATGACGTGCAATCCATACTGGGCCTAACACCGTCTGAGCCTGCCTCATGCTGTATAGACATATATTTTGAATGTGTACGCTATCCATACATGTTATCCGGCGATACGGTACCCCTTCTAACCTTTGTGCAATGACGTGCAATCCATACTGGGCCTAACACCGTCCGAGCCTGCCTCATGCTGTATAGACATATATTTTGAATGTGTACGCTATCCATACATGTTATCCGGGGATACGGTACCCTTTCTAACCTTTGTGCAATGACGTGCAATCCATACTGGGCCTAACACCGTCTGAGCCTGCCTCATGCTGTATAGACATATATTTTGAATGTGTACGCTATCCATACATGTTATCCGGGGATACGGTACCCCTTCTAACCTTTGTGCAATGACGTGCAATCTATACTGGGCCTAACACCGTCTGAGCCTGCCTCATGCTGTATAGACATATATTTTGAATGTGTACGCTATCCATACATGTTATCCGGGGATACGGTACCCTTTCTAACCTTTGTGCAATGACGTGCAATCCATACCGGGCCTAACACCGTCTGAGCCTGCCTCATGCTGTATAGACATATATTTTGAATGTGTACGCTATCCATACATGTTATCCGGGGATACGGTACCCCTTCTAACCTTTGTGCAATGACGTGCAATCCATACTGGGCCTAACACCGTCTGAGCCTGCCTCATGCTGTATAGACATATATTTTGAATGTGTACGCTATCCATACATGTTATCCGGGGATACGGTACCCCTTCTAACCTTTGTGCAATAACGTGCAATCCATACTGGGCCTAACACCGTCTGAGCCTGCCTCATGCTGTATAGACATATATTTTGAATGTGTACGCTATCCATGCATGTTATCCGGGGATACGGTACCCTTTCTAACCTTTGTGCAATGACGTGCAATCCATACTGGGCCTAACACCGTCTGAGCCTGCCTCATGCTGTATAGACATATATTTTGAATGTGTACGCTATCCATACATGTTATCCGGGGATACGGTACCCCTTCTAACCTTTGTGCAATGACGTGCAATCCATACTGGGCCTAACACCGTCTGAGCCTGCCTCATGCTGTATAGACATATATTTTGAATGTGTACGCTATCCATACATGTTATCCGGGGATACGGTACCCCTTCTAACCTTTGTGCAATGACGTGCAATCCATACTGGGCCTAACACCGTCTGAGCCTGCCTCATGCTGTATAGACATATATTTTGAATGTGTACGCTATCCATACATGTTATCCGGGGATACGGTACCCTTTCTAACCTTTGTGCAATGACGTGCAATCCATACTGGGCCTAACACTGTCTGAGCCTGCCTCATGCTGTATAGACATATATTTTGAATGTGTACGCTATCCATACATGTTATCCGGGGATACGGTACCCTTTCTAACCTTTGTGCAATGACGTGCAATCCATACTGGGCCTAACACCGTCTGAGCCTGCCTCATGCTGTAAAGACATATATTTTGAATGTGTACGCTATCCATACATGTTATCCGGGGATACGGTACCCTTTCTAACCTTTGTGCAATGACGTGCAATCCATACTGGGCCTAACACCGTCTGAGCCTGCCTCCTGCTGTATAGACATATATATTTTGAATGTGTACGCTATCCATACAGGTTATCCGGGGATACGGTACCCTTTCTAACCTTTGTGCAATGACGTGCAATCCATACTGGGCCTAACACCGTCTGAGCCTGCCTCAGGCTGTATAGACATATATTTTGAATGTGTACGCTATCCATACATGTTATCCGGGGATACGGTACCCCTTCTAACCTTTGTGCAATGACGTGCAATCCATACTGTGCCTAACACCGTCTGAGCCTGCCTCATGCTGTATAGACATATATTTTGAATGTGTACGCTATCCATACATGTTATCCGGGGATACGGTACCCCTTCTAACCTTTGTGCAATGACGTGCAATCCATACTGGGCCTAACACCGTCTGAGCCTGCCTCATGCTGTATAGACATATATTTTGAATGTGTACGCTATCCATACATGTTATCCGGGGATACGGTACCCCTTCTAACCTTTGTGCAATGACGTGCAATCCATACTGGGCCTAACACCGTCTGAGCCTGCCTCATGCTGTATAGACATATATTTTGAATGTGTACGCTATCCATACATGTTATCCGGGGATACGGTACCCCTTCTAACCTTTGTGCAATGACGTGCAATCCATACTGGGCCTAACACCGTCTGAGCCTGCCTCATGCTGTATAGACATATATTTTGAATGTGTACGCTATCCATACATGTTATCCGGGGATAAGGTACCCTTTCTAAACTTTGTGCAATCACGTGCAATCCATACTGGGCCTAACACCGTCTGAGCCTGCCTCATGCTGTATAGACATATATTTTGAATGTGTACGCTATCCATACATGTTATCCAGGGATACGGTACCCTTTCTAACCTTTGTGCAATCACGTGCAATCCATACTGGGCGTGAGAACGGCTGGCGAGCTGTTAAGCAAGCTACAGCACCTGTCCAGACAAGTACAGGGATTCCCTAGCGAGGAGACTTATTTGATTGTTTTCTATGTTGGGACAGCAATTTTTGGGGAGCACTATACTCTGGAGAATGATAGATGGGGCCCACCATACACTGGAACATTCCAAAGGTGGACATCAGACACTGGAGCAGCATTTACAGGGCCCATTATACACTAGAGCATTAGAAATGGGGCCCATTATGTTTGGAGCATTATTTGGGCCCATAAGACAGTGGAGCTTCATCCATGGGGACCAACATATACTGTAGCATTATGTGGAGCTCATCATATACTGTTTCAAACATTATATGGGACCAATGATTTTGTATGGAGAAATAGATGGGCCTCGTCATGAGATGTAAAAAGTGAGGTATTTTTCATTGTACTATGCCGCTATTTCTCTGCCGTATCGGAGCATGATGAGTTGTGGTATGTGTTAAAGGGGCGCTCTTTCGCCCAGGGCACATGAAAACCTGCAGCCAGCCCTCCCCCCCCCACAAATTTAGCCAAATAACCCCCATTTTTCAGTGCGTAACTTGTATTATGAAGTTAATTAAGGTTGACAAGCTTAAGTAAGAAGAATTGATGCTTTTGGCATTCAAATGGGCACTGTAGGTGTGTTTCCTGTCCTCCTCTCACTGCCGACTTTTATTCCCCATTGACTTACATTGGGTTTCGTGTTTCGGGACGACCCCGACTTTTCCCTATAATCGGATGATCTTGCTCGACCCGACTTTTGGAAAAGTCGGGTTTCACGAAACGAAACGCGACCCTAAAAAACCAAAAGTCGCTCAACTCTACACAGGAGAAATCAATGTGAGACCCTTTACATTATAACCCCATAATATTAACTTCCCGATGCATTTCGTTTAACATACTCATCAGGGGAAGATAAAGTGCATGAGAGTAGGGAATATTAATAAAGACCCATCGGTAATGTGGGGATAAAACGGCATACGTATTAGGAAATAATTTTCTGGAGGACCCCAAAGCTTTTGACTGCCTATGGTCTTTCACAGTGTTTACACTGGGACTGAATCTCAGGGCCTTGAGTTATTCGTATTTACTAAGGTATTTTGCTTGTACTTTGGCTATTTTTTACATAATTTTAGAAACCCATTTCTGTATTGTAAAAAACGTAAGTCTGCCTTGTTTGCACTGTGTACTTTGAAAGCTAAATCTCTGGTGGTAAAATCAACCCCTTTGCTTGATTTATTATTTAAATTCAATGTTTTTCTATGTTTGTAAAAGAAGTGGAATTTCGCCCAGTCTCTATTTATTTTACTTCCGGTTCCCAATGTGTTCCTGATGCTAAATCATTATTCGATTTCTTCTCCTTGAGAGCAGGTTTAATGTGGGACAAGAGAAGGTGCTTGAATAATAATGAAACCTTCATAATATGTTTTAATTGTATAAAGGCATGTGAGTCTCAGTATGAATTACCTGTGCTGGATGTTTGAGGAATTATTGAGTAAAAAGATTTATGGCTTACCTTTTTACCTTCACTCAACTAATTGACATAAATAAATACATTACACAGCTGTTTTCATTTTCATCATATGATGTATATTTACACAGTGTAGTTTATTCAGGAATTAGCATTGCAGAAAGCTATGTTTCAAGGGAACCTGTCACCCACCCTGGGCATTTTTAAGTAAAAGAACCACCTTCAGCAGCACTAAGGCTGCATTCTGTGAAGGTGGCGCTTATGTTTCTGATCCCTAGTAAAGCCGAAATACTGGCTTTTATAAATTCCCCGCCATACCTCTTGTGTGTCAGGGAGGTGTGTTTTCTCCCACGGTGTCCAGTGTCTTAGAGCTGTCAATCATTTCCTTGTTGCGTTGTTGCGCTCCTCCACTGCTCCCTACATGCCCGGTGCCTGCGCTCTGCCAACAGTTCTTGGGTATGTGCAATAAGCGCTGCCCGGGAACTGACATCATGCCTTCATGTAATGCTCTCTCACCGTGAGGCCCCAGATTCTGCCCCGCTGTGTGTTATGATTAAAGTTGAGCGAAACGGGTCGGTCAAATTCATAAGTCGCCAACTTTCGCTAAAGTCGGGTTTCATGAAACGAAACCGGACCATAGCGTGATGTCGGCAATGAATGAGGTTGGCGACCAGAGAGCCAAAGTCTCGTTTCAAATGATGCTTCCAGCGCCCTTTTTCAGCCAATGAGGGAGGACGCACACTGTGGGCAAGGCGATGACATGGGCAGCGGTCACCACCATCTTTGAGAAGGGCATGCAACTGATTGGCTTGCTTTTTGTGGCGTCACAGGTGCTATAAAAGGGCGTGCACGCCGACTGCAATCTTACTTCTGCCGATCTCAGCATAGGGAGAGGTTGCTGCTGCTGATTCTGAATAAGGGAGAGCGTTAGGCAGGGAAGAACAAAAAAAAACTGCTTCTGCTGGTAGCGATTTTCACTGTACAACACAACAGTTTGTGTGCAGTGACAGGGGAGGATATATTTTTGTGCATCAGCTCTGTTGGTTATTAGGCTGCCTTATAAGGCTCCCTAATAGCTGCATTGCAGTTTGCACACTGCTGTGCAAACTGCTTTTTTAAAAGCAAAAATACTTTTCTTCCTCTTTTCTGCACAGTTACCAAGCGTTCATTTTTCCTCACTTCTGTGTGCAGCAGTCCTGCTTATTAGGCTGCCTGCTGCCGTACTTGGACTGAGAGCATCATTGTCAGCCTCTTAAAATCTCTAGGGAGATTCAAATTCTTCCCAATACTATATACACCTTGTACCTTGTCATACACCAGCCAATTTCAGCCTGTTCAATTGAGGTGTAATCTATAGTGGGCCTGAGATAATAGTTCAGCCTTCTAAAATCTCTAGGGAGATTCAAAATCTCCCCAATACTATATACACCTTGTAGCTTCTCATACACCAGCCTATTTCAGCCTGATAAATTGAGGTGTAATCTATAGTGGGCCTGAGATATTTGGTCAGCCTCCTAAAATCTCTAGGGAGATTCAAATTCTCCCCAATACTATATACACCTTGTACCTTGTCATACACCAGCCAATTTCAGCCTGTTACATTGAGGTGTAATCTATAGTGGGCCTGAGATAATAGTTCAGCCTCCTAAAATCTCTAGGGAGATTCAAATTCTCCCCAAAACTATATACACCTTGTACCATTTCATACACCAGCCTATTTCAGCCTGTTAAATTGAGGTGTAATCTATAGTGGGCCTGAGATAATAGTTCAGCCTCGTGAAATCTCTAGGGAGATTCAAATTCTCCCCAATACTATATACACCTTGTACCTTCTCATATTCCAGCCTATTTCAACCTGTTAAATTGAGGTGTAATCTATAATGGGCCTGAGATAATTGTTCAGCCTCCTAAAATCTCTAGGGAGATTCAAATTCTCCCCAATACGATATGCACCTTGTATCTTGTTTTACAGTACCATATAGCTGGTGGTATTTTGGGTACATTTTCCCAAAAATGAGGAAGTATGGTGGAAGAGGTCGTGGAAGTGGGCGGGGGTTGCCAGCTGGTACTGATGGTGGTGGTGCATCTGCTGGTAGTGGCAAAAGCACAATAGCACCTAAGGCAGGAGGTGTTGAGCCTGCGTCATCGCCTGGCTCCACAAGGCCTCGAAGGCTCCCTTTCCCGGGAGTAGGTAAACCACTTTTAAAGCCAGAGCTTCAGGAACAAGTTTTGGCTTACATTGCTGACACAGCCTCCAGCTCTATCGCCTCCTCTTCTGAAGTTTCATAAAATAAAAGCACTGAGTCGTCAGTGGAGGCTCCTAGTCAGGAACAACACCTTTCCTTGTGTCCTTCATCCCTACCAAAAGTAAAGGATGCGGCAGGCCACACTACAGATTACTCCATGGAGCTCTTTTCACATACCATGCCTGGGTTATCAGTTCAAATTGTGAATTCCCCAGTCCAAGATGAATATGACATGGAGTGCACTGATGCACAGCCACTGCTAGATTTTTCTGCTGGTACATTCACTCAGAGCACTACATTGTCCTCGCAGTGTACTGAGCCAGAATATGACCCTGATGAAACTCAGGTGCCCCTTCCCGCATACTGTACCACATTATACGGTGACACAGAGGAAGGTGCACATGAAATTGAAGAGGAGGTGATGGATGACCCAGTTGTTGACCCAGATTGGCATCCATTGGAGGAAGAGGGTGCCGCTGCCAATAGCTCAGAAGAGGAGGAGGAGCATCCGCAGCAGGCATCGACATGGCAACAGCTGTTACCTGGGAAGCCTGTAGCAGTCCAAAAATGGGTTACAAAAAACAAAAGAGTTGCAGGACAGCTTGGTCAGACGGTCAAATTAGCACAGCATGCAAGGCCTCAAAATGTCTTCCATAGTAGGAAGAGTGCAGTGTGGCACTTTTTTGAACAAAATCCTAATGATCAGGCAAAGGTTATCTGTAAGAAGTGCGCAAAGACCTTTAGCCGAGGGAAAAATCAGAGAAATTTGAATACCAGTTGCATGCTTAGACATTTAACCACCATGCACTTGCAAGCATGGACGGACTACCAAACCTCACATACCACAAGTGCACCTGCTCCAAATGAAGGTAGTCAGCAACGCTACATCGCTTCCCCCACTGTAAGCCCATCGGTTAGCACACCACCAGCAGCAAATGTTGAGGTGTCATTGCAAGGCCAAAGCAGTCAGGGAATCACAATGTTATTGCTACGAAAGGCTGAATCTAGACCATCAGCAAGACCACCAACACCATCACCATCACCAACCCTCTCTCAGTCTGCCATGTCCACCGCTAGTTCCACCATATGCAGCTTTGAAGTCCAGCTCACCCTACCAGAGATTCTGAGTAAGACAAGAAAGTACTCATCCTCTCATCCGCGTACACTGTGTTTGAATGCCCACATTGCCAAACTAATCTCGATAGAGATGATGCCCTACCGGTTGGTTGAAAGCGAAGCTTTCCGCGAGCTCATGGCCTACGCAGTACCACGCTATGACCTACCCAGTCTGCACTTCTTTTCTCGAAAAGCCATCCCAGCCCTCCACCTGCATGTGAAAGACCGCATTGTCCATGCACTCAAGCAATCAGTGAGTGGAAAGGTGCACCTCACAACAGATGCATGGTCCAGTAGGCATGGCCAGGGCCGTTATGTGTCCATCACTGCGCACTGGGTTAATGTGGTGGATGCAGGGTCCACAGGGGACAGAGGCGGTGGGATAGTGCTGCCTAGCCCACCGTATAGGAAACAGTTGGCTGTAGGCGTTCAACCCTCCTCCTCCAGAAGCGAAAGCTCGTCCACGCAGCGTAGTCACACGAGCACTCCATCCGCAGCTGCCAGTGTTGCACACGAGGTGTCCCACTATCGAACAGCTAGTGGTAAGCGTCAGCAGACTGTGTTGAAGATGATGTGTTTGGGCGACAACAGACACATCGTGGAGGTACTGGCCGACTACTTACAGCGACAAACTGAGTCTACATCTTGAGGCAGGCAAGGTAGTTAGTGATAACGGCCGGAATTTTGTGGCAGCCGTAGCCCTTTCAAAACTCAGACACATACCTTGCCTGGCTCATACCTTGAACCTGGTGGTGCAGTGCTTCCTCAATAATTATCCGGAGTTAACAGCCCTGCGCCATAAGGTGCGAAGACTGTGCTTGCACATCCGCTGGTCGCCCGTACACTCCAGTCGTATGCAGAAGCTGCAGCGATTGCTCCCCCTTCCCAAGCACCGCCTAATTATCGACGTTGCAACAAGGTGGAACTCCACCCTGCACATGGAAGAGAGGCTGTGCGAACAGAGGCAGGCCATAATGCATTTGTGGGAGGATACACAGGCAGGCAGTTTGAGGGCTGACATGGAGTTGTCGGGTGTGCAGTGGTCGAAGCTGATAGACCTCTGTAAAGTCCTTCACTGTTTTGAGGAATGCACATGGCTGGTAATCGCAGACGACACCATCATAAGCATGAGCATTCCACTTATGCTTCTGCTCATGCAAACTTTGACGCACATTAAGGAGCAGGCATCTGCAGCTGAGGAGGAAGAGGAAGTGGAGGAGGGAAGCCTTGATGACAGTCAGCCATTGTCTGCTCAGGGAACTTTCCTGGACGAGGTTGAGGAAGAAGAGGAAGAGGAGGAGGATGATGGGGATGATTATTTAGGGGAGGAGGATGCTTCTCAGGGGGCAAGAGAAAATGTTGGCGTGGCAAGGTCAGGTACAGGGTTTGTGCGTGACTGGAGGAATGTGGGTTTGCCAGAAAGTGCTCCTCCACCCAGCACTCGCAGTGCACCATTGACACCTGGAACATTGTCCCACATGTGTGATCATGCCTTGCAGATCCTAAAAAGGGACCCCCGCATTGCCAAAATGATGAACGATGACGACTACTGGCTGGCCAGCATCCTCGATCCACGCTACAAAGGTAAATTACACAACATCATACCACAGGAGAACGTAGAGCTAATATTGGCTAACAAACAAGCAACTCTGGTAAACCATTTGTTTGAGGCATTCCCAGCACACAGCAGCGGTGATGGTTCTCCCACGAGCCGTAGGGGACAACATGGAAGAGGTGTTCGTGGTGCACACATCTGAAGTGGCATTGGAGACAGGAGTTTCATGACCATGTTGTGGACTGATTTTTCAATTACTGCTCACACGACTGGTAACACTGCATCGATTGAAAGTGACAGGAGACAGCAGTTGTCAACTATGATTACAAAATACTTCTCCTCCCATATCGATGTTCTCCCTCACAGGTCATTCCCCTTTGACTATTAGGCCTGTAAACTGGACACCTGGCCTGAATTGGAACAATATGCCTTACAGGGGCTCGCTTGCCCTGATAGCTAGTGTGCTATCCGAAAGAGTCTTCAGTGCTGCTGGATCAATCCTGACAGAAAAAAGGACCCGTCTGTTGACCCAAAATGCTGATGATCTAACCTTCATTAAAATGAATCATGCATGGGTTTCAAATGATTTTGTCCCACCTTCCCCTGCTGACAGATAGGTTGACAGAAAAGTGGCTCGCTTTTGTCCTCCTCTTCCTTGAACTTCTCTAGAGTTGAGCGACTTTTGGTTTTTTAGGGTCGCGTTTCGTTTCGTGAAGCCCGACTTTTCCAAAAGTCGGGTCGAGCAAGATCGTCCGATTATAGGGAAAAGTCGGGGTCGTCCTGAAACACGAAACCCAATGTAAGTCAATGGGGAATAAAAGTCGGCAGTGAGAGGAGGACAGGAAACACACCTACAGTGCCCATTTGAATGCCAAAAGCATCAATTCTTCTTACTTAAGCTTGTCAACCTTAATTAACTTCATAATACAAGTTACGCACTGAAAAATGGGGGTTATTTGGCTAAAGTTGTGGTGGGGGAGGGCTGGCTGCAGGTTTTCATGTGCCCTGGGCGAAAGAGCGCCCCTTTAACACATACCACAACTCATCATGCTCCGATACGGCAGAGAAATAGCGGTATAGTACAATGAAAAATACCTCACTTTTTACATCTCATGACGAGGCCCATCTATTTCTCCATACAGAATCATTGGTCCCATATAATGTTTGAAACAGTATATGATGAGCTCCACATAATGCTACAGTATACAGTATGTTGGTCCCCATGGATGAAGCTCCACTGTCTTATGGGCCCAAATAATGCTCCAAACATAATGGGCCCCATTTCTAATGCTCTAGTGTATAATGGGCCCTGTAAATGCTGCTCCAGTGTCTGATGTCCACCTTTGGAATGCTCCAGTGTATGGTGGGCCCCATCTATCATTCTCCAGAGTATAGTGCTCCCCAAAAATTGCTGTCCCAACATTGAAAACAATCAAATAAGTCTCCTCGCTAAGGAATCCCTGTACTTGTCTGGACTCCTCGTCGTCCCCATCTTCCATCTCACTGCACAGTATTTCAACTTTGCAAGTGTTGTGATCCTGAGCAAGCAGGGGGGGCCCACTCGTTGGCGACGGCACTGGCACAGGGCACCTGATAGTACGGTGGTGTGTCTAATGGCGGGTGGGCCGAACCTGCACTTTCATCTGCAACTTCCTCTTTGTCACCGTGTAAGATGGAACTGTATATGGGAAGGGTAACCTGAGTTTCATCAGGGTCAGATTCAGGTCGTGTAGCGTGCGAGGGGAATGTAGTGGTCTGGGTCAATGTACCAGCAGATTCATCGAGCAGTGGCTGGGCATCAGTGCACTTTTGTCGCCCCCAGGAGTACGGTCGCCACAGTGGTATTACCTTCTTCCTAGGGAGTGTGATGTCATGCTTGGGAGCAACGAACGATCTCTCTAGCAGGTTAACTGATTGGGCGGCGTTATTCCCACGAGTCATGACCCTCCAAACAGCGTTCATGAAGGCAAAGTGTTTGTTTTACGTGGGCAGTATGGTTGCAAAGCTGAACCTTAAAGGAATGTCAAGAAGGGCACCACCAGGAGTGGAGCCTATGGTTAAATTCGACTCCACCTGGGAAACCTCAACCATGCCAGCTACAGAACAGATGCACACATTGCAAGCTTAATTCCGTTAACGAACGAGACTCCGTCATGCCCCGCGGTCCGAGTCCGGCTTACTAGAGGGACACGTGAGGCTCTGGCACATGAGATTGGCCAATAACTGGTGTGTCATGCCCTTACATGTCCGTGGCTGCATGTGCACTACACTGAAAAGGCCAGCGTTTGTCGCTTACAGGTGCAGATAACCCGCTGAACAACGTTAGTGATGGGGATCACTGATTACAATTAGAGTTGAGCGACTTTTGTTTTTTTGGGTCGCGTTTCGTTTCGTGAAACCCGACTTTTCCAAAAGTCGGGTCGAGCAAGATCGTCCGATTATAGGGAAAAGTCGGGGTCGTCCCGAAACACGAAACCCAATGTAAGTCAATGGGGAATAAAAGTCGGCAGTGAGAGGAGGACAGGAAACACACCTACAGTGCCCATTTGAATGCCAAAAGCATCAATTCTTCTTACTTAAGCTTGTCAACCTTAATTAACTTCATAATACAAGTTACGCACTGAAAAATGGGGGTTATTTGGCTAAAGTTGTGGGGGGGGAGGGCTGGCTGCAGGTTTTCATGTGCCCTGGGCGAAAGAGCGCCCCTTTAACACATACCACAACTCATCATGCTCCGATACGGCAGAGAAATAGCGGTATAGTACAATGAAAAATACCTCACTTTTTACATCTCATGACGAGGCCCATCTATTTCTCCATACAGAATCATTGGTCCCATATAATGTTTGAAACAGTATATGATGAGCTCCACATAATGCTACAGTATATGTTGGTCCCCATGGATGAAGCTCCACTGTCTTATGGGCCCAAATAATGCTCCAAACATAATGGGCCCCATTTCTAATGCTCTAGTGTATAATGGGCCCTGTAAATGCTGCTCCAGTGTCTGATGTCCACCTTTGGAATGTTCCAGTGTATGGTGGGCCCCATCTATCATTCTCCAGAGTATAGTGCTCCCCAAAAATTGCTGTCCCAACATTGAAAACAATCAAATAAGTCTCCTCGCTAGGGAATCCCTGTACTTGTCTGGACAGGTGCTGTAGCTTGCTTAACAGCTCGCCAGCCGTTCTCACGCCCAGTATGGATTGCACGTGATTGCACAAAGGTTAGAAAGGGTACCGTATCCCTGGATAACATGTATGGATAGCGTACACATTCAAAATATATGTCTCAGGAGGCAGGCCCAGACGGTGTCAGGCCCAGTATGGATTGCACGTGATTGCACAAAGGTTAGAAAGGGTACCGTATCCCTGGATAACATGTATGGATAGCGTACACATTCAAAATATATGTCTCAGGAGGCAGGCTCAGACGGTGTCAGGCACAGTATGGATTGCACGTGATTGCACAAAGGTTAGAAAGGGTACCGTATCCCCGGATAACATGTATGGATAGCGTACACATTCAAAATATATGTCTCAGGAGGCAGGCTCAGACGGTGTTAGGCCCAGTATGGATTGCAAGTGATTGCACAAAGGTTAGAAAGGGTACCGTATCCCCGGATAACATGTATGGATAGCGTACACATTCAAAATATATGTCTCAGGAGGCAGGCTCAGACGGTGTTAGGCCCAGTATGGATTGCACGTGATTGCACAAAGGTTAGAAAGGGTACCGTATCCCTGGATAACATGTATGGATAGCGTACACATTCAAAATATATGTCTCAGGAGGCAGGCTCAGACGGTGTCAGGCACAGTATGGATTGCACGTGATTGCACAAAGGTTAGAAAGGGTACCGTATCCCCGGATAACATGTATGGATAGCGTACACATTCAAAATATATGTCTCAGGAGGCAGGCTCAGGCGGTTTTAGGCCCAGTATGGATTGCACGTGATTGCACAAAGGTTAGAAAGGGTACCGTATCCCCGGATAACATGTATGGATAGCATACACATTCAAAATATATGTCTCAGGAGGCAGGCTCAGACGGTGTTAGGCCCAGTATGGATTGCACGTGATTGCACAAAGGTTAGAAAGGGTACCGTATCCCCGGATAACATGTATGGATAGCGTACACATTCAAAATATATGTCTCAGGAGGCAGGCTCAGACGGTGTTAGGCCCAGTATGGATTGCACGTGATTGCACAAAGGTTAGAAAGGGTACCGTATCCCTGGATAACATGTATGGATAGCGTACACATTCAAAATATATGTCTCAGGAGGCAGGCTCAGACGGTGTCAGGCCCAGTATGGATTGCACGTGATTGCACAAAGGTTAGAAAGGGTACCATATCCCTGGATAACATGTATGGATAGCGTACACATTCAAAATATATGTCTCAGGAGGCAGGCTCAGACGGTGTCAGGCACAGTATGGATTGCACGTGATTGCACAAAGGTTAGAAAGGGTACCGTATCCCCGGATAACATGTATGGATAGCGTACACATTCAAAATATATGTCTCAGGAGGCAGGCTCAGACGGTGTTAGGCCCAGTATGGATTGCAAGTGATTGCACAAAGGTTAGAAAGGGTACCGTATCCCCGGATAACATCTATGGATAGCGTACACTTTCAAAATATATGTCTCAGGAGGCAGGCTCAGACGGTGTCAGGCACAGTATGGATTTGACGGCCCAGATTACACAGCGGAGGAGCAGGGAGAGGTAAAGATTGCAAATGCTGGGGCCCTGCCCAAGCAAGGGGGGCCCACTCGTGGTCGTCGGTACTGGCACTGGGCCCCTCATAGTACAGCGGTGTGTCTGACGGCGGGTGTGCACCACCACCGTCAGAGACACTTGTTTGCACTATGAGGGACCCTGTGCCAGTGCCCGCGCCCAAGAGTCGGCCTACCCACCTGTCCAGGGCAACGGCACTCGCACGGTGTCATGCGGTAGGTGGTGACCCCGGCCATGGGGGGGGAGGCAGCACAGTTAGGGAGTTTTAGAAAGTGGCATATGTTGATGTTGGACATTCAGCTGATGCAAAAGGCGAAATAGGTGAAGTACCAGGAAGAGGTGGACCAAAGCAAGCCATTTTTCTGTCACCCTATGTGTCATCAGGGGAAGGTGGGACAAAATCCTTGGAAACCCATGCGTGGTTCATTTTAATGAAGGTTAGATCATCCACATTTTGGGTTGACAGACGGGTCCTTTTTTCTGTCAGGATTGATCCAGCTGCACTGAAGACTCTTTCCGATAGCACACTTGCAGCTGGGCAAGCAAGCTCCTGTAAGGCATATTGGGCCAATTCAGGCCAGGTGTCCAGTTTAGCGGCCCAATAGTCAAAGGGGAATGACCTGTGTGGGAGAACATTGATATGGGAGGAAAAGTAGTTTGTAACCATAGTTGACAACTGATGTCTCCTGTCACTTTCCATCGATGCAGTATTACCAGTTGTGTGAGCGGTATTTGAAAAATCAGTCCACAACAATGTCATGAAACCCCTGTCTCCAACGCCACTTCTGCTGTGTGCACCACGAACACCTCTGCCAAGCTGCCCCCGGCCCGTACGACTCGTGTGAGAACCATCACCGCTGCTGTGTGCTGGGAATGCCTCAAGCAACCGATTTACCAGAGTTGCTTGTTTATTAGCCGATATTAGGTCAAGGTTCTCCTGTGGCATGATGTTTTGTAATTTGCCTTTATAGCGTGGATCCAGGATGCTGGCCAACCAGTAGTCGTCATCGTTCATCATTTTGGCAATGCGGGGGTCCCTTTTTAGGATCGCCAAGGCATAATCTGACATGTGGGCCAATGTTCCCGGTGTCAATGATGCACTGCGAGTGCTGGGTGGAGGAGCACTTTCTGGCAAATCCACATCCCTCCAGTCACGCACAAACCCTGTACCAGACCTTGCCACGCCAACATTTTCACTTGCCCCACGAGATGCATCCTCCTCCCCTAAGTAATCATCCCCATCATCCTCCTCCTCCTCCTCTTCTTCCTCCACCTCGTCCAGGAGAGGTCCCTGAGCAGACAATGGCTGAATGTCATCAAGGATTCCCTCCTCCTCTTCCTCCTCATCAACATTGGCTGCAGACGCCTGCTCCTTAAGGTGCGTCAAAGTTTGCATGAGCAGACGCATAAGTGGGATGCTCATGCTTAGGATGGCGTCGTCTGCGCTTACCAGCCGTGTGCATTCCTCAAAACACTGAAGGACTTTACAAAGGTCTTTCAGCTTCGACCACTGCACGCCTGTCAACTCCATGTCTGCTCTCAAAGTGCCTGGCCGTGTATCCTCCCACAAATGCATTATGGCCTGCCTCTGCTCGCACAGCCGCTCCACCATGTGCAGGGTGGAGTTCAACCTTGTTGCAATGTCGATAATGAGGCAGTGGTTGGGAAGGTGGAGCAATCGCTGCAGCTTCTGCATACGAACGGAGTGTACAGGCGACCGGCGGATGTGCGAGCACAGTCTTCGCACCTTCTGGAGCAGGGCTGTTAACTCCGGATAATTTTTGAGGAAGCACTGCACCACCAGGTTCAAGGTGTGAGCCAAGCAAGGTATGTGGCTGAGTTTTGAAAGGGCTATGGCTGCCACAAAATTACGGCCGTTATCACTAACTACCTTGCCTGCCTCAAGATGTACACTGCCCAGCCATGACTCAGTTTGTCGCTTCAAGTACTCGGCCAGAACCTCGGCGGTGTGTCTGTCGCCCAAACACATCATCTGCAACACAGCCTGCTGACGCTTTCCACTAGCTGCTCGATAGGGGGACACATCGTGTGCAACAGTGGCAGCTGCAGATGGAGTGCTCGTACGACTGTGCTCTGTGGACGAGCTTTCGCTTCTGGAGGAGGAGGAGGAGGAGGAGGAGGAGGGTCGAACGCCTACAGCCAACTGTTTCCTATACCGTGGGCTAGGCAGCACTGTCCCACCACCGCTGTCCCCTGTGGACCCTGCATCCACCACATTAACCCAGTGCGCAGTGATGGACACGTAACGGCCCTGGCCATGCCGACTGGACCATGCATCAGTTGTGAGGTGCACCTTTCCGCTCACTGACTGCTTGAGTGCATGAACAATGCGGTCTTTCACATGATGGTGGAGGGCTGGGATGGCTTTGCGAGAGAAGAAGTGGCGACTGGGTAGGTCATAGCGTGGTACTGCATAGGCCATGAGTTCGCGGAAAGCTGTGCTTTCCACCAACCGAAAGGGCATCATCTCAAACGAGATTAGTTTGGCAATGTGGGCGTTCAAACCCAGTGTACGCGGATGAGAGACTGAGTACTTTCTTGACCTACTCATAGTGTCTGGGAGGGTGAGCTGGACTTGAGAGCTGCATATGGTGGAAGTAGCGGTGGACAGGGCGGACTGAGAGAGGGTTGATGATGGTGATGGAGTTGGTGTTCTTTCTGATGGCCTAGAATCAGTCTTTCGTTGATATAACAGTGGGATTCCCTGACTGCTGTGGTCTTGCAACGACACCTCAACATTTGCTGCTGTGCTAACCGGTGGGCTTACAGTGGGGGAAACAATGTAGCGTTGCTGACTACCTTCGTTGTGATCAGTTGCACATGTGGCACTTGAGGTTTGGTGTTGTGTCCACGCTTGCAAGTGCATGCTGGTTAAATGTCTAAGCATGCAACTGGTATTCAAATTTTAAAGATTTTTCCCTCGGCTAAAGGTCTTTGCGCTCTTCTTACAGATAACCTTGGCCTGATCATGAGGATTTTGTTCAAAAAAGTGCCACACTGCACTCTTCCTACTTTGGCAGACATTTTGCGGCCTAGCACGCTGTGATCTTTTGACCCTCTGGACAAGCTGTCCAGCAACTCTTTTGATGTTTGGAACCTGTCTTTGGAGTGCTCCGGGCCTGCCAGATAACAGCTGTTGCGATGTCGATGTCTGCTGTGGATGCTCCTCAGCTGAGCTATTGGAAGCAGCACCCTCTTCCCCCAATGGATGCCAATCTGGGTCAACAACTGGGTCATCCATCACCTCCTCTTCTATGTCATGTGCACCTTTCTCTGTGTCACCGTGTATGGTGGTATAGTGTGCGGGAAGGGGCACCTGAGTCTCATCAGGGTTAAAATCTGGCTCTGTACACTGCGAGGACAATGTAGTGCTCTGAGTGAATGTACCAGCAGAATCATCCATCAGCGGCTGTGCATCAGTGCACTCCATGTCAGATTCATCTTGGCCTGGGTAATTCACCATTTCACTTGATAATCCAGGCATGGTATGTGAAAACAGCTCCATGGAGTAATCAGTAGTATGGCCTGCGTCATCCTTCAATCTTGGTTGGGGTGAAGGACACAAGGAAAGGTGTGGTTCATGAACATGAGCCTCCAATGACGACTCAGTGCTTTTACTTTTTACAACTGAAGAAGAGGAGGCGATAGAGCTGGAGGCTGAGTCAGCAATGTAAGACAAAACTTTTTCCTGATGCTCTGCCTTTAAAAGCGGTTTGCCAACTCCTAGAAAACTAAGCGTTCGAGGCCTTATGTAGCCAGACGATGACGCAGGGTCAGCACCTCCTGCATTCGGTCCTATTTTGCTCTTGCCACTACCATCAGATCCACCACCAACACCATCATTACCAGCTGCCAACCCCCGCCCAATTCCACGGCCTCTTCCACCAGCCTTCCTCATTTTTGGTAGAAATGTAGACAAAATCCAACAAACTATATAGTAATGTAAAACAAGGTACAAGGTGTCTATAGGACAGGGGAGATTTAGAATTTCTGCACACACTTGTGGACAGTGGACACTTTTGGATTGTGTGAGGCCCACTGATATCTCAGCGCTATGTGACAGGCTCGATGGCACAGCTGCCTGTGACCAAAGTGACGAGAGGATAATGGAGATTTTGAATCTCTGCGCACACTTTTGGACACTGGACACTTGTGGATTGTGTGAGGCCCACTGATATCTGAGCGCTATGTGACAGGCTCGATGGCACAGCTGCCTGGGACCAAAGTGACGAGAGGATAATGGAGATTTTGAATCTCTGCGCACACTTTTGGACACTGGACACTTGTGGATTGTGTGAGGCCCACTGATATCTGAGCGCTATGTGACAGGCTCGATGGCACAGCTGCCTGTGACCAAAGTGACGAGAGGATAATGGAGATTTTGAATCTCTGCGCACACTTTTGGACACTGGACACTTGTGGATTGTGTGAGGCCCACTGATATCTGAGCGCTATGTGACACGCTCGATGGCACAGCTGCCTGTGACCAAAGTGACGAGAGGATAATGGAGATTTTGAATCTCTGCGCACACTTTTGGACACTGGACACTTGTGGATTGTGTGAGGCCCACTGATATCTGAGCGCTATGTGACACGCTCGATGGCACAGCTGCCTGTGACCAAAGTGACGAGAGGATAATGGAGATTTTGAACCTCTGCGCACACTTTTGGACACTGGACACTTGTGGATTGTGTGAGGCCCACTGATATCTGAGCGCTATGTGACACGCTCGATGGCACAGCTGCCTTTGACCAAAGTGACGAGAGGATAATGGAGATTTTGAATCTCTGCGCACACTTTTGGACACTGGACACTTGTGGATTGTGTGAGGCCCACTGATATCTGAGCGCTATGTGACACACTCGATGGCACAGCTGCCTGTGACCAAAGTGACGAGAGGATAATGGAGATTTTGAATCTCTGCGCACACTTTTGGACACTGGACACTTGTGGATTGTGTGAGGCCCACTGATATCTGAGCGCTATGTGACACACTCGATGGCACAGCTGCCTGTGACCAAAGTGACGAGAGGATAATGGAGATTTTGAATCTCTGCGCACACTTTTGGACACTGGACACTTGTGGATTGTGTGAGGCCCACTGATATCTGAGAGCTATGTGACAAGCTCGATGGCACAGCTGTGACCAAAGTGACGAGAGGATAATGGAGATTTTGAATCTCTGCGCACACTTTTGGACACTGGACACTTGTGGATTGTGTGAGGCCCACTGATATCTGAGCGCTATGTGACAGGCTCGATGGCACAGCTGCCTGTGACCAAAGTGACGAGAGGATAATGGAGATTTTGAATCTCTGCGCACACTTTTGGACACTGGACACTTGTGGATTGTGTGAGGCCCACTGATATCTGAGCGCTATGTGACACGCTCGATTGCACAGCTGCCTGTGACCAAAGTGACGAGAGGATAATGGAGATTTTGAATCTCTGCGCACACTTTTGGACACTGGACACTTGTGGATTGTGTGAGGCCCACTGATATCTGAGCGCTATGTGACACGCTTGATGGCACAGCTGCCTGTGACCAAAGTGACGAGAGGATAATGGAGATTTTGAATCTCTGCGCACACTTTTGGACACTGGACACTTGTGGATTGTGTGAGGCCCACTGATATCTGAGCGCTATGTGACAGGCTCGATGGCACAGCTGTGACCAAAGTGACGAGAGGATAATGGAGATTTTGAATCTCTGCGCACACTTTTGGACACTGGACACTTGTGGATTGTGTGAGGCCCACTGATATCTGAGCGCTATGTGACACGCTCGATGGCACAGCTGCCTGTGACCAAAGTGACGAGAGGATAATGGAGATTTTGAATCTCTGCGCACACTTTTGGACACTGGACACTTGTGGATTGTGTGAGGCCCACTGATATCTGAGCGCTATGTGACAGGCTCGATGGCACAGCTGCCTGTGACTAAAGTGACGAGAGGATAATGGAGATTTTGAATCTCTGCGCACACTTTTGGACACTGGACACTTGTAGATTGTGTGAGGCCCACTGATATCTGAGCGCTATGTGACACGCTCGATGACACAGCTGCCTGTGACCAAAGTGACGAGAGGATAATGGAGATTTTGAATCTCTGCGCACACTTTTGGACACTGGACACTTGTGGATTGTGTGAGGCCCACTGATATCTGAGCGCTATGTGACACGCTCGATGGCACAGCTGCCTGTGACCAAAGTGACGAGAGAATAATGGAGATTTTCAATCTCTGCGCACACTTTTGGACACTGGACACTTGTGGATTGTGTGAGGCCCACTGATATCTGAGCGCTATGTGACACGCTCGATGGCATAGCTGCCTGTGACCAAAGTGACGAGAGGATAATGGAGATTTTGAATCTCTGCGCACACTTTTGGACACTGGACACTTGTAGATTGTGTGAGGCCCACTGATATCTGAGCGCTATGTGACACGCTCGATGACACAGCTGCCTGTGACCAAAGTGACGAGAGGATAATGGAGATTTTGAATCTCTGCGCACACTTTTGGACACTGGACACTTGTGGATTGTGTGAGGCCCACTGATATCTGAGCGCTATGTGACATGCTCGATGGCACAGCTGCCTGTGACCAAAGTGACGAGAGGATAATGTAGATTTTCAATCTCTGCGCACACTTTTGGACACTGGACACTTGTGGATTGTGTGAGGCCCACTGATATCTGAGCGCTATGTGACACGCTCGATGGCATAGCTGCCTGTGACCAAAGTGACGAGAGGATAATGGAGATTTTGAATCTCTGCGCACACTTTTGGACACTGGACACTTGTGGATTGTGTGAGGCCCACTGATATCTGAGCGCTATGTGACAGGCTCGATGGCACAGCTGTGACAAAAGTGACTAGAGGATAAGGGAGATTGGACTGCTTTTAAAAAAGCAGTTTGCGGAGCAGTGGGTAAACAGCAATGCCAGCGTGTCAGGAAGCCTTAAAAGGCAGCCCAACAACCAACACCACTGATACACCACAATATAGCCTCCCCTTGCACTGCACACACAGTGACTTGTGTGTTGTGCAGGCCAAATCGCTAGCAGCAGAAGCAGTTTTTTTGTCTTCTTCCCTGCCTAACGCTCTCCCTACAGAATCAGCAGCAACCTCTCCCTATACTAAGATCGGCAGAAGTAAAAGGTGGTCGGCGTGCACGCCCTTTTATACCCCCTGTGACGCCCACCAAAGCAAGCCAATCACTTGCATGCCCTTCTGAAAGATGGTGGTGACCCATGCCTAGGTCATCACGTTGCCCACAGTGTCCGTGGATCCTGATTGGCTGAAAAAGAGCGCAAAACAAACTTTTGAAACGCGACTTTGGCGCGTAAGTCGCCGACCATAGTGGCCGACCTTATCCTAGGGTCGGGTTTCGTTTCATGAAACCCGACTTTGCCAAAAGTCGGCGACTTTTGAATTTTTTCGACCCGTTTCGCTCAACTCTAATTACAATTATTACCCGCGAACTATGATTTCCCAGTAAGTGCAGGTCAACCGCAGTTCCTGAGTTAGGCCTAACCGTCATTCCTGAAAAAATGAAAAACTTACTTGTGCAAACCACAGGTGCTGTATCTTGCTTAACAGCTCGCCAGCCGTTCTCACGCCCAGTATGGATTACACGTGATTGCACAAAGGTGAGAAAGGGTACCGTATCCCCAGATAACATGTATGGATAGCGTACACATTCAAAATATATGTCTATACATCAGGAGGCAGGCTCAGACGGTGTTAGGCCCAGTATGGATTGCACGTGATTGCACAAAGGTTAGAAAGGGTACCGTATCCCCAGATAACATGTATGGATAGCGTACACATTCAAAATATATGTCTATACATCAGGAGGCAGGCTCAGACGGTGTTAGGCCCAGTATGGATTGCACGTGATTGCACAAAGGTTAGAAAGGGTACCGTTTCCCCTGATAACATGTATGGATAGCGTACACATTCAAAATATATGTCTATACATCAGGAGGCAGGCTCAGACGGTGTTAGGCCCAGTATGGATTGCACGTGATTGCACAAAGGTTAGAAAGGGTACCGTTTCCCCGGATAACATGTATGGATAGCGTACACATTCAAAATATATGTCTATACATCAGGAGGCAGGCTCAGACGGTGTTAGTCCCAGTATGGATTGCACGTGATTGCACAAAGGTTAGAAAGGGTACCGTATCCCCAGATAACATGTATGGATAGCGTACACATTCAAAATATATGTCTATACATCAGGAGGCAGGCTCAGACGGTGTTAGGCCCAGTATGGATTGCACGTGATTGCACAAAGGTTAGAAAGGGTACCGTTTCCCCGGATAACATGTATGGATAGCGTACACATTCAAAATATATGTCTATACATCAGGAGGCAGGCTCAGACAGTGTTAGGCCCAGTATGGATTGCACGTGATTGCACAAAGGTTAGAAAGGGTACCGTATCCCCAGATAACATGTATGGCTGGCGTACACATTCAAAATATATGTCTATACAGCATGAGGCAGGCTCAGACGGTGTTAGGCCCAGATGGATTGCACGTGATTGCACAAAGGTTAGAAAGGGTACCGTATCCCCAGATAACATGTATGGATAGCGTACACATTCAAAATATATGTCTATACATCAGGAGGCAGGCTCAGACGGTGTTAGGCCCAGTATGGATTGCACGTGATTGCACAAAGGTTAGAAAGGGTACCGTATCCCCAGATAAAATGTATGGATAGCGTACACATTCAAAATATATGTCTATACATCAGTATGGATTTGACGGCCCAGACTACACAGCGGAGGAGCAGGGAGAGGTAAAGATTGCAAATGCTGGGGCCCTGCCCAAGCAAGGGGGGCCCACTCGTGGGCATCGGTACTGGCACTGGGCCCCTCATAGTACGGCGGTGTGTCTGACGGCGGGTGTACACCACCACCGTCAGAGACACTTGATTGCACTATGAAGGACCCTGTGCCAGTGCCCGCGCCCAAGAGTCGGCCTACCCACCTGTCCAGGGCAACGGCACTCGCACGGTGTCGTGCGCTAGGTGGTGACCCCGGCCATGGGGGGGAGGCAGCACAGTTAGGGAGTTTTAGAAAGTGGCATATGTTGATGTTGGACATTCAGCTGATGCAAAAGGTGAAATAGGTCTAGTCCCAGGAAGAGGTGGACCAAAGCAAGCCATTTTTCTGTCACCCTATGTGTCATCAGGGGAAGGTGGGACAAAATCCTTGGAAACCCATGCATGGTTCATTTTAATGAAGGTTAGATCATCCACATTTTGGGTTGACAGACGGGTCCTTTTTTCTGTCAGGATTGATCCAGCTGCACTGAAGACTCTTTCCGATAGCACACTTGCAGCTGGGCAAGCGAGCTCCTGTAAGGCATATTGTGCCAATTCAGGCCAGGTGTCCAGTTTAGCGGCCCAATAGTCAAATGGGAATGATCTGTGTGGGAGAACATCGATATGGGAGGAAAAGTAGTTTGTTACCATAGTTGACAACTGCTGTCTCCTGTCACTTTCCATCGATGCAGTATTACCAGTTGTGTGAGCGGTATTTGAAAAATCAGTCCACAACATTGACATGAAACCCCTGTCTCCAACGCCACTTCTGCTGTGTGCACCACGAACACCTCTGCCAAGCTGCCCCCGGCCCGTACGGCTCGTGTGAGAACCATCACCGCTGCTGTGTGCTGGGAATGCCTCAAGCAACCGATTTACCAGAGTTGCTTGTTTATTAGCCAATATTAGGTCAAGGTTCTCCTGTGGCATGATGTTTTGTAATTTGCCTTTATAGCGTGGATCCAGGATGCTGGCCAACCTGTAGTCGTCATCGTTCATCATTTTGGCAATGCGTGGGTCCCTTTTTAGGATCTGCAAGGCATAATCTGACATGTGGGCCAATGTTCCCGGTGTCAATGATGCACTGCGAGTGCTGGTTGGAGGAGCACTTTCTGGCAAATCCACATCCCTCCAGCCACGCACAAACCCTGTACCAGACCTTGCCACGACAACATTCTCACTTGCCCCACGAGATGCATCCTCCTCCCCTAAGTAATCATCCCCATCATCCTCCTCCTCCTCCTCTTCTTCCTCCACCTCGTCCAGGAGAGGTCCCTGAGCAGACAATGGCTGAATGTCATCAAGGATTCCCTCCTCCTCTTCCTCCTCATCAACATTGGCTGCAGACGCCTGCTCCTTAAGGTGCGTCAAAGTTTGCATGAGCAGACGCATAAGTGGGATGCTCATGCTTAGGATGGCGTCGTCTGCGCTTACCAGCCATGTGCATTCCTCAAAACACTGAAGGACTTTACAGAGGTCTTTCAGCTTCGACCACTGCACACCTGTCAACTCCATGTCTGCTCTCAAAGTGCCTGGCCGTGTATCCTCCCACAAATGCATTATGGCCTGCCTCTGCTCGCACAGACGCTCCACCATGTGCAGGGTGGAGTTCCACCTTTTTGCAATGTCGATAAGGAGGCAGTGGTTGGGAAGGTGGAGCAATCGCTGCAGCTTCTGCATACGAACGGAGTGTACAGGCGACCGGCGGATGTGCGCGCACAGTCTTCGCACCTTCTGGAGCAGGGCTGTTAACTCCGGATAATTTTTGAGGAAGCACTGCACCACCAGGTTCAAGGTGTGAGCCAAGCAAGGTATATGGCTGAGTTTTGAAAGGGCTATGGCTGCCACAAAATTACGGCCGTTATCACTAACTACCTTGCCTGCCTCAAGATGTACACTGCCCAGCCATGACTCAGTTTGTCGCTTCAAGTACTCGACCAGCACCTCGGCGGTGTGTCTGTTACCCAAACACATCATCTGCAACACAGCCTGCTGACGCTTTCCACTAGCTGCTCGATAGGGGGACACATCATGTGCAACAGTGGCAGCTGCAGATGGAGTGCTCGTACGACTGCGCTCTGTGGACGAGCTTTCGCTTCTGGAGGAGGAGGAGGGTCGAATGCCTACAGCCAACTGTTTCCTATACCGTGGGCTAGGCAGCACTGTCCCACCACCGCTGTCCCCTGTGGACCCTGCATCCACCACATTAACCCAGTGCACAGTGATGGACACGTAACGGCCCTGGCCATGCCGACTGGACCATGCATCAGTTGTGAGGTGCACCTTTCCGCTCACTGACTGCTTGAGTGCATGGACAATGCGGTCTTTCACATGATGGTGGAGGGCTGGGATGGCTTTGCGAGAGAAGAAGTGGCGACTGGGTAGGTCATAGCGTGCTACTGCATAGGCCATGAGTTCGCAGAAAGCTGTGCTTTCCAGCAACCGAAAGGGCATCATCTCAGACGAGATTAGTTTGGCAATGTGGGCGTTCAAACCCAGTGTATGCGGATGAGAGACTGAGTACTTTCTTGACCTACTCATAGTGTCTGGGAGGGTGAGCTGGTCTTGAGAGCTGCATATGGTGGAAGTAGCGGTGGACAGGGCGGACTGAGAGAGGGTTGATGATGGTGATGGAGTTGGTGTTCTTTCTGATGGCCTAGAATCAGTCTTTCGTTGATATAACAGTGGGATTCCCTGACTGCTGTGGCCTTGCAACGACACCTCAACATTTGCTGCTGTGCTAACCGGTGGGCTTACAGTGGGGGAAACAATGTAGCGTTGCTGACTACCTTCGTTGTGATCAGTTGCACATGTGGCACTTGAGGTTTGGTGTTGTGTCCACGCTTGCAAGTGCATGCTGGTTAAATGTCTAAGCATGCAACTGGTATTCAAATTTTTCAGATTTTTCCCTCGGCTAAAGGTCTTTGCGCACTTCTTACAGATAACCTTGGCCTGATCATGAGGATTTTGTTCAAAAAAGTGCCACACTGCACTCTTCCTACATTGGCAGACATTTTGCGGCCTAGCACGCTGTGATCTTTTGACCCTCTGGACAAGCTGTCCAGCAACTCTTTTGATGTTTGGAACCTGTCTTTGGAGTGCTCTGGGCCTGCCAGATAACAGCTGTTGCGATGTCGATGTCTGCTGTGGATGCTCCTCATCTGAGCTATTGGAAGCAGCACCCTCTTCCCCCAATGGATGCCAATCTGGGTCAACAACTGGGTCATCCATCACCTCCTCTTCTATGTCATGTGCACCTTCCTCTGTGTCACCGTGTATGGTGGTATAGTGTGCGGGAAGGGGCACCTGAGTCTCATCAGGGTCAGAATCTGGCTCTGTACACTGCGAGGACAATGAAGTGCTCTGAGTGAATGTACCAGCAGAATCATCCATCAGCGGCTGTGCATCAGTGCACTCTATGTCAGATTCATCTTGGCCTGGGTAATTCACCATTTGACTTGATAATCCAGGCATGGTATGTGAAAACAGCTACATGGAGTAATCAGTAGTATGGCCTGCGTCATCCTTCAATCTTGGTTGGGGTGAAGGACACAAGGAAAGGTGTGGTTCATGAACATGAGCCTCCAATGACGACTCAGTGCTTTTACTTTTTACAACTGAAGAAGAGGAGGCGATAGAGCTGGAGGCTGAGTCAGCAATGTAAGACAAAACTTTTTCCTGATGCTCTGGCTTTAAAAGCGGTTTGCCAACTCCTAGAAAACTAAGCGTTCGAGGCCTTATGTAGCCAGACGATGACGCAGGATCAACACCTCCTGCATTCGTTCCTATTTTGCTCTTGCCACTACCATCAGATCCACCACCAACACCATCATTACCAGCTGCCAACCCCCGACCAATTCCACGGCCTCTTCCACCAGCCTTCCTCATTTTTCGTAGAAATGTAGACAAAATCCAACAGACTATAGTAATGTAAAACAAGGTACAAGGTGTCTATAGGACAGGGGAGATTTTGTATTTCTGCAGACACTTGTGGACACTGGACACTTTTGGATTGTGTGAGGCCCACTGATATCTGAGCGCTATATGACAGGCTCGATGGCACAGCTGTGACAAAAGTGACGAGAGGATAAGGGAGATTTTGAATTTCTGCAGACACTTGTGGACACTGGACACTTTTGGATTGTGTGAGGGCCACTGATATCTGAGCGCTATGTCACAGGCTCGATGGCACAGCTGTGACAAAAGTGACGAGAGGATAAGGGAGATTTTGAATTTCTGCAGACACTTGTGGACACTGGACACTTTTGGATTGTGTGAGACCCAATGAATATCTGAGCGCTATATGACAGGCTCGATGGCACAGCTGTGACCAAAGTGACTAGAGGATAAGGGAGATTTTGAATTTCTGCACACACTTGTGGACACTGGACACTTTTGGATTGTGTGAGGCCCAATGAATATCTGAGCGCTATGTGACAGGCTCGATGGCACAGCTGTGACCAAAGTGACTAGAGGATAAGGGAGATTTTGAATTTCTGCACACACTTGTGGACACTGGACACTTTTGGATTGTGTGAGGCCCAATGAATATCTGAGCGCTATGTGACAGGCTCGATGGCACAGCTGTGACCAAAGTGACTAGAGGATAAGGGAGATTTTGAATTTCTGCACACACTTGTGGACACTGGACACTTTTGGATTGTGTGAGACCCAATGAATATATGAGCGCTATGTGACAGGCTCGATGGCACAGCTGTGACCAAAGTGACTAGAGGATAAGGGAGATTTTGAATTTCTGCACACACTTGTGGACACTGGACACTTTTGGATTGTGTGAGGCCCAATGAATATCTGAGCGCTATGTGACAGGCTCGATGGCACAGCTGTGACCAAAGTGACTAGAGGATAAGGGAGATTTTGAATTTCTGCACACACTTGTGGACACTGGACACTTTTGGATTGTGTGAGGCCCAATGAATATCTGAGCGCTATGTGACAGGCTCAATGGCACAGCTGTGACCAAAGTGACTAGAGGATAAGGGAGATTTTGAATTTCTGCACACACTTGTGGACACTGGACACTTTTGAATTGTGTGAGGCCCAATGAATATCTGAGCGCTATGTGACAGGCTCGATGGCACAGCTGTGACCAAAGTGACTAGAGGATAAGGGAGATTTTGAATTTCTGCAGACACTTGTGGACACTGGACACTTTTGGATTGTGTGAGGGCCACTGATAACTGAGCGCTATGTCACAGGCTCGATGGCACAGCTGTGACAAAAGTGACGAGAGGATAAGGGAGATTTTGAATTTCTGCACACACTTGTGGACACTGGACACTTTTGGATTGTGTGAGGCCCACTGATATCTGAGCGCTATGTCACAGGCTCGATGGCACAGCTGTGACAAAAGTGACTAGAGGATAAGGGAGATTGGATTGCTTTTAAAAAAGCAGTTTGCAGAGCAGTGGGTAAACAGCAATGCCAGCCTGTCAGGAAGCCTTAAAAGGCAGCCCAACAACCAACACCACTGATACACCACAATATAGCCTCCCCTTGCACTGCACACACAGTGACTGGTGTGTTGTGCAGGCCAAATCGCTAGCAGCAGAAGCAGTTTTTTTTCTTCTCAGCAGGACAAAAAAAAAAAATTGGGATTGCTTTTAAAAAAGCAGTTTGCGGAGCAGTGGGTAAACAGCAATGCAGGAATGTCAGGAAGCCTTAGAAGGCAGCCCAACAACCAACACCACTGATACACCACTATATAGCCTCCCCTTGCACTGCACACACAGTGACTGGTGTGTTGTACAGGCCAAATCGCTAGCAGCAGAAGCAGTTTTTTTTTCTTCTCAGCAGGACAAAAAAAAAAATTGGGATTGCTTTTAAAAAAGCAGTTTGCGGAGCAGTGGGTAAACAGCAATGCAGGAATGTCAGGAAGCCTTAGAAGGCAGCCCAACAACCAACACCACTGATACACCACTATATAGCCTCCCCTTGCACTGCACACACAGTGACTGGTGTGTTGTGCAGGCCAAATCGCTAGCAGCAGAAGCAGTTTTTTTGTCTTCTTCCCTGCCTAATGCTCTCCCTACAGAATCAGCAGCAACCTCTCCCTATACTGAGATCGGCAGAAGTAAGATGGCGGTCGGCGTGCACGCCCTTTTATACCCCCTGTGACGCCCACCAAAGCAAGCCAATCACTTGCATGCCCTTCTGAAAGATGGTGGTGACCCCTGCCTATGTCATCACGTTGCCCACAGTGTCCGTGGATCCTGATTGGCTGAAAAAGAGGGCAAAACAAACTTTTGAAACGCGACTTTGGCGCGTAAGTCGCCGACCTGGTAGCCGACCTCATCCTAGGGTCGGGTTTCGTTTCATGAAACCCGACTTTGCCAAAAGTCGGCGACTTTTGACATTTTTCGACCCGTTTCCCTCAACTCTAAACTTCTCCAATTCCTCCATTTGCAGCTGCTGAATGTCCAACATCAACATATGCCATTTTTTCAACCTCCCTAAATGGGCTGCCTCCCCCCACAGGGCCGGGGTCACCACCTGGCGCACGCACTCGTGCGAGTGCCGTTGCCCTGGACAGGTGGATGGGCCAACTCTTGGGCGATGGCACTGGCACAGGGTCCCTCATAGTGCAATCAAGTGTCTCTGATGGTGGGGGTGCACACCCGCTGTCAGAGACACCGGCGTACTATGAGGGGCCCTGTGCCAGTACCGCCACCCACAAGTGGGCCTCCCCTGCTTGCTCAGGGCCCCAGCACTTGCAATACTTAACTCTCCCTGCTCCACCGCTGTATATTCTGGGCTGTCAAATCCTTCACTGGGACTGCCACTACAAATTTGGTAAACTGATAGATGATGGTTAAGACGTAGCTATGCCCTGTCGTGCTGGGCTCTATCTTCAGATGATCAATGGCTTCCATTTGTTATGGACGTCGACTCACAATGAGATGCAGTGGTGGTTTATCATCAGCTTTCACAGTTTTCCTACTCACAGACGTGTGACATTCCTGCCCACATTTTTAAATGTGTCCTCTCATGCCAATCCAATAGAATCGCCTACGGCCTGTGGCTTCTGTCTTTTGCACTCCAAAGTTACCTGACAGATCATGATAGGCAGTGAGGACCATGTCTACATCTCTCCCTGTGGTCACAATTTGATGGAGATGAGTAACGGTGATGGGATCCTCGGTACTGCAATACAGCAACCCTTTCTTCACAAAGAACTGTTTTTGCTGTCTCCACAGACAAAGTAATTGAGGGTCAGCATCACCTCTGAGAATTCTCCCGGGAGTTTTTCCCGTGATTAGTAATTCCAAAATTTCTGCAATCACTTGACTTTCCATCTGTACTTTTATCCATCTCATTTCCTCTTGCGGAGAGTCTGGACTGTCTTACTGAGACTGAAATATATATGAAGATTTAAAAATACCCCAACAGTGTATACTGGTGTACGCTTTGAATACATTACCCTTTTTCTACATTTTAGATTCTTGTCTAATCCATACTGAGGCTGTGAGTGTCTTTGTCGGACTCCGGAAATATACACGGAGATTTTTAATGATTAAACTATGCTATATATACCTGTTATCCAGTGATACTGTACCCTTTCTCAACTTTCTACAATCTTGTCGAATCCATACTGGGCCTGAGACCGTCTGCCTCCTGATATATAGACATAGATTTTTAATGTGTAAACTATGCTATATATACCTGTTATCCGGTGATACTGTACCCTTTCTCAACTTTCTACAATCTTGTCGAATCCATACTGGGCCTGAGACCGTCTGAGTCTGCCTCCTGATTAGAGATGAGCGGTGTTGGAGTCGAACTGTTCGCCAAGTTCAAATTCGAGCTATTTTGGGCGGTGTTCGAGCCGTTCGTCGAACTCGAACACTTTTCTTAAAATTCGGCTGTTCGAGGTTCCGTTCGAGAACGGTACGTTCACCAAAAGCGTAACTTTATTTTCACATTAATAATGGTTTTCAATGTTAATAGACAGTTTCATGGCATAGTAGCGGTGTCTGGTAGCCAGCGGTGTAGTACACCTGTCGAGGAGCTACACCGTGTGTGTTTCTAATAATTTTTTACCGCATCTTGTCCAGAAAATCCTTTTGGGCCTTGTAGCACTGTCTGCTACTCAGCAGAGGAGCCCACCCGTGAACCTAGCTATGCCGCCTGTTTATGAAAGAACCAGTTTTTGACTGCATTTAGCCCAGTTAATACTTTGGGCCTAGTAACTGTGTCTGCAACTCAGCAGAGGAGCCCACCCATGAACCAAGCTGTGCCGCCTGTTTATGTAAGAACCATTTTTTAACTCCATTTAGCCCAGTGAATACTTTGGGCCTAGTAACTGTGTCTACTGCTCAGCAGAGGAGCCCACCCGTGAACCTAGCTATGCCGCCTGTTTATGTAAGCACTGCCTGCTACTCAACAGAGTTGCCCACCCGTGAACAAAGCTATGCCGCCTGTTTCTGTAAGAACTGTGTGCTACTCAGCAGAGGAGCCCCTTGTTCGCGGGGAAGAATTGGAATCCCAGATCCCCATCACTAACGGCGTTCAGCGGGTTATCCGCACCTGTAAGCGGCACACGCTGGTCCTTTCAGTGTAGCGTGCGTGCAGTCCTGGACATGTAAGGGCATGACAGATCTGTTATTGCTCGATCTCGCGTGCCAGAGCCTCATGTGTCCCTCTAGTAAGCTGGACGCGGACCGCGGGGGCATGCCGGAGTCTCGTTCACTAACGGAATTAAGCTGACAAATCACTAGCACAGCTAAAAATGGCCATGCACCACCACCCACAGAATCGAGAAAGCTTGCAATCTGTTCATCCTTCCCATGGCTGGCATGGTTGAGGTTGCCCGTGTGGAGTCCAATTAAGCCGCAGGCTCCACTCCTGGTGGTGCCCTTCTGGACATTCCTTTAAGGTTCAGCTTTGCAACCATACTGCCCCCCGGAAACCAAACACTTTGCCTTCATGGACGCTGTTCAGAGGGTCGTGGGAATAACGCCGCCCGATCGGCAGTTGGCATAATTTATGGTGGGAAGTCCGACGGTATATGATCGTCTTCGATTTTAGAATTTTAGAATTTTTTTAATTTTAGATTTTTATTCCAGCCTTTCTTAACTTTATAAGGGCATGACATGCCTATATCTGTGTCTGCTCCTCCTCCTTTTACTCCTCCACCTTTTTTCTATATGTAGTTGCCCTTTTCCATATGTTATTTGTGTCCTCTGAGCATTTTGTCTGCTTTGGGCACCTTTTAAGGTGTTTTGTATGTGTTTTCTATGTGTTTGTATGTGTTTGTGTTTGCCTGCCATTGTTTTCAATGTGGTTTGACGGTGTTCGACGAACATTTGACGAACTTGCCTCGTGTTCAACGAACCGAACTAAACTCGAATACTAGCGGGGTGGCTCAACACTACTCCTGATATATAGATGTACATTTTTAATGTTTAAACTATGCTATATATACCTGGTATCTGGTGATACTGTACCCTTTCTGCCAGAAAGTCCTCCTCCACCCACCACTCTAAGTATATCATTGGCACCTGGAACATTGGCCCACTTGTGTGATTATTTCTTGCGGATCTTCTATTTATATTGTGGTGTGATCCATCTGGAGCGTGTGAGAGTCTGTGGGTTACTCCTGCAATTTATATGTAGATTTAAAAATTACCCCAACACTGTATACAGCTCTATGCTTGTGATACATTACCCATTTACTGGTTTTTATATTCTGGCCTAATCCAAACTGACCAAGTGAGAGTCTGTTTCTGACTCTGGAAATAAATACTGAGATTGACAATGACCCCTACACTGTATACAGCTGTACGTTTCAGATCCATTACCGTTTTACAGCTTTTTATATTGTGTTGTAATCCATACTGAGCCTGAGAGCATCTGTGTCTGCCTCCTGAAATATATACAGAGATTTAGAATGTTTAAACTATACTATATATACTTGCTATCTGATGATACTGTACCCTTTTTCTACTTTTCATAATCTTGTCTAATCCATACTGAGCCTGTGAGCGTCTCTGTGTGACTCATGAAATATATTCGGTGATTTATAATTATCCTTTGACTGTATACAGCTGTACGCTTCTGATACAGTACCATATATCTGATGTTATTTTGGGTACATTTTCTCCAAAATTTGGATGTATGGTGGAAGAGACCACGGACGTGGGCGTGGGGGGGGGGCAGCTGGTACTGATGGTGGTGGTGCATCTGCAGGTAGTGGCAAAAGCACAATAGCAGCTAAGGCAGGAGGTGTTTAGCCTATGTCATGGTCTGGCTCCAGAAGGCCTGGAAGGCTACCTTTTCTGGGAGTAGGTTAACCGCTTTTAAAGCCAGAGCATCAGGAACTGGTTTTGTCTTACATTGCCGAAGCAGTCTCCAGCTAATATGCCCTCCTCTTCTGAAGTTTCAAAAAATGCAAGCACTGAGTCGTCAAGTGCTGGCTCCTGGTCAGGAAGAACCCCTTTCCTTGTGTCCTTCACCCCCACCAAAAGGGAATGATGCAGCAGGCCACACTTCACATTAGTCCATGTAGCTCTTTCTCACATACCATGCCTGTGTTATCAAGTCAAATCGTGAATTCCCCAGTCCAAGATGAATCTGACATGGAGTGTGGGTGGCCAGCCAGGGCAGTGGGGTTAATCGGTACCGGGCCGGTGTCTCAGAGGGATGTGTCAAGGTGGTGGTGACCCGGTCCATGGCCCTGGGCATCCATGCAAAGGGGTGAATAACATTTAAAGGTGAATGATACATGACGCCACCTGTGGTTTCTGATCAGATTGACCAGCGCTGCAGTGACGCTTCCCTGGGACAGATGTTGTGGTGCAGCTAAGATGTAGAAGCCCTGCACGGGTAGGGCCGTAGTCGCAGGGCAGATGAAAGAGTTGGTAGATGGTGTGCAGTGCAGGATGTAGCAGCGACGTGCGCCAGGCGCAGGAGAAAGATGACAGACACAGTCGTGCAGTTCCTTTTCCTGTACTTGGTAAGTGCTGTCCAGGACCCAGAATACAGATGGAGAAGGAGTTGGTCAGCCTGGAAGCAAATTAGGTATTTTCTCTCTGCAGATAGGTAGTGTGGCCTCTGTTCTAGCGCTTATCTGAGGTACTTGCAGTACTGAATTCACTGAAGTTCCCCCTGTTGACTCTCTTTTGGAACTTTCTCGTATGGCAGTCAGCCGTAGCCTTTTCCTTCTGACTCACACGTCGCTGCTGGGGCCTCCGAGCCTTAGTTGGGAACAGAGCATTTACAGCTGCTACTTCCTCCGGTTTCTGCTGCAGGACCGTCAGTGTCCCTACAAACTCAGAGACCGGAATCCGGACCATGCATTCCAGCTAGGAGTAAGCCTTAACTCTGCTCATCCTCCAGCTCCCCTTCTCACGTCCACACACTTCTCCTTCCCTTCACAGACTGCTCTAACTTCCCTCCTCCCTACCACAGAGAGCAGCTCCTCAGCTGTCAGGTTCAGAGCTCTCCCTGCTGGCCTGGAGTGGGAACTGTGTTGTGTGTTGGTTTAACTGCTAGAGAGATTCTTTGTTGCTCCCAAGCATGACATCACACTCCCTAGGAGGAAGGTAATGCCACTGTGGTGACCGTACTCCTGGGGGCACCACAAGTGCACTGATGCCCAGCCACTGCTAGATGATTCTGCTGGTACACTTACCCAGACCACTACATTCCCCTCGCACTATACACAGCCAGAATCTGACCCTGATCAAACTCGGGTTCCCCTTCCCGCATACTATACCACCTTACACGGTGACAAAGAGGAAGGTGCAGATGAAAATGCAGGTTCCTTGAGCAGTTGGGGGGGGCATACTCATGGGTGACGGCACTGGCACAGGGCCCCTCATAGTATGCAAAAGTGTCTCTGTCAGTGGGAGGGCCCACCGGCTGTCAAACACACCGCCGTACTATGAGGGGCCCTGTGCCAGTGCCGTCGCCAACGAGTGGGCCCCCCCTGCTTGCCCTGGATCACAGTACTTGCAAAGTTGAAATATTTACCTCTCCCTGCTCCACCGCCGTGACGTCTTCCGCGTTTCCTGACAGTGACATTCTGGTCAGAGAGCGCGATGACATCACGTCTGTACACCCTCTGCCTAAATAGTCCAAGTGCAGTGAGATGGAAGATGGGGATGATGAGGAGTCCAGAGTACAGGGATTCCTTAGCGAGGAGACTTATTTAATTAGTTTAAAGGTTGGAAGCAATATTTGGGGAGCACTATAGTCTGGAGAATGATATATGGGGCCCACCATACACTGGACCATTCCAAAGGTGGACATCAGACACTGGAGCAGCATTTACAGGGCCCATTATACACTGGAGCATTAGAAATGGGACCCATTATATATGGAGCATTATTTGGGCCCATGAGACACTGGAGCATCATCCATGGGGCCCATCATATACTGGAGCATTGTAAATGTCGCAGATTATATATGGAGCATTATTTGGACCAATCGTACACTAGAGCATCATCCGTGAGGCCCATCATATGCTGGAGCTTTCTAAATGAGGTACATCAGACACTGGAGCAGCATTTACAGGGCACATTATACACTAGAGCATTAGAAATGGGGCCCATTATGTATGGAGCATTATTTGGGCCCATAAAACAGTGGCGCTTCATCCATGGGGACCAACATATACTGTAGCATTATGTGGAGCTCATCATATACTGTATTGAACATTATATGGGACCAATGATTCTGTATGGAGAAATATATGGGCCTCATTACTCTGTATGGCGCACTATGCGGTGGCCACAATACTGTATGGAGTAATATACTGTCCGTTTTTGGAGCTATTGGAGAATTTAAAATGGATATCAGTCATGTGATGTAAGAAGTGAAGTATTTTTCATTGTACTATACTGCTATTTCTCTGCCGTATCAGAGGATCATGAATCGTGGCATGTGTTAAAGGAGCCCAGTGACACTCTTTGGCCCTGGGCCCATGAAAATCTGGAGCCAGCCCTACCTCCCCCCACAACTTTAGCCAAATAACCCCCAGTTTTCAATGCCTAACTATTATTATAAAGTAAGTTAAGGTTGACAAGCTTAAGTAATAAGAATTGATGTTTTTGGCATTAAAATGGGCACTGTAGGTGTGTTTCCTGTCCTCCACTCACTGCCGACTTTTCTTCCCCATTGACTTGCATTGGGTTTTGTGTTTCAGTCGGCCTTCGACTTCTCACGATAATCAGCCGATTGCGTTCAACCCGACTTTTGCGAAAGTCGGGTTTCATGAAACCCAACTCGACCCGAAAAAAGGCAAAGTCGCTCATCTCTAGTTATGATGTATTCACACTGCGGTGCTGGGTATCTGGTGCCAGCGAAGTGAGCATCTACAGTATATCCCCTTCCTCCTGTTTCCTCCCTCGGCATCGTCTAGTGAGCTGAGCTCCCCACACGCAGGATTTCACTGCGCAAGTGCCAGATACCCAGCCCCATAGTGTGAATACATCATAACAAACAGCGGGGCAGGATATGGGGCCTCGCAGCAAGAGAGCATTACATGAAGGCATGATGTCAGTTCCCAGGCAGCGTGCACGGCACATGCCCGAGAATTGTTGGCAGAGAGCAGGCACCGGGCATGTAAGCAGCAGAGGAGGTGGCGCAACAACGCAGAAGGAAATGATTGACGGCTCTAAGATGCTGGACACTGGGGGAGAAAACACACAAGAGGTATGGCGGGGAATTTATAAAAGTATGTATTTCGGCTTTACTAGGGATCAGAAACATAAGAGCCACCATCACAGAATGCATCCTTAGTGCTGCTGAATGTGGTTCTTTTACTTAAAAACGTCCAGCGAGGTGACAGGTTCCCTTTAACCTCTTATCACACAGCACTGTAATAGTAAATCGAGCTGAGCACAACACCAGACTTTTTATTGTGTGGAAATGAACAAAGGAAGGATGCACTCTCTGTTACTCTATCAATGCCCATGCAATGGATTATGGGTGGCAACGCTGCTAAAGTGGACAGCGTAAAATACATAAATTTAAAGAAAACATAATAGCCCTCCTATTTTTAATAACCAGCCAAGGGAAAGCAGACAGCTGTGAGCTGGTCTTATTATACTGGGAAGGGGCCAATATCCATGTACCTTTCCAGCCTACGAATATCAGCCCCCAGCTGTTAGCTGGTTTTTAGAAAATGGAGAAACTCCCCAAAAATTAACCCCATAATCCCATTATTCTGATTGCCACTCCACCAGGGCAATTGGGAAAAAGCCGAGACTAAGAGCCAGAATTGGTGCATTTATTGGATGCGCCATTTCTGGGGTGGCTAAGGGCTGGTCTTATTAGGCTGGGAAGTGGAAAATACCCACGGCTTTTCCCAGGCTATTAATATCAGTCCCCAGCTTTCTGCTTTGCCTTAGCTGGTCATTAAAAATAGGGGGCACCCCTCGTCACTTTTTGGGGTCCACCCATTTTTAACAACCGGCAAAGTCAAAGCAGACAGCTGGAGGCTAATATTAACCCCTTCCTGACATGAGACGTACTATCCCGTCCACGGTACCCGGGCCCGTATGACCGGGGACGGGATAGTACGTCTACCGCGATCAGCGGCGCCCACGTGGTGAGCGCCGCTGATCGCGGCCGGGTGTCAGCTGATTATCACAGCTGACACCCGGCACAATGTGTCAGGGGCGGTCACGGACCGCCCCCGACACATTAACCCCTTGCACACCGCGATCAAACGCGATCGCGGTGTACCGGGAGTTAAAGGGAAGCATCGGCAGGGAGGGGGCTCCCTCCGTGCTTCCCTGAGCCCCCCACGGCAGCGCAATGTGCAGCGCTGCTGCGGGGGACTCCTATCCCCCAGGCCCCCGAATCCAAGATGGCGACGGGGGCCTTCGGGGGCCTGGGGAAGCTGGCTTCCTCAGTGCCTGCAAAGCGCAGGCATGAGGAAGCCTTGTGCACTGCCTGTGACAGATTGCTGATCTGTCACAGTGATCTGTGATGTGACAGATCAGCGATCTGTCACAGGACAGTGATGTCCCACCTGGGACTATGTAATAAAGTAAAAAAAAATTAAAAAAAAAGTGTAAAAATAAATTAAAAAAAATCGCCAAATAAATTAGTAAAAAAAAAAAAAAATATTCCCCAATAAATTCATTTTTTTAAAATAATAAAAAAAAAAAACAATAAATGTACACATATTAGGTATCGCCGCGTCCGTAACGACCTGCCCTATAAAACTGTCCCATTAGTTAACCCCTTTAGCGAACCCCTTAAAAAATAAAAATAAAAAACGAAGCAAAAAATAATGATTTATTATCATACCGCCAAACAAAAAGTGCAATAACGCGAGATCAAAAAGACGCATATAAATATCCATGGTACCGCTGAAAACGTCATCTTGTCCCGCAAAAAACAAGCCGCCAAACAGCATCATCAGCAAAAAAATAAAAAAGTTATAACTCGCAGAATAAAGCGATGCAAAAATAATTATTTTTTATATAAAATAGTTTTCATTGCATAAAACCGACAAAAACATAAAAAAAGACCTAAATGAGGTATCGCTGTAACCGTACTGACCCGAAGAATAAAAGCGCTTTATCAATTTTACCGCACGCGGAACGGTGTAAACGCACCCCCCCCAAAAGAAATTCATGAAACGCTGGTTTTTGTTCATTCTGCGTCCCAAAAATCGGAATAAAAAGCGATCAAAAAATTTCACGTGCCCGAAAATGGTACCAGTAAAAACGTCAACTCGTCCCGCAAAAAATAAGACCTCACATGACTCGGTGGGTCAAAATACGGAAAAATTATAGCTCTCAATATGTGGTGATGCAAAAACTATTTTTACAATAAAAAGCGTCTTTTAGCGTGCGACAGCCGCCAAACATAAAAACCGCCATAAATAGTAAATCAAACCCCCCGTTATCACCCCTTTAGTTAGGGAAAAATAATAAAATAAAAAAAATGTATTTATTTCCATTTTTCCATTAGGGTTAGGGCTAGGGTTAGGGCTAGGGGTGTGTTGGGGTAGGGTTAGGTTAGGGTTAGGGCTAGGGTTAGGGTTAGGGCTAGGGTTAGGGTTAGGGCTAGGGCTAGGGTTAGGGCTAGGGTTAGGGCTAGGGTTAGGGCTAGGGTTAGGGGCGTGTTGGGGTTCGGGTTGGAGTTAGAATTGGGGGTTTCCACTGTTTGGGCACATCAGGGGCTCTCCAAATGCAACATGGCGTCTGATCTCAATTCCAGCCAATTCTGAGTTGAAAAAGTCAAATGGTGCTCCTTCCCTTCCAAGCTCTGCTATGCGCCCAAACAGTGTTTTACCCCCTCATGTAGGGTATCAGCCTACTCAGGACAAATTGCAAAACAATTTTTGGGGTCCAATTTCTCCTGTTACCCTTAGGAAAATAAAAAATTGGGGGCAAAAATATCATTTTTGTGGAAAAAAAATGATTTTTTTATTTTCACGTCCGAGTGTTATAAACTTCTGTGAAGCACTTGGGGGTTCAAAGTGCTCACCACACATCTAGATAAGTTCCGTGGGGGGTCTAGTGTCCAAAATGGGGTCACTTGTGGGGAGTTTCAATAGTTTAGGTACATCAGGGGCTCTCCAAACGCACATGACAACCGCAGACCATTCCATCAAAGTCTGCGTTCCAAAACGTCACTGCTTCCCTTCCGAGCCCCGACGTGTGTCCATACAGTAGTTTTCTCCCACATATGGGTGTCAGCGTACTCAGGACAAATTGGACAACAACTTTTGGGGTCCAATTTCTCCTGGTACCCTTGGGAAAATAAAAAAAATGGTGACTAAAAGATCATGTTTGTGGAAAAAATACGAATTTTTTATTTTCACGCCCGGGCGTTGTAAACTTCTGTGAAGCACTGGGGGGGTCAAAGTGCTCACCACACATCTAGATAAGTTCCTTGGGGGGTCTAGTTTACAAAATGGTGTCATTTGTGGGGGGTTTCCACTGTTTAGGTACATTAGGGGCTCTCCAAAGGCAACATGACACCCGCAGACCATTCCATCAAAGTCTGCATTCCAAAACGTCACTACTTCCCTTCCGAGCCCTGACGTGTGCCCATACAGTAGTTTTCTCCCACATATGGGGTAGCAGCGTACTCAGGACAAATTGGAAAACAACTTTTGGGGTCCAATTTCTCCTGGTACCCTTGGGAAAATAAAAAAAATGGTGACTAAAAGATCATGTTTGTGGAAAAAATACGAATTTTTTATTTTCACGCCCGGGCGTTGTAAACTTCTGTGAAGCACTGGGGGGGTCAAAGTGCTCACCACACATCTAGATAAGTTCCTTGGGGGGTCTAGTTTACAAAATGGTGTCATTTGTGGGGGGTTTCCACTGTTTAGGTACATTAGGGGCTCTCCAAAGGCAACATGACACCCGCAGACCATTCCATCAAAGTCTGCATTCCAAAACGTCACTACTTCCCTTCCGAGCCCTGACGTGTGCCCATACAGTAGTTTTCTCCCACATATGGGGTAGCAGCGTACTCAGGACAAATTGGAAAACAACTTTTGGGGTCCAATTTCTCCTGGTACCCTTGGGAAAATAAAAAAATGGTGACTAAAAGATCATGTTTGTGGAAAAAATACGAATTTTTTATTTTCACGCCCGGGCGTTGTAAACTTCTGTGAAGCACTGGGGGGGTCAAAGTGCTCACCACACATCTAGATAAGTTCCTTGGGGGGTCTAGTTTACAAAATGGTGTCATTTGTGGGGGGTTTCCACTGTTTAGGTACATTAGGGGCTCTCCAAAGGCAATATCACACCCGCAGACCATTCCATCAAAGTCTGCATTCCAAAACGTCACTACTTCCCTTCCGAGCCCCGACGTGTGCCCATACAGTAGTTTTCTCCCACATATGGGGTATCAGCATACTCAGGACAAATTGGACAACAACTTTTGGGGTCCAATTTCTCCTGGTACCCTTGGGAAAATAAAAAAATGGTGACTAAAAGATCATGTTTGTGGAAAAAATACGAATTTTTTATTTTCACGCCCGGGCGTTGTAAACTTCTGTGAAGCACTGGGGGGGTCAAAGTGCTCACCACACATCTAGATAAGTTCCTTAGGGGGTCTAGTTTCCAAAATGGTGTCATTTGTGGGGGGTTCCACTGTTTTGGTACATCAGGAGTTTTCCAAACACGACATGGTGTCCGATCTCAATTCCAGCCAAAAACGTCAAATGGCGCTGCTTCCCTTCCGAGCTCTGCCATGCCCCCAAATAGTGGTTTACCCCCACATGTGGGGTATCAGCGTACTCAGGACAAATTGCACAATAACTTTTAGGGTCCTGTTACCCTTGGAAAAATAAGAATTGAGGGTGAAAAGATCATTTTTGTGGAAAAAATATTATTTTTTAATTGTATGGCTTTATGTTATAAACTTCTGTGAAGCCCATGGGGGTTCAAAGTTCTCACCACACATCTAGATAAGTTCCTTAGGGTGTCTAGTTTCCAAAATGGTGTCATTTGTGGGGGGTTTCCACTGTTTTGGTACATCAGGGGTTTTCCAAACGCGACATGGTGTCCGATCTCAATTCCAGCCAAAAACGTCAAATGGCGCTGCTTCCCTTCCGAGCTCTGCCATGCGCCCAAATAGTGGTTTACCCCCACATGTGGGGTATCAGCGTACTCAGGACAAATTGCACAATAACTTTTAGGGTCCTGTTACCCTTGGAAAAATAAGAATTGAGGGTGAAAAGATCATTTTTGTTTAAAAAATATGATTTTTTAATAGTATGGCTTTATGTTATAAACTTCTGTGAAGCCCATGGGGGTTCAAAGTTCTCACCACACATCTAGATAAGTTCCTTAGGGGGTCTAGTTTCCAAAATGGTGTCATTTGTGGGGGGTTTCCACTGTTTTGGTACATCAGGGGTTTTCCAAACGCGACATGGTGTCCGATCTCAATTCCAGCCAAAAACGTCAAATGGCGCTGCTTCCCTTCCGAGCTCTGCCATGCGCCCAAATAGTGGTTTACCCCCACATGTGGGGTATCAGCGTACTCAGGACAAATTGCACAATAACTTTTAGGGTCCTGTTACCCTTGGGAAAATAAAAATTGGGGTGAAAAGATCATTTTTGTGGAAAAAATATGATTTTTTAATTGTACCGCTGTACGTTATAAACTTCTGTAAAGCCCTTGTGGGTTCAAAGTTCTCACCACATATCTAGATAAGTTCCTTGGGGGGTCTAGTTTCCAAAATGGGGTCACTTGTAGGGGGTTTCCACTGTTTAGGTACATCAGGGACTCTCCAAACGTGACATGGCGTCCAATCTGAATTCCAGCCAATTTTGCATTGAAAAAGTCAAACGGCGCTCCTTCCATTCTGAGCTCTGCCATGCGCCGAAACAGTCGTTCCCCCCACATATCAGGTATCTGCGTACTCAGGACAAATTGCACAATAACTTTTGCAGTTCAATTTCTCCTGTTACCCTTGGTAAAATAAAAAAAATTGAACCTGAAGTATTTTTTTTATGAAAAAAAGTTAGATGTTCATTTTTTTTTAAATATTCAAAAAAATTCCTGTGACGCACCTAAAGGGTTAATAAACTTCTTGAATGTGGTTTTGAGCACCTTAAGGGGTGCAGTTTTTAGAATGGTGTCACTTTTGTGTATTTTCTATCATATAGACCCCTCAAAGTGGCTTCAAATGTGATGTGGTCCTAAAAATAAAATGGTGTTGTAAAAATGAGAAATCGCTGGTCAACTTTTAACCCTTATAACTTCCTAACAAAAAAAAATTTTGGTTCCAAAATTGTGCTGATGTAAAGTAAACATGTGGGAAATGTTAGTTATCAAGTTTTTTGTGTGCCTTATCTCTGTGATTTAAGGGCATAAAAATTCAAAGTTGGAAAATTGCGAAATTTTCAAAATTTTTGCCAAATTTCCGTTTTTCTCACAAATAAACGCAAGTTATTTGAATGAAATTTTACCACTAACATGAAGTACAATATGTCACGAGAAAACAATGTCAGAATCACCGGGATCCATGGAAGCGTTCGAGAGTTATGACCTCATAAAGGTACAGTGGTCAGAATTGTAAAAATTGGCCCGGTCATGAACGTGCAAACCACCCTTGGGGGTGAAGGGGTTAATAGGCTGGCAAAAGTCCATGGATATTGGCATCTTCCCAGCAAAATAAGACTAGCTCACTTCTGTCTGCTTTCCCTTGACTGATTATTAAAAATAGGGGGACCCCATGTAATTTTTTTCATTTACTTATTAACAAGTACAGTAAAATACACACGCAAGGCACTGCTCCGCTCCTCCACTTGGATCTTCACTTCCTGGTTCAAGATTATTTTTTTATTATTATAATATTTTATTTTAAGTAATTTTCCTGTCCACATTTGTTTGAAGTCCAATTTTCTTGCTCTTGCCTCATTTTGCAGTCCCCTAGGCCTTATTTTACAGCCATTTTACACAACCAAAGTTTGAGTCCCCATTAACTTTTATGGGGTTCAGGTCCTGGATTAAGCTTGGGTCAAGTTGTGGTACCAGACTGAACTTTTGCGTTATCTTAGTTTACCGACAATGGCAGTCAGGCAGGGACAGACTATGATCAGAGTAGGGCTTTTATCAGTCTGAGCAAGGATCTATCAAGTTTAGATATTTGTCCCCTTGTGTTAGCACCACGCTGGAGCCCTGTTCAAACAAGCAGGGTCTCTGGCGTGTCACTTAACTTACCAGTGCTGTGGTCAGTTCTTCCCTTCTCCATGCTCTGCATGCTTCCAGCAGAACTTCCAGCTGGGCCTCTAGCCATGTCCTTAGAGTACGCGCGCGTGCGCTCCCGCCCTCTTAAAGAGCCAGTGCGTGCACTTGCTCTTTCCTCCCCAGCCAATGGCTGTGGAGCGGTATGTACTGTATATATTGCTTCCTCCTCACTGGGTAGGTGCCTGAGCAACCTTCTTGTTTTTCAATCTATGTTGTGTAAGGTTGCATATCAGTCCCTGCTGCACTCTGTTGCAAATCCTGCCTGCTGCACTCTGGTGAAAATCCTGCCTGCTGCACTCTGGTGCAAATCCTGCCTGCTGCACTCTGGTGAAAATCCTGCCTGCTGCACTCTGGTGCAGATTATACCTGCTGCACTCTGATGCAGACCCTGCCTGCTGCACTCTGATGCAGACTCTGCCTGCTGCACTCTGATACAAACTCTGCCTGCTGCACTCTGGTGAGATCTCTGTCTGCTGCCCTCTGATACAAACTCTGCCTGCTGCTCCATCCAGTCTGTCCTCTGGGTCCAGCTGCTGTGCGTCCATTGGTCTGTCCTGGCGTGGCACCTAGCATTCATTGGGAACCAAGTCTAACCTCTCCATCAGAGGCTCTAGTGAACAGTCAGGTGCTCGCTTAGTCACGCCCCTCCAGGTTCTCCGCGGTTTGTGGCACATTGGTTCCAGAAACCATGTCTGTGACACCTTGAGTTGTACGCTACCTATATGCTTAGGCAGTAATAACAGTAGGAAGGAATATGTATAGAGAGGAGGAATGTACTAGTAGATAGTAATAGGAGGAAGTGGAGAAATGTGTGAGAAGACAGTATGTGAAGGAGGGAATGTGGAATGAGACAGTATGGTGTGGCAGGGTGGGGAATGTGTGAGGAGATCGTATGGGGATGCAGGGGAGTAAATGGGTGAGGTGACAGTATGGGGGATGGAATGTGTGAGGTGATAGAATGGGAAAGGGGAATAGTTGCGGAGACTGTATGGGGAGGTGGAATGTGTGAGGAGACAGTATGGGTAAGGGGGAGTGTGTGAGTAGACAGTATAAAGAGGGAAGGAATGTGCAAGTAAATAGTATTGTGAGGAAGAGGAAATGTGTCAGGAGACAGAAAGAGAAGCGGTAATATATAAGGAAACACTAGGTAGGAGGAGGAATATGTGAATATACAATATAGAGAGAGGGAAATCTAGTATTAGAAGAAGGTTGGGAAGTGTGTGATGAACCAATATGGGGAGGAGTGGAGTGTGTGAGAAGACAGTGTGCGTAGTCAGGATGGGGACCATTGGTAAGGATATATTGTGGGGATGTTAGAGAGTAAATTTGCAAGGAGAAAGAATGGGGAGGTTTTAAATACTGAGCGAACCGTATATTTGTGTGATTCACCGCGCTATGCTGAGCAGATGTATACAAAAAAAAAAAAAAAGGGGAAATACTACTTAACAGCAGTCATACGTACTTACTTAAAAATGAAGTTGATGTAAAATATTCTGTGTAAGTTGAGATGTCTACGTGGCAAGTAGTTTGCAGGTTATCTGATGGTAGAGATCTCGTTTTTGATAGCTGCTGATGCTATTGGAACAATGATATATTAGGGTACCAATAAAACATACAAAAGGTCACACCACTTCTTGCATGTCCACCATACTCACTGGTTGTATCTTAACGTTTATATTCTCTTCGGGGTGTTCCCTTTATGGTGGATCAATTGATACAATACTAAATATGAAGAGAATTTCAATTACTAACAGTGACCACAACCTTGATATTCAGTCCCAGTTCCTGGGGTACATATGCACTTACTTGTGCTAGATTTGTTATGCTACCCAGGTGTAAATCCTGATAGATAGAGTTGAGCGACTTTTGGTTTTTTAGGGTCGCGTTTCGTTTCGTGAGTCGTCCCGAAACACGAAACCCAATGTAAGTCAATGGGGAATAAAAGTCGGCAGTGAGAGGAGGACAGGAAACACACCTACAGTGCCCATTTGAATGCCAAAAGCATCAATTCTTCTTACTTAAGCTTGTCAACCTTAATTAACTTCATAATACAAGTTACGCACTGAAAAATGGGGGTTATTTGGTTACAGACTGTGGGGGGGGAGGGCTGGCTCCAGGTTTTCATGTGCCCTGGGCGAAAGAGCGCCCCTTTAACACATACCACAACTCATCATGCTCCGATACGGCAGAGAAATAGCGGTATAGTACAATGAAAAATACCTCACTTTTTACATCTCATGACGAGGCCCATCTATTTCTCCGTACAGAATCATTGGTCCCATATAATGTTTGAAACAGTATATGATGAGCTCCACATAATGCTACAGTATATGTTGGTCCCCATGGATGAAGCTCTACTGTCTTATGGGCCCAAATAATGCTCCAAACATAATGGGCCCCATTTCTAATGCTCTAGTGTATAATGGGCCCTGTAAATGCTGCTCCAGTGTCTGATGTCCACCTTTGGAATGTTCCAGTGTATGGTGGGCCCCATCTATCATTCTCAGACGGTGTTAGGCCCAGTATGGATTGCACGTGATTGCACAAAGGTGAGAAAGGGTACCGTATCCCCAGATAACATGTATGGATAGTGTACACATTCAAAATATATGTCTATACATCAGGAGGCAGGCTCAGACGGTGTTAGGCCCAGTATGGATTGCACGTGATTGCACAAAGGTTAGAAAGGGTACCGTATCCCCAGATAACATGTATGGATAGCGTACACATTCAAAATATATGTCTCAGGAGGCAGGCTCAGCCGGTGTTAGGCCCAGTATGGATTGCACGTGATTGCACAAAGGTTAGAAAGGGTACCGTATCCCCAGATAACATGTATGGATAGCGTACACATTCAAAATATATGTCTCAGGAGGCAGGCTCAGACGGTGTTAGGCCCAGTATGGATTGCACGTGATTGCACAAAGGTTAGAAAGGGTACCGTATCCCCGGATAACATGTATGGATAGCGTACACATTCAAAATATATGTCTCAGGAGGCAGGCTCAGACGGTGTCAGGCCCAGTATGGATTGCACGTGATTGCACAAAGGTTTGAAAGGGTACCGTTTCCCCGGATAACATGTATGGATAGCGTACACATTCAAAATATATGTCTCAGGAGGCAGGCTCAGACGGTGTCAGGCACAGTATGGATTTGACGGCCCAGATTACACAGCGGAGGAGCAGGGAGAGGTAAAGATTGCAAATGCTGGGGCCCTGCCCAAGCAAGGGGGGCCCACTCGTGGGCATCGGTACTGGCACTGGGCCCCTCATAGTACAGCGGTGTGTCTGACGGCGGGTGTGCACCACCACCGTCAGAGACACTTGATTGCACTATGAGGGACCCTGTGCCAGTGCCCGCGCCCAAGAGTCGGCCTACCCACCTGTCCAGAGCAACGGCACTCGCACAGTGTCGTGCGCTAGGTGGTGACCCCGGCCATGGGGGGGGAGGCAGCACAGTTAGGGAGTTTTAGAAAGTGGCATATGTTGATGTTGGACATTCAGCTGATGCAAAAGGCGAAATAGGTGAAGTCCCAGGAAGAGGTGGACCAAAGCAAGCCATTTATCTGTCACCCTATGTGTCATCAGGGGAAGGTGGGACAAAATCCTTGGAAACCCATGCATGGTTCATTTTAATGAAGGTTAGATCATCCACATTTCGGGTTGACAGACGGGTCCTTTTTTCTGTCAGGATTGATCCAGCTGCACTGAAGACTCTTTCCGATAGCACACTTGCAGCTGGGCAAGCAAGCTCCTGTAAGGCATATTGGGCCAATTCAGGCCAGGTGTCCAGTTTAGCGGCCCAATAGTCAAATGGGAATGACCTGTGTGGGAGAACATCGATATGGGAGGAAAAGTAGTTTGTTACCATAGTTGACAACTGCTGTCTCCTGTCACTTTCCATCGATGCAGTATTACCAGTTGTGTGAGCGGTATTTGAAAAATCAGTCCACAACATTGACATGAAACCCCTGTCTCCAACGCCACTTCTGCTGTGTGCACCACGAACACCTCTGCCAAGCTGCCCCCGGCCCGTACGGCTCGTGTGAGAACCATCACCGCTGCTGTGTGCTGGGAATGCCTCAAGCAACCGATTTACCAGAGTTGCTTGTTTATTAGCCAATATTAGGTCAAGGTTCTCCTGTGGCATGATGTTTTGTAATTTGCCTTTATAGCGTGGATCCAGGATGCTGGCCAACCAGTAGTCGTCATCGTTCATCATTTTGGCAATGCGGGGGTCCCTTTTTAGGATCTGCAAGGCATAATCTGACATGTGGGCCAATGTTCCCGGTGTCAATGATGCACTGCGAGTGCTGGGTGGAGGAGCACTTTCTGGCAAATCCACATCCCTCCAGTCATGCACAAACCCTGAACCAGACCTTGACACGCCAACATTTTCACTTGCCCCACGAGATGCATCCTCCTCCCCTAAGTAATCATCCCCATCATCCTCCTCCTCCTCCTCTTCTTCCTCCACCTCGTCCAGGAGAGGTCCCTGAGCAGACAATGGCTGAATGTCATCAAGGATTCCCTCCTCCTCTTCCTCCTCATCAACATTGGCTGCAGAAGCCTGCTAATTAAGGTGCGTCAAAGTTTGCATGAGCAGACGCATAAGTGGGATGCTCATGCTTAGGATGGCGTCGTCTGCGCTTACCAGCCGTGTGCATTCCTCAAAACACTGAAGGACTTTACAGAGGTCTTTCAGCTTCGACCACTGCACACCTGTCAACTCCATGTCTGCTCTCAAAGTGCCTGGCCGTGTATCCTCCCACAAATGCATTATGGCCTGCCTCTGCTCGCACAGCCGCTCCACCATGTGCAGGGTGGAGTTCCACCTTGTTGCAATGTCGATAATGAGGCGGTGGTTGGGAAGGTGGAGCAATCGCTGCAGCTTCTGCATACGAACGGAGTGTACAGGCGACCGGCGGATTGCACCACCAGGTTCAAGGTGTGAGCCAAGCAAGGTATGTTGCTGAGTTTTGAAAGGGCTATGGCTGCCACAAAATTACGGCCGTTATCACTAACTACCTTGCCTGCCTCAAGATGTACACTGCCCAGCCATGACTCAGTTTGTCGCTTCAAGTACTCGGCCAGCACCTCGGCGGTGTGTCTGTCGCCCAAACACATCATCTGCAACACAGACTGCTGACGCTTTCCACTAGCTGCTCGATAGGGGGACACATCGTGTGCAACAGTGGCAGCTGCAGATGGAGTGCTCGTACGACTGCGCTCTGTGGACGAGCTTTCGCTTCTGGAGGAGGACGAGGAGGAGGAGGGTCGAACGCCTACAGCCAACTGTTTCCTATACCGTGGGCTAGGCAGCACTGTCCCACCACCGCTGTCCCCTGTGGACCCTGCATCCACCACATTAACCCAGTGCGCAGTGATGGACACGTAACGGCCCTGGCCATGCCGACTGGACCATGCATCAGTTGTGAGGTGCACCTTTCCGCTCACTGACTGCTTGAGTTCATGGACAATGCGGTCTTTCACATGATGGTGGAGGGCTGGGATGGCTTTGCGAGAGAAGAAGTGGCGACTGGGTAGGTCATAGCGTGGTACTGCATAGGCCATGAGTTCGCGGAAAGCTGCGCTTTCCACCAACCGAAAGGGCATCATCTCAAACGAGATTAGTTTGGCAATGTGGGCGTTCAAACCCAGTGTACGCGGATGAGAGACTGAGTACTTTCTTGACCTACTCATAGTGTCTGGGAGGGTGAGCTGGACTTGAGAGCTGCATATGGTGGAAGTAGCGGTGGACAGGGCGGACTGAGAGAGGGTTGATGATGGTGATGGAGTTGGTGTTCTTTCTGATGGCCTAGAATCAGTCTTTCGTTGATATAACAGTGGGATTCCCTGACTGCTGTGGCCTTGCAACGACACCTCAACATTTGCTGCTGTGCTAACCGGTGGGCTTACAGTGGGGGAAACAATGTAGCGTTTTTGACTACCTTCGTTGTGATCAGTTGCACATGTGGCACTTGAGGTTTGGTGTTGTGTCCACGCTTGCAAGTGCATGCTGGTTAAATGTCTAAGCATGCAACTGGTATTCAAATTTTTCAGATTTTTCCCTCGGCTAAAGGTCTTTGCGCACTTCTTACAGATAACCTTGGCCTGATCATGAGGATTTTGTTCAAAAAAGTGCCACACTGCACTCTTCCTACTTTGGCAGACATTTTGCGGCCTAGCACGCTGTGATCTTTTGACCCTCTGGACAAGCTGTCCAGCAACTCTTTTGATGTTTGGAACCTGTCTTTGGAGTGCTACGGGCCTGCCAGATAACAGCTGTTGCGATGTCGATGTCTGCTGTGGATGCTCCTCATCTGAGCTATTGGAAGCAGCACCCTCTTCCCCCAATGGATGCCAATCTGGGTCAACAACTGGGTCATCCATCACCTCCTCTTCTATGTCATGTGCACCTTCCTCTGTGTCACCGTGTATGGTGGTATAGTGTGCGGGAAGGGGCACCTGAGTCTCATCAGGGTCAGAATCTGGCTCTGTACACTGTGAGGACAATGTAGTGCTCTGAGTGAATGTACCAGCAGAATCATCCATCAGCGGCTGTGCATCAGTGCACTCCATGTCAGATTCATCTTGGCCTGGGTAATTCACCATTTGACTTGATAATCCAGGCATGGTATGTGAAAACAGCTCCATGGAGTAATCAGTAGTATGGCCTGCGTCATCCTTCAATCTTGGTTGGGGTGAAGGACACAAGGAAAGGTGTGGTTCATGAACATGAGCCTCCAATGACGACTCAGTGCTTTTACTTTTTACAACTGAAGAAGAGGAGGCGATAGAGCTGGAGGCTGAGTCAGCAATGTAAGACAAAACTTTTTCCTGATGCTCTGGCTTTAAAAGCGGTTTGCCAACTCCTAGAAAACTAAGCGTTCGAGGCCTTATGTAGCCAGATGATGACGCAGGCTCAACACCTCCTGCATTCTGTAAGAAAAAGTCCTACTGAGAGCTGGAAGAGTCGGGAAGAAGTTCCACAGACGATCTCTTATCAAGCTGAGGTTGAAGGTTTATTCGGAGATACACAGCAAAACAGATACAGAATAACAGAGGAGTTGGAATATGCGGGCAAAAACAGGAATTCAGACGGGCAGAGATTTGCTAGGAGGTCTGGCGGTGATAAGACTCTGTGCCCTGGCCATGGTGAGGCACAGTGGCATGATGGCGATGGAATGGCAACAAGCAACAGTAACAAGAGCTTCTTATACATTATCAGAACAAAGAAAGCTGCATTTTGCCGCAGAGGGCGTTAACATTATAATTCTAAGGCGTTTTCATGGTAATCTACAGAAACGTGGTTTAGAACAGAGAATATAATGACATAATACGAAGATATTAATTAACATTTCTCCAAACAACACTAAAACCCATAAGTCATTGGTATCTATGGCTACTGTCTTAAAATCTTATCATTGTCTCCAGTCTAGGTCCCTAAATTCTTACATCCTGACATTTTAACTACTCTACACTTCGCTACCACACAATCACGTATAAGCATACTGTCCATATATTTGGTAACCTGTGACCCTATTGATTGATCCAATCTTCCTCTACGCACATCGGCTGAGGTTGCTAGGAGACATGATCTCATTTTGCCATCCTCCATCTATTAGTTCTTTTGTAGAAGTAGATTCCTTTACAACTTGTGTAATTCTGACAAAATGGCTGCTAGAGACAACATGGCCGCTCAGTATATTATGGCTGACCATTCTCTTACAAGTCCCCCTCTTGTACTCTATCCAGAGTACAACATACAGTACTGCAATATTCATGGGTGAATTATTGAAAATAAGAATATTGGGGTAATTCAGTGCTTTATGCATGTGTGTGTAAGGCAAAAGTCCCTAAAAATAGCACAAACACATAATAAAAAAATAATTCAAATAGTCCCAAAAAAAATAAGTTGCACAATAGTCAAGTCTTTTGGTCTTTTTCTTCTCATTCTTTGTCTTCTGGATTTTCCTGATCTTCTCCCCCTCTCACACTATCAGAGTCCCACTGTATAGTGTGAAACATCTTCTCCTGATCATCCAATAGGTTCATGGTCCCAGGAGTCGAATATGAAAATCTTCAGCGGACCTGGAGAAAATAGTAAAAAAGAGTGGAGTATCAGTCCTTACCAGAAATTTCAGCAAAATAATTAAGAAGTCTACACTGATTGATATGAACCATGTTAATCACCTCTTTAGCTTGAAAATTTGAGCAAAGACTTAATCATTGTTGTTGGGATGTAAAGCACTAGTCTATCATTAACCCGTTTGTAGTACAAGCACTCCCCCTCAATGGGCAGGGACTCAAGGGAATTGAACAGAGATGAGTCTCCATCCTCCTGTGCTTTTACGAGATCTTGAAGAGAAGAATAAACAAGGGGGGGCTCTCGGGGTTTCTTTTAGTAACTGCAGCGATGACTTCTTGGGGATATTTGTCCTCGCCTGTGAGTGCAGCTTCCCTGGCTGCGTGATCTACATATGCATTGCCAAGGATGTGAGGGTCAGGAATTAGCCTCTGGTGTCCTTTAATTTTGCAGAAGGACCATAATTTTGGAAATTCTTTACCCCATTGCTCAATTTGTTTTAGAATGTCTGCATGCTGCAAGGGCTTGTTCTGAGAATCAACCATCCCCCTAAGGGCCCATACATTAAGATACAGAGTGAGTGATGACACGACATATGCGCTACCACTAAAAATATTCATTGGTTCTGTACACACGAGAATGACCTGTAAAGCTGCTTCCAACTCAGCTCTTTGAGCGGAGAAATGACCAGGGAGTTTATACTGCAGCAGCAATGGCTTAGCTGGAAACCACACAGCGAAGCCTGTGACGTAATGCCCCTCATGCCAATAGCGAGCTCCGTCAATATAGGCACAGGGGATTCCCTCTTGAAAGTCTGCTCGGAAGGGAGAGGGAGTAACATTAGCCTGTTCAATTTGACAATTGTGACTTTTTCCTGCATACTGCATCATCTGGGCTAAGTGATATTTTTCACCCACTTCGATTTGTAAGTCTCTAGTCTCAAAATCAATGATCCATTGGGCCATTCTCTGTGAACTAATACCTGAAGCTTTTCCCTTCAGCAAAGTTTTTAAAGTGACATGCAGGGTTTGTAGAATTAAAGGAGCAAATCCCACTATATGCTTCACTTGATTCATAGTCCAGTGCACGCCCAGTAGGTGCTTCATGCACTGAGTGAATCCTTTTTCCACGGGAGTCAGCAACCTGGAGTAATAACCTAGGGCATACAACTGACTAGACACTTCTGGGCTTTCTTTGGGCCATTTTTGTAGGAGCACAGAAGAAATAGAGATATCACCAGTGTGAGTATGAATGTAGAAAGGCTGGGAAGGGTCAGGATTAACCAATGCAGTAGCTGCCGTAAGGGCGCGCTTCAATCCCTCAAAAGCCTGTAAGGCTGCTCCTTCTACAGTTACAGGGGTAAAGTCATCATCAGCATTTTTGAATAAATCATACAGTGGTTTAGCCAAATAAGCAAAATCTTCAATGAATTCTCTGGAAAAATTAATAAGACTCAAAAATTTTCTGAGTTCAGTAATGTTAGTTGGTATGGGGACAGCCTGAATAGCTTTATCCCTATCATGCATGGGCTTCTTTCCTTCTGCTGAGACAGACACACCCAGAAATGTAACCTCTGATTTCATCAATTGTACTTTATCTAGACTCATTTTGAGTCCTGCCTCTTGTAAAGCCTGACAAACATTTTCAAGGGTTTCTCTGTGTTCACATTCATCGACAGTTTGAATCAATAAATCATCCCCATACTGTAAGACTTTGTCTCCGTAACCAAGGGATTCTAACATTTGAGCCAATGCCTGATGGAAATACACAGGAGAACTGTGAAATCCCATGGGCAACCGCGTGCGAAGCGGAGTGCAGATTCAGGTGTTAGGGGTACTGAGAAAAAGCCATTTGCAATATCCAAACAAGAAAATACTTTACAATCACTCCTCAGCTGTGACATAACTTCAAGGACAGATGCAACAAGGTGAGCAGCTGAGGGAGTGTACTTATTTACAAGTCTCAGGTCTACTACCATTCGAAAACTGCCATCTTCCTTTTTTACAGGTAGAATAGGACTGTTACATGGAGAATTACCTTTCACAACAACACCTTGCTTCTCCAATTCACTGACTGCTACCCTTATGTAAGGGATTGCGTCCTCCGGAATACGGTACTGACGCTGGAAAGGTGGCAGCTTTTCACCATCAATTTTAACCTGAGTTTGCATTAACCCACAATCAGTTTTCTTTGAGATCCACAATTCAGGGAACTTTTGCTTCAATTCATTCTTTAAAGCATCATTGTCAGCATTTTCAACATTTTCACCAGTACATGCTCTGAAACTAGCAATGGGTAATTTATGACTCTCCTCCTCCTCCACAGGGACAATTACAGAACAGATAGTGGCTTCTTTGTTCCGCCACAAGACTTTGTTACATAAATCAACAACAATTCCCATTGCTCCCAAAACATCAGTTCCCAAAATAGTGTACCGTAACTGCGGGTTTACCCAAAAAGCGCATCGAAGACCCCTTTGCTTCGTTCCCCCTGTGTCCTGAAATCTCAGGTTCACTGGATGACTTTTTACTGCTTGAATACAGGAGTCCTCAAATTCTACAAAAGTGTAGTCTCAGGCAGTCCAGGGGGTGACTGCAATTTGTGTCATGTTATTGAAACTGAGGCTCCTGTATCGATGAGGATGTCTTCCCAAGGCAGCCCCTCTATTCTCCCTCTGACATAAGGTCTACCGTCCCTGCCCAGGGAAAGGGGGGCAAGGAGGGTAAGGGGAACAGGGGGAGCACTCCATCAATCAGTGTTACCTGCGGTGGGAAGCCCGAAAAATCCATCATCTCCATCTGGGCACGGCTTCCGTCCAACAGCTGCCATCTCCGCCCCAAAGAGATCCTTAGTCAGGGTCCGGTCCTCATGTTCCCGCAGCTCCTTAATCAGCGGAGCATAGGGACGAGGAGGAGTGACCCCTCCCTTAATAGCATGGACCTCCGGGTGCGGATGAGTGAAAGCCATTGGGGAAGGAGCAGGAGCAGAAGGCTCCTGTGAGACTGGGTTAACCATTTGAAGACCGCTGTACTGCTGATACTGCCTAGGGTCATTCACTGCTGGATACGGAGGTCTAACTCCGAAAGGTGGTCTAGAAAACTCCCGGGGCCGTTGGGGGTTAAAGGGCTCCCGGGGTTCTTGGGATATAGGCCCTGGCACAAAGTTGGGACAAAAACGTCTAACATGTCCCAGATGTCCACAAAAATAACACAAGGGAGGACCTCTCATGGGATCCCGTGGGGGCTCTGCCGAACGGGACCTGCCCATTCTCGGCAGCTGCGCATACCCCCCGGAACTCCTGGCCTCCCGGAATCAGCAGATACACCCCGAGGTGAATGGCATGCAAAAACATTAGACTCATCACCCCTCACCTCGGATTGCATCGTCCTAACAAAACACTCACTTACTTTCCTCCCAATTAGGCAACATTTTTTAAATAAATTTAAGATGGACCAGGAACATTTGGCCTGGGATTTTTCTCTTGGGGTAGAAGCAGCATCACACCTAACCTAGGGTCTGCATGTGCTGGAGCTGTCGGGACAATATATCTTTCCTCAACTGTGTCTGCATAAGCTGGAGCTGTTGGGACACTATATCTTGTTATGTACTACTTCACTCATTCTCCTAACTCTCTTCTCCAGTCTACAACTGTATTTACATCACACTGTGTCCCGAAGCTACAGTGTCCATCTGTGACATAACTGCTCTCAGCTGCTGCTGCTGCTCGCACCCCTCCTCTCTGTGCTAGCTCCAGCATCTCACTCAGCTTTCCTAATCTCTCCCTATACGCTGCTCCTCCCCGGGTGATCATGTTAACATATTGTTGTGTAGACTATTTATCAAGAGCCTGATCAAAGGTTATGACTGTCTTACACAAAGCCACTACTTGGCTATTAGCTTAACCTAGAGAATTTTTTCCTATCTAGTTCCCTGTTCTCTGTGGTAAACCAACGCATACAATTTAACCACGTGGTTTCCACATTAACCCCCTCCAGCTGGGGTGGTCCTATTTTGCTCTTGCCACTACCATCAGATCCACCACCAACACCATCATTACCAGCTGCCAACCCCCGCCCAATTCCACGGCCTCTTCCACCAGCCTTCCTCATTTTTGGTAGAAATGTAGACAAAATCCAACAAACTATATAGTAATGTAAAACAAGGTACAAGGTGTCTATAGGACAGGGGAGATTTTGAATTTCTGCAGACACTTGTGGACACTGGACACTTTTGGATTGTGTGAGGCCCAATGAATATCTGAGCGCTATGTGACAGGCTCGATGGCACAGCTGTGACCAAAGTGACGAGAGGATAAGGGAGATTTTGAATCTCTGCACACACTTTTGGACACTGGACACTTGTGGATTGTGTGAGGCCCAATGAATATCTGAGCGATATGTGACAGGCTCGATGGCACAGCTGTGACCAAAGTGACGAGAGGATAAGGGAGATTTTGAATCTCTGCACACACTTTTGGACACTGGACACTTGTGGATTGTGTGAGGCCCAATGAATATCTGAGCGCTATGTGACAGGCTCGATGGCACAGCTGTGACCAAAGTGACGAGAGGATAAGGGAGATTTTGAATCTCTGCACACACTTTTGGACACTGGACACTTGTGGATTGTGTGAGGCCCAATGAATATCTGAGCGCTATGTGACAGGCTCGATGGCACAGCTGTGACCAAAGTGACGAGAGGATAAGGGAGATTTTGAATCTCTGCACACACTTTTGGACACTGGACACTTGTGGATTGTGTGAGGCCCAATGAATATCTGAGCGCTATGTGACAGGCTCGATGGCACAGCTGTGACCAAAGTGACGAGAGGATAAGGGAGATTTTGAATCTCTGCACACACTTTTGGACACTGGACACTTGTGGATTGTGTGAGGCCCAATGAATATCTGAGCGCTATGTGACAGGCTCGATGGCACAGCTGTGACCAAAGTGACGAGAGGATAAGGGAGATTTTGAATCTCTGCACACACTTTTGGACACTGGACACTTGTGGATTGTGTGAGGCCCAATGAATATCTGAGCGCTATGTGACAGGCTCGATGGCACAGCTGTGACCAAAGTGACGAGAGGATAAGGGAGATTTTGAATCTCTGCACACACTTTTGGACACTGGACACTAGTGGATTGTGTGAGGCCCAATGAATATCTGAGCGCTATGTGACAGGCTCGATGGCACAGCTGTGACCAAAGTGACGAGAGGATAAGGGAGATTTTGAATCTCTGCACACACTTTTGGACACTGGACACTTGTGGATTGTGTGAGGCCCAATGAATATCTGAGCGCTATGTGACAGGCTCGATGGCACAGCTGTGACCAAAGTGACGAGAGGATAAGGGAGATTTTGAATCTCTGCACACACTTTTGGACACTGGACACTTGTGGATTGTGTGAGGCCCAATGAATATCTGAGCGCTATGTGACAGGCTCGATGGCACAGCTGTGACCAAAGTGACGAGAGGATAAGGGAGATTTTGAATCTCTGCACACACTTTTGGACACTGGACACTTGTGGATTGTGTGAGGCCCAATGAATATCTGAGCGCTATGTGACAGGCTCGATGGCACAGCTGTGACCAAAGTGACGAGAGGATAAGGGAGATTTTGAATCTCTGCACACACTTTTGGACACTGGACACTTGTGGATTGTGTGAGGCCCAATGAATATCTGAGCGCTATGTGACAGGCTCGATGGCACAGCTGTGACCAAAGTGACGAGAGGATAAGGGAGATTTTGAATCTCTGCACACACTTTTGGACACTGGACACTTGTGGATTGTGTGAGGCCCAATGAATATCTGAGCGCTATGTGACAGGCTCGATGGCACAGCTGTGACCAAAGTGACGAGAGGATAAGGGAGATTTTGAATCTCTGCACACACTTTTGGACACTGGACACTTGTGGATTGTGTGAGGCCCAATGAATATCTGAGCGCTATGTGACAGGCTCGATGGCACAGCTGTGACCAAAGTGACGAGAGGATAAGGGAGATTTTGAATCTCTGCACACACTTTTGGACACTGGACACTTGTGGATTGTGTGAGGCCCAATGAATATATGAGCGCTATGTGACAGGCTCGATGGCACAGCTGTGACCAAAGTGACGAGAGGATAAGGGAGATTTTGAATCTCTGTGCACACTTGGACACTGGACACTTGTGGATTGTGTGAGGCCCAATGAATATCTGAGCGCTATGTGACAGGCTCGATGGCACAGCTGTGACCAAAGTGACGAGAAGATAAGGGAGATTTTGAATCTCTGCACACACTTTTGGACACTGGACACTTGTGGATTGTGTGAGGCCCAATGAATATCTGAGCGCTATGTGACAGGCTCGATGGCACAGCTGTGACCAAAGTGACGAGAGGATAAGGGAGATTTTGAATCTCTGCGCACACTTTTGGACACTGGACACTTGTGGATTGTGTGAGGCCCAATGAATATCTGAGCGCTATGTGACAGGCTCGATGGCACAGCTGTGACCAAAGTGACGAGAGGATAAGGGAGATTTTGAATCTCTGCGCACACTTTTGAACACTGGACACTTGTGGATTGTGTGAGGCCCAATGAATATCTGAGCGCTATGTGACAGGCTCGGTGGCACAGCTGTGACCAAAGTGACGAGAGGATAAGGGAGATTTTGAATCTCTGTGCACACTTTTGGACACTGGACACTTGTGGATTGTGTGAGGCCCAATGAATATCTGAGCGCTATGTGACAGGCTCGATGGCACAGCTGTGACCAAAGTGACGAGAGGATAAGGGAGATTTTTAATCTCTGCACACACTTTTGGACACTGGACACTTGTGGATTGTGTGAGGCCCAATGAATATCTGAGCGCTATGTGACAGGCTCGATGGCACAGCTGTGACCAAAGTGACGAGAGGATAAGGGAGATTTTGAATCTCTGCACACACTTTTGGACACTGGACACTTGTGGATTGTGTGAGGCCCAATGAATATCTGAGCGCTATGTGACAGGCTCGATGGCACAGCTGTGACCAAAGTGACGAGAGGATAAGGGAGATTTTGAATCTCTGCACACACTTTTGGACACTGGACACTTGTGGATTGTGTGAGGCCCAATGAATATCTGAGCGCTATGTGACAGGCTCGATGGCACAGCTGTGACCAAAGTGACGAGAGGATAAGGGAGATTTTGAATCTCTGCACACACTTTTGGACACTGGACACTTGTGGATTGTGTGAGGCCCAATGAATATATGAGCGCTATGTGACAGGCTCGATGGCACAGCTGTGACCAAAGTGACGAGAGGATAAGGGAGATTTTGAATCTCTGCGCACACTTGGACACTGGACACTTGTGGATTGTGTGAGGCCCAATGAATATCTGAGCGCTATGTGACAGGCTCGATGGCACAGCTGTGACCAAAGTGACGAGAGGATAAGGGAGATTTTGAATCTCTGCACACACTTTTGGACACTGGACACTTGTGGATTGTGTGAGGCCCAATGAATATCTGAGCGCTATGTGACAGGCTCGATGGCACAGCTGTGACCAAAGTGACAAGAGGATAAGGGAGATTTTGAATCTCTGCGCACACTTTTGGACACTGGACACTTGTGGATTGTGTGAGGCCCAATGAATATCTGAGCGCTATGTGACAGGCTCGATGGCACAGCTGTGACCAAAGTGACGAGAGGATAAGGGAGATTTTGAATCTCTGCGCACACTTTTGAACACTGGACACTTGTGGATTGTGTGAGGCCCAATGAATATCTGAGCGCTATGTGACAGGCTCGGTGGCACAGCTGTGACCAAAGTGACGAGAGGATAAGGGAGATTTTGAATCTCTGCGCACACTTTTGGACACTGGACACTTGTGGATTGTGTGAGGCCCAATGAATATCTGAGCGCTATGTGACAGGCTCGATGGCACAGCTGTGACCAAAGTGACGAGAGGATAAGGGAGATTTTTAATCTCTGCACACACTTTTGGACACTGGACACTTGTGGATTGTGTGAGGCCCAATGAATATCTGAGCGCTATGTGACAGGCTCGATGGCACAGCTGTGACCAAAGTGACGAGAGGATAAGGGAGATTTTGAATCTCTGCACACACTTTTGGACACTGGACACTTGTGGATTGTGTGAGGCCCAATGAATATCTGAGCGCTATGTGACAGGCTCGATGGCACAGCTGTGACCAAAGTGACTACAGGATAAGGGAGATTGGATTGCTTTTAAAAAAGCAGTTTGCGGAGCAGTGGGTAAACAGCAATGCCAGCCTGTCAGGAAGCCTTAAAAGGCAGCCCAACAACCAACACCACTGATACACCACTATATAGCCTTCCCTTGCACTGCACACACAGTGACTGGTGTGTTGTGCAGGCCAAATTGCTAGCAGCAGAAGCAGTTTTTTTTCTTCTCAGCAGGACAAAAAAAAAAAAAATTGGGATTGCTTTTAAAAAAGCAGTTTGCGGAGCAGTGGGTAAACAGCAATGCCAGCCTGTCAGGAAGCCTTAAAAGGCAGCCCAACAACCAACACCACTGATACACCACAATATAGCCTCCCCTTGCACTGCACACACAGTGACTTGTGTGTTGTGCAGGCCAAATCGCTAGCAGCAGAAGCAGTTTTTTTGTCTTCTTCCCTGCCTAACGCTCTCCCTACAGAATCAGCAGCAACCTCTCCCTATACTGAGATCGGCAGAAGTAAGATGGCGGTCGGCGTACACGCCCTTTTATACCCCCTGTGACGCCCACCAAAGCAAGCCAATCACTTGCATGCCCTTCTGAAAGATGGTGGTGACCCCTGCCTATGTCATCACGTTGCCCACAGTGTCCGTGGATCCTGATTGGTTGTAAAAGAGCGCAAAACAAACTTTTGAAACGCGACTTTGGTGCGTAAGTCGCCGACCTCGTGGCCGACCTCATCCTAGGGTCGGGTTTCGTTTCATGAAACCCGACTTTGACAAAAGTCGGCGACTTTTGAAATTTTTCGACCTGTTTCGCTCAACTCTACTGATAGACTTTCTATAATGGTCTTTGTTGGCTTTATTTAGAGCCAGTGCAGGGACGATATCCACTGTTGAAAAAAATGACAAAGTGCTGGGTAAGGAGGGATCCACTAAACCCACAAATAGTGCTAGCGTTCCAGTAGCCAGTTAGTCCTGGTAGGACTTCTATGCACTTACTTCTGGTAATTGCTCTGTCGCAGTCTGGCTGAGGCAGCAGCTGCTGATAGAGTGATAAGTGATGCAGTGTAAGGAGGGATCCACTAGACACCCTAATTATGCTAGCGTTCCAATAATCAGTTAGTCCTAATAGGACTTCTATGCACTTACTTCTGGTGATTGCTCTGGCGCAATCTGGCTGAGGCAGCGGCTGAGGCAGCGGCTCTGGCTGAGGCAGCGGCTGCTGATGGAGCGATAAGCTATGCAGTGTGCAGTAGGGGAGTGGGTAGACGCCAGCACCTCGTGTACTCCGGCTGGAAGTATTGACGAGGACGCGGCGAGAGTGGGGGGGCTTGAGCTACTGTGACGTCACAGGCAGGGAGGAGGACAGGTGCACGAGAGGCACAAACCAACCAACATGTTTCGAGGGGGGCTTCCCTCTTCGTCGTCCTCCCTGCCTGTGACGTCACAGTAGCTCCGCCCCCCCCACTCTCGCCGCGTCCTCGTCAATACTTCCAGCCGGAGTACACGAGGTGCTGGCGTCTACCCACTCCCCTACTACACGCTGCATAGCTTATCGCTCCATCAGCAGCCGCTGCCTCAGCCAGATTGCGCCAGAGCAATCACCAAAAGTAAGTGCATAGAAGTCCTATTAGGACTAACTGATTATTGGAACGCTAGCATAATTAGGGTGTCTAGTGGATCCCTCCTTACACTGCATCGCTTATCACTCTATCAGCAGCTGCTGCCTCAGCCAGACTGCGACAGAGCAATTACCAGAAGTAAGTGCATAGAAGTCCTACCAGGACTAACTGGCTACTGGAACGCTAGCACTATTTGTGGGTTTAGTGGAACCCTCCTTACCCAGCACTTTGTCATTTTTTTCAACAGTGGATATCGTCCCTGCACTGGCTCTAAATAAAGCCAACAAAGACCATTATAGAGAGTCTATCAGGATTTACACCTCGGTAGCATAACAAATCTAGCACAAGTAAGTGCATATGTACCCCAGGAACTGGGACTGAATATCAAGGTTGTGGTCACTGTTAGTAATTGAAATTCTCTTCATATTTAGTATTGTATCAATTGATCCACCATAAAGGGAACACCCCGAAGAGAATATAAACGTTAAGATACAACCAGTGAGTATGGTGGACATGCAAGGAGTGGTGTGACCTTTTGTATGTTTTATTGGTACCTTAATATATCATTGTTCCAATGGCATCAGCAGCTATCAAAAACGAGATCTCTACCATCAGATAACCTGCAAACTACTTGCCACGTAGACATCTCAACTTACACAGAATATTCTACATCAACTTCATTTTTAAGTAAGTACGTATAACTGCTGTTAAGTAGTATTTCCCTTTTTTTTTTTTTTTTTTGTATACATCTGCTCAGCATAGCGCGGTGAATCACACAAATATACGGTTCGCTCAGACTTTATAACAGGAGCCGACACAGTCCTGTCTCTTCACCAGCTGCATCTGAGTTTTTTGGATAGGTGTTACTTTACCGTAAAGGTTTTAAATACTTATTTTCTACACTGCACAATGCACTGCAATACATGAGCATTAAAATACATTACACTTCTCAGTGTTACACTGACAGAACACCTCTTAGACCAGAGGTTTCAAACTCAGCTGGGTAAATTGGCCACACAGAGAGAAAACTTGAATATGAAGGGACACATTCTTTGTGGGAGAACATTATGTTTTCAGTGATACCATCATCATCATCTTTTTTTGGTGTGTTTTGCATTCATTTTAATGGTGTTTATCATATAGGTGATGGCATAGGCCTTCTCTTTTACTTCAATTTTTACATACAACAGCATGTTTGGTGGCTAAATATTATTCCATTATTTTTTCATTGTTTAGTTTACTTAAAAAAAAAAAAAGATTTCCTTTTTTTTACCCCAATCAGGCCTATACAAAAATATAGTTTTACAATGAGTAATGCCAGCCCCCAGCCTGTGATAATGTCCCCTGTCCTGTGATAATGTTCCTCAGCCTGTAATAATATTCCCAGTCCTGTAACAGTATTCCCTGTCCTGTAAAAATGTCCCTCAGCATGTAATATTGTCCTCTGTCTTGTAGTAATGTCTCCATCCTGGTCCCATGTAACAGTAATGTCCCCATCCTGGTTCCATCTTATACAGTTGTGGCCAAAAGTACTGACACCCCTGCAATTTTGTCAGATAATACTCAGTTTCTTCCTGAAAATGATTGCAATCACAAATTCTTTGGTATTATTATCTTCATTTAATTTGTCTTAAATGAAAAAACACAAAAGAGAATGAAGCAAAAAGCAAAACATTGATCACTTCACACAAAACTCCAAAAATGGGCCAGACAAAAGTATTGGCACCCTCAGCCTAATACTTGGTTGCACAACCTTTAGCCAAAATAACTGCCACCAACCGCTTCCGGTAACCATCAATGAGTTTCTTACAATGCTCTGCTGGAATTTTAGACCATTCTTCTTTGGCAAACTGCTCCAGGTCCCTGATATTTGAAGGGTGCCTTCTCCAAACTGCCATTTTTAGATCTCTCCACAGGTGTTCTATGGGATTCAGGTCTGGACTCATTGCTGGCCACCTTAGAAGTCTCCAGTGCTTTCTCTCAAACCATTTTCTAGTGCTTTTTGAAGTGTGTTTTGAGTTATTGTCCTGATGGAAGACCCATGACCTCTGAGGGAGACCCAGCTTTCTCACACTGGGCCCTACATTATGCTGCAAAATGTGTTGGTAGTCTTCTGACTTCATAATGCCATGCACACGGTCAAGCAGTCCAGTGCCAGAGGCAGCAAAGCAACCCCAAAACATCAGGGAACCTCCGCCATGTTTGACTGTAGGGACCATGTTCTTTTCTTTGAATGCCTCTTTTTTTCTCCTGTAAACTCTATGTTGATGCCTTTTCCCAAAAAGCTCTACTTTTGTCTCATCTGACCAGAGAACATTCTTCTAAAACGTTTTAGGCTTTTTCAGGTAAGTTTTGGCAAACTCCAGCCTGGCTTTTTTATGTCTCGGGGTAAGAAGTGGGTTCTTACTGGGTCTCCTACCATACAGTCCCTTTTCATTCAGACGCCGACGGATAGTACGGGTTGACACTGTTGTACCCTCGGACTGCAAGGCAGCTTGAACTTGTTTGGATGTTAGTCGAGGTTTTTTATCCAACATCCGCACAATCTTGCGTTGAAATCTCTTGTCAATTTTTCTTTACCATCCACATCTAGGGAGGTTAGCCACAGTGCCATGGGCTTTAAACTTCTTGATGACACTGCGCACGGTAGACACAGGAACATTCTGGTCTTTGGAGATGGACTTGTAGCCTTGAGATTGCTCATGCTTCCTCACAATTTGGTTTCTCAAGTCCTCAGACAGTTCTTTGGTCTTCTTTCTTTTCTCAATGCTCAATGTGGTACACACAGTGACACAGGACAGAGGTTGAGTCAACTTTAATCCATGTCAACTGGCTGCAAGTGTGATTTAGTTATTGCACAACACCTGTTAGGTGCCACAGATAAGTTACAGGTGCTGTTAACTACACAAATTAGAGAAGCATCACATGATTTTTTGAACAGTGCCAATACTTTTGTCCACCCTCTTTTTTATGTTTGGTGTGGAATTATATCCAATTTGGCTTTAGGACAATTCTTTTTGTGTTTTTTCATTTAAGACAAATTAAATGAAGATAATAATAACAAAGAATTTGTGTTTGCAATAATTTTCAGGAAGAAACTGAGTATTATCTGACAGAATTGCAGGGGTGTCAATACTTTTGGCCACAACTGTAGTAACAATATCCACAGCTGCAGGATTTACTGCCATTCCACAGCGTTAGGCTGGTTTCATATTAGCATATCTGTGCACAGCGTATGATCCGCATAGATCCGCATGCGTCACCCGTACCTATATTTAACATTGTGTACACAGGGACATGCGTTTGCATTAGTTCGCATGCGGATACGTACGCATGCGTCGCTTCACAGTGTGCGGCTGTGGGGAGGTTGAACTGACGGACAGGTCTGCCTGTGGAGAGAGGCAGCGTGACAGCACAGTGTAAGCTGAGATACAGAGAAAGGGGTGTCATGTGGTAGTGTGGTGGTTTGACCTGACCATTAGAAGGCAGTGGGAAGTGTAGGAGAGAGTGACTGTGTACCTGCCATGGGTCAAAGTAACTGCCATTGGACAAGGTAACTGTCAGGTGATAGTGGGCGGAGCTACCAGGACTGGGAGTATAAAGGCTGAGGGAAGGTTCTGGAAGGTTCAGTCAGCCAGGGGAGCTCGCTAGAGAGGAAGATCTGCCGTAGAGAGAAAGACGGTAAAAGCCTTCAGAGAGTAACTGACAGTGGAGACGGTCACGGGGGGTGACCCAAAAGGACAGTAGCCGCAGACGGAGACGGTCTGGGGGTACCAAGTGGACGGTGTACTTTGAAGGGTGAAACACTGTGGTGGAAGTGCCCAGGGCAGCCATGGTGGGAAGAGCCACAAAGGACGCCACGATGGTGAAACTAAGAAGTGAAGGTACCCGGGTCTGTGAGCAAGAGAACAGTGAAATTCCTGTGATGAAGTGCTGTGGTCGTCAGAGAGGCGGCCAATAAAAACGGACCTGTTGAATATAACTCCTGCCTCTGTCTTGTGTCTTTCGGTGGCAAGAAGTGGGTCACCCCCATTCCTGTTGGATCAGCGCTCCCCTCTCCTATCCTACACGGCGGTGTCCGGTGAACGCAACATTTTGCATTTTTTGAGTCATCAACAATGCACATGCGGATGAGTGCGTCAAAACAACGCATTACTGTCTATGAGAATGCATTGGTACGCAAGGACATGCGTACTTCAGAATGAGCAGGTCCAGGGAATTATTTCACCAACTGCTAATTGCCAGCTGTATAAAAGGAAGTGTGGACACTGCAAGGCCATTACTCTCCAGACTCTGGATGTGAGCACAAGACTGTCTATGTAAGTGTAAAAGCTTTGAAAATGTCTGTCTCTGCAGTCTGTACTCTGTACTATTTTTTTTTTCTGCTCCTTGTAGACTGGTTGCTGCTCCGGTCCCAGACTACTGTCGTGGCTTGCTTCTCCTGTCCAGGATTTCTCTGTCCCGGTGGTGTGGTATTGGCCCTTCAGTTCTCCTGTCTAGGATTTCTCCATCCCGGTGGTGTGGTATTGGGCCTTCAGTTCTCCTGTCCAGGATTTCTCTGTCCCGGTGGTGTGGTATTGGCCCTTCAGTTCTCCTGTCTAGGATTTCTCCATCCCGGTGGTGTGGTATGGGGCCTTCAGTTCTCCTGTCCAGGATTTCTTTGTCCCGGTGGTGTGGTATTGGCCCTTCAGTTCTCCTGTCCAGGATTTCTCCGTTCTGGTGCTGTGGTACTGGCCCTCATTTCTTCTGTGCAGGATTTCTCTGTTATGGTGGTGTGGTTCTGACCCTCATTTCTCCTGTACAGGACTTCAGCATTCCAGTGATGTGTTATGGTATTGGCCCTCAGTTCTCCTGTCCAGGAATTCTCTGTCCCGGTGGTGTCCTGCTGTCCCGGTGGTGTGCTGCTGTCCTGGTTGCGTGCTGCTGTCCCGGTGGTGTGCTGCTGTCCCGGTGCTGTGCTGCTGTTCCTGTTCTGTGCTGCCTGACTGCTGCGCTGTTGGACTACTGCCTGTAAAGTAAGTATTGGTGTCTATTGTGTTTTTTTTTTTGGCTCTTAACAAGTTTAATTTTTCCTCTCTGTTCCTTTCTGTAGTGTTTCACTTGACTGCTGCCCACTATTCCAACATGTCCTCCAGTGAAGCTGGAGTGTCATGGACATGACACTGATTATATAATCACATTTTATATACTGATTGGTATGTATTGACTGGCAATACTATACATGTGGTAAATCATGTATTTTCTTTACAGGTACCTTCCAGTGTGGAAGAGCAGGAGCAGTGCAGTGGAAATAAATCATCCCAGGGTCATCGACCTCAAGTTTCTGATGAGGAAACACGGGTTATAAGTAGTCTTTTCATTATCAGAGTTGTAATTGAATTTATTTTCAGTTTTACTTACCAATTCTTTTTTTTATTTGATCTATAGGTTCAACAACGTGAGTAAGGCAATCCAGAGATTGATAATGACCAACTCATTCAATCTGTGGAAGAGTGAGTAGCGTTGTGGGACCCCCGTGATCATAATCATTCAGAGTCAGCATTGATTCAATGACTCTGGGAAGAAGTTGCAAGATCGCTGCTGGCTGGGACCATGCCATGCCACGTGCCAGAAAGGATTTTCATAAGCATTGCAATGTGAAACCTGCAGGGCACAAATCAGATTAGCTAAAGCTGAAAATGAGCTGAGGCTTGCAAGAGATGTCAAAAGCAATAATAAAGGATTTTGGGGATATGTCAAAAGTAAAAGAAAAGTCAAAGATGCTATAGGATTTTTACAGGATGAAAATGATGAAATGGTAAGACAGGATGTTGAGAAGGCTGAACTTTTAAATTCCTATTTTGCATCTGTTTTCTCTCAGAAAGGAAATGCAACATCAACTGTTATTCACTGTCCTATTAAGGGAATAGAAGAATCCAGGATATCTATAAACAGAAAGATAGTGAGGAAACACTTAGCTAACCTAAATGAATTCAAGTCTCCAGGTCCAGATGAATTACACCCCAGAGTACTGAAGGAGATAGCAGAAGAAATTTTTGAACCCCTCTCCATAATCTTTGAAAATTCTTGGAGAACAGGAGAAGTGCCAGAAGACTGGAGAAGAGCAAATGTTGTTCCTATCTTCAAAAAGGGGAAGAAGGTGGACCCAGGAAACTATAGGCCGGTGAGTCTGACTTCTATACCAGGAAAGATCTTTGAACAAATTATTAAACAACATGTATGTCAATACCTGGATAAGAATGAAGTGATTAAACAGAGTCAGCATGGGTTTGTAACTAATAAGTCATGTCAGACTAACTTAATTTCCTTCTATGACGGTATCACTGATTGGGTGGATCAAGGAAATGCTGTAGATATAGTATATCTTGACTTCAGTAAAGCATTTGACAAAGTCTCTCATACAATCCTTATTGAAAAAATGACTAAGTATGGAATGGACAAGGCAACTGTTAGGTGGATTCATAACTGGCTTAGTGATCGGACCCAAAGAGTGGTCGTAAATGGCTGCACATCCAGTTGGAAGAATGTCTCAAGTGGGGTACCACAGGGCTCTGTCCTGGGCCCTGTATTGTTCAACATCTTTATCAATGATTTAGATGAAGGAATTGAGGGTAAACTGATTACATTTGCTGATGACACAAAGCTAGGAGGGATAGCTAATACTAGAGAAGAGAGAGAGAGGATTCAAAAAGATTTAAATAAACTGGAGAAGTGGGCAGCAACTAACAGAATGGTTTTTAACAGGGAGAAATGCAAAGTACTACATCTGGGCAATAAAAATGAAAAAAGCATATATAGAATGGGAGGAATAGGGCTAAGTGACAGCACATGTGAAAAAGACTTGGGTATACTAATAGATCACAGACTGAATATGAGTCAACAGTGTGATGCAGCAGCAAAAAAGGCAAATGCAATTCTAGGATGTATTACCAGAAGCATACAGTCTAGATCACGTGAAGTCATTATTTCCCTCTACTCCTCTTTGGTCAGACCTCATCTGGAATATTGTGTCCAGTTTTGGGCACCACATTTTAAAAAAGACATCAACAAACTGGAGCAAGTTCAGAAAAGAGCGACCAGAATGGTGACCGGTCTGCAAACCCTGTCTTATGAGGAAAGGTTGCAGGATTTGGGAATGTTTAGTTTGCAAAAGAGAAGACTGAGAGGAGACTTAATAGCTGTCTACAAATATCTTAAGGGCTGTCACATTGTAGAAGGATCAACTTTATTCTCATTTGCACAAGGAAAGACTAGAAGCAATGGGATGAAACTGAATGGGAGGAGACACAGATTAGATATTAGAAAAAACTTTTTGACAGTTAGAGTGATCAATGAGTGGAACAGGCTGCCACGAGAAGTGGTGAGTTCTCCTTCAATGGAAGTCTTCAAACAGAGGCTGGACAGACATCTGACTGGGATGATTTAGCGAATCCTGCTTTGAGCAGGGGGTTGGACCAGATGGCCCAGGAGGTCCCTTCCAACTCTACGATTCTATGATTCTATGATTTTATGATTCAATGTGGTCTGACGCAGCAGTGAACCTAGTAATGTAGGTGCATTGTTTTACAATTAATTTTTTCCTTTTTTTACCCCTTCACAATGAAGAGAATAAAAGTCTGTTGGCGTTCGATGAAGGATCACTTCAGTGAGGAGAGGAGATTCGGGTTCAAAGTGGTGCTGCTCCAACGCTCAGAAAATATAAATACCATTGTCTACTTTAGTTTCTGAGGCCTGCGGTTGGTCAGCGAGCATGAGTATTGACCAGCCCCTCATCGACCAGCCAACGAACAGGCCCAATCCCAATCATCCACCAGCGATGGAGCAACCAGGCTAGCTTCACAGGCTGGGGAATTGGCAGCCGGTCCATCTAGTTTTCCCCTCTCCCAGCCCTCTGCCACTGGTTTTGTTGGGCCTTCTCATCAGTGGCAGAGGGCCTGGGAGAGGCCAGTCATGCCCGAGTTCCTTCACTTAGGCTCGATCTTCCGGGATGGGCTGAAGGCGGTTTTAGGAAGACTGGATAGTGGATTCACTCAGGTGAACACACTTTTCCAGGAAGTCTACAGACACCTTGGCCACCTGGAAGCCGACCTTCAGAGACCGGTGAGACTTTTTTTTCATCAATAGAGTGGTGCGTGTCGGAAAACCTACTGCCTGATCTCCAGCTGTACGTGATGCAGGCCTGCCAGGCTTCTAACAGTCAGGCATTGCAGCAGTCCCGATATCAGCAGCAGTCACAAACTTCGTTTCCTACAGGTCAACAAGGGCCAGCACAGCAGCAGTGGCAGAATCCTCCAGCACCTTTCCAAACATCTCAAGGACTTGGATACCCATCTGCTCAACAACCGACGACAGTGCAAGTGACCTATCCACCACCACCACCGCTGGACATTAGGACTGTTCCTACAGTACCCAGCTAGACCACGCAGCCGAGTGCAGCAGCCATGCAGCCTTCAACATCCACCATGCAGCCAAGTGCAGCAGCCATGCAGCCTTCAACTTCCACCATGCAGCCGAGTACAGCAGCCATGCAGCCTTCAACATCCACCATGCAGCCAAGTGCAGCAGCCATTCAGCCGAGTGCAGCAGCCATTCAGCCGAGTGCAGCAGCCGTGCTGCCTTCAACTTCCACCATGCTGCCCAGTCCAGCACCATGACAGCACACTGCAACAGAGGCCACCACTCTCACTCAGCCAAGCAAGAAACGCAGAGGTACCTACAAAAAACAGACTCCCACTAGTGACTCTGCTCAGCACAGAAAAATGAAGACCCAGAGCAAAGATGGACCCACCACCTCCACCCTCACCTCTCAATGTGTCTCTGTTGTCAAATAGGTCACTATCTTCCCTTGTGTCTCTGCCTTCCAATTTGCCTATCCCTTCCCAAGATTTTACTCCTAATGTGTCATCTACTCCCAATGTGTCCAATCCCATCCATGAGCTAATCCTGCAATTTATTGCCCCTTTCCCTGTAACCCCTTCATCATTGACTACCACCCAATCATCACAGCTCAACACCCCAAAGGTCCACAATACCTCACCGTCAGACAGACCCCGAACTTAAACCCAGTTGTTTGTTAATGGTAAACAAACAGTTGTTTGTTGTTGGTAAATAAAATTTTTATTTTGTTTGCACAATCCCTGTGTTTTCTTTGTCTCTTTATGTGAAAACACACACATCTGTGTATTATATTGAGTGAAGTAGTAACAGGTGTTTCACTGGAGGTGTTTTATTAGTAGTAAAGTCAGCAAACATTACAGGTACAATTACTTACAAGTGTATTAAACCGTATTGTCTTGCCATGCCACATGTCCAATATCCGAAACAAAGTAAGCAGCAAACTTATCCCTCATCCGGGCAACTTCCATTGTAGTCCTCAGAGGGTAATCACAGTAATCCTGCAAAGTGCCAGTAACAGGTTCTTCAAGTTGTTGTCGCTCTTTTGCCAGGATGTAATTGTGCATAACAACACACGCTTTGGCCACATCATCAATTTTCTCAGTTTTTACATTGAATGGTTTTCCCAAAATGCACTATTTAGATGCCAGCAAACCAAAGGCACACTCCACAGTTCTTCATGCCCTTGTCAGTCGGTAGTTGAAAATCCTTTTGGTGCGATTCAAGTCCCGACTCGAGTAAGGTTATATGAGGTTGGCACACATTTGAAACTTCTCATCTCCAACCACAACAAACAGCATTGGTGGCCCTTCAGTGTTCGGAAGAGGTTGTGGTGATGGAAAATTTAAATTATTACCAAACAAACGTTGGCCCATGTCAGAGTTTTTGAAAGTCTGTGAGTCATTTCCTTGTCCAAATGAGCCAACGTCAACAGCGAAAAATCGACATTCAGCATCTGCAATCGCCATGAGAACAATTTAAAAAGTATTTTTTGCAATTGAAATGCTCAGATCCACTTCAAGCAGATTTCATAATCCGAATGTGTTTGCCATCCACAGCCCCAACACAGTTTGGAAAATTACAAATTTCCTTGAATTTTGCAGCATTTTCCAGCCACAGTTCAATTGTGGGTCGGGGGAGGAATTCTTCACACAGAACATCATATAAAGCACGGCAGGTGTCTCCCACAATCCCAGAAAGGGTGGACACTTCAATCCGGAATTAAAAATGTAGAGATGATAAGGTCTCTCTGATAGCCAGGAATCTGCAGAACGGAAAATGGAAAAAAAAATAAGTACATGGCTTTTCTAACAATAATACTAACGACATGTGTTTGTTCTTCAAACATACCTCTGGGTCACCAACAGACGTTCCTCCACAGGAATTGTTCTACGTAGTTATGTGTCCTGCCTGGTAATGAATTCTTGGACACGTTGCAGTAAGTCATCGAAGCTCTGTTCTGACATCCTCGTGTAGTCAAAAAACTTTTGTGAGTTTTCACGCAGCTCTGTGTACATCGAGTGGTAGGCTCCACGGCTCTCTCGTACTTCAACGATGGGGTGTTGCCAATAGTGATGATGACGTCTTCTCCCTCTTTCTCTTCTTCTTTCTTCTTCACAAGCCACATCAAAGGCAACAGCCAATTTCAATCACAAATCAAAATTAATAATGAAGCTCACCATGCTAAGATCCATCTTGCAGCTGGATAAAGCAGCAAAAGACGAGGATTTCATCAGTGTAGTGTTCATTGCATGTCTGGTGTCAAGGAAACTCTACCGGAAAAGCATTGGAAATATCAAACGCATGCGTAGAAACAATGCAAACGCATGCAAAAATGCATACAAATGCATGCACACGCAGCTTTTTTGGCATCATTTGTAAGATGATGCGGATAAAAACCGCTGCATAAACATTTGTTTTCATGCGTTTTTGCATGCGTTTGCGCATGCAGATGATACGCTACACACAGAAATGCAAAGGTGAACCTAGCCTTACCTCATGCTTTAGCTCTCTTGAAATCCTTTATACTGACGAAGGTCAATACGACTGATACGTTTATTTCTGTGGATTACCTGCACTAAATAAAAAACAATTATTTAACATACATTCTGGAGTGCCATGTTATCTACATTATACCATCTTATAGTAATGTTCCCATGCTGTTCCATTCTTATATTAATCTTCCCATGCTGCTCCCATCTTATAGTAGTATCACCTCCCATCCAGGGTCCATCCTATAGTAATGTACCCATCGTTGGCCCCTTCTTATAACAATGTCTTCCATCCTACTGTTCTTTACATACAGGTATAAAAGAAATCTTCTCATTCAACCTCGCTCCCTCTGCGAACAAGGTCCTCTTCCTCCTCTACTGCCAGGATGCTAAACAATGAGATCTTCAGAGATCATTTCATCTTCAACTTGCTTAACTGTTTACAATAACAGTAATTTTGACCAGGGGTGCCAACACTTTTACATGCCACTGTAGCTACGGAAAATGCCATGAAGGGGTTAAGTAGGCAAAATTGACATGCTGCGGTAGAAAAAGCAGCAAAACAGGTACATTTTTGGCAAGAAAATAAAAGCAATTTGTGGATGAGATTAGGAAATTTGCTAGGACTGTACTGGATGGAAAATCCACATAAAATATGTTATGTCTGAACATACCCTAAAGCTTTTTTGCTTTAAATTCTGCTTTGAAGTAACAATGCAGATCCCACTGTACAATATAATCTATGTGTGACTCGCCACAATATGTGCTTCAGTGAAATTGAGTATTTTTAGAAATTGACTACGCTAGATTTACTGTATTGGATTTCATTATGCATATTACAATACTAAAGTGTATAAATATTCACTTTTTCAGCATGAAAATGAGCTAGTGGCTATAAATGAAGCCCAATAAAGTCATTATCCTTAAAACAAGATGAATGGCCGAGTTTCTATACACTGAATTGTATATTTAAAACCTGTCATCTAATTGCTTGACATTCAAACATTTCTGTTTTTCATTTTCCATGAACTGCTTTGCCCTTAATATAGTAGGAAACTAAAATACATCTGGCAAATTGAATGTAATCGTCAAGCCTCTGTAAATTTTACAATTTGGCTATAAGGGGAATAATTTAGTTTGTTTTCTTTTGCAATTTATTCACTTCACATAGTAACGTTTTATTGTTACACATAATTTTAACTGTGATGTTTAATGTATTTTTATGTTTTTCTGAAATGAATTATGGTATATTTCTCACCGATTCTCAGAAACAAGGCAATATTTTGTTCTAATTGTTAAGCGCTTACTATGGTTTATAGACTGTGTGTGCAACAATCTAATTGGGAATTGCTTCACTTCATATATGTGTTTCCTTTGTTTGCTTTTGGGAATTTTTCTTCCGTTTAGCAATGTTATGGTGGAAGCAGCATGCTTTACTCATTGTACTTATAATAATAACTACCTAGAATAAAATACCAGAAGATATCCTACAGACAGGAGTTCTGGGGCAACTTGGTCACTTGCCACCCTGCACAAACTGGTAATAATGGACACGTGACCACATTTCCCAGTGGGAAAAAAATTCATTGCCAGTCTCAGAAAATTCAGATATGCCTCGTTTTTTGTCACTGCTATTATGGTGTTGCTAGTTCCACTATTTTATTGCTCGCGTCTGAAAGTAGCTATGTTGCTCAAGCCTACAAGTAAGTTCACTGTTCTTGTCATTTAGTTGTTAACAATCCAGTGTGCATCTCAAGATATACATTTACCAAATGTCATTGCCTGGAGTTTGGTTTCGGTAAAGTTTTGAGTTTGGCACATTTCAAGACAGGTGTGCGACTTTTTAAAGGATTTACCTCTTTTGTTGCTAAAAGTTTGAAAGAAAAAAAAACAGTTAAAAATAATAATAAAGAGTATGTTTGATTGTGTACCAAATTCGTGAACCAAAAGCGCAATTGTTAAGAGTTTGTTGCAGAAAACGTCAGCAAATACAGCAATTCATAAAAAGAAGATTGCAAAGGATGAATCTGGGAAGGTGTTTTTTTTAAGACTATTAAAAATGACGAGCTTTATGGTGGAAAACGCTTCAGGAAACTCTCCTTCAGTGAGAAAATTGTGTGTAGCTTTTGTTTCCTGAAGGTTTTTCTGAATCATTGCTAAAATCTAGTAAGTCACCACCATAGGCTGTGTATGTGACTGGCACGGTATTCAGCTCCCTGTGCTCAACCACATGGTAGATTGGTGCAGAAGCTGCCTGGGCACAGTACACAATACAATGAATGATATTATGGCCATCTTAGGTTAATTGCTCTTGCTCGCTCTTGTTATCTGCACCTCAAAAACATTTCTAGAATTCAACCTTTTCTTACTTTTGACGCTGCAAAAACTATTACTGTTTCTCTTATTTATTCTCGTCTCGACTATTGTAACTCTCTTCTAATCGGTCTCCCTCTTACCAAACTCTCCCTCCTCCAATCTGTCTTGAATGCTGCTGCCAGGATCATATTCCTCGCCAATCATTACACCGATGCCTCTACCTTGTGCCAGTCATTACACTGGCTACCCATCCACTCCAGAATCCAGTACAAACTTATTGCCCTCACCCACAAAGCTCTCCACGGCTCAGCACCCTACATCTCCTCCCTCGTTTCAGTATACCACCCTACCCGTGCCCTCCGTTCTGCTGATGACCTGAGGTTAGAATCCTCAATAATCAGAACCTCCCACTCCCGTCTCCAAGACTATACACGTGTTGTGCCAATTCTTTGGAATGCACTTCCCAGGTCAATACGATTAGTCCCCAATCCCCACAATTTTAAGCGTGCCCTGAAAACACATTTATTCAGACTGGCCAACCGCCTCAACACATTAACCTAATCTATCCCTGGGTGGCACAGTCAAAAGTTTTACCATAACCAGGTTCCCCGCATCATGTTCCCACATGCTTTATGCATCCATTAGCCCTCTGTATCTGTACTGTTACACACTTAACATTATGGCTGGTCCAAACAATTAGGGCAATTCTTACCACCCACCTTTCTTGTCTACCTTTTTCCTCATAGACTGTAAGCTTGTGAGCAGGGCCCTCTTTCCTTTTGGTATTTGTTATAATCTATGTGATTATTGTTATGCTGTAATGTCTATTGTCTGTATAAATCCCCTCTGAAATGTAAAGTGCTGCGGAATATGTCGGCGCTATAAAAATAAAATGTATTATTATTATTATTAATTTCACATTGGCGTTTTTTGTGCAGCGCACCGTGCGCAATAGAAGCGCATGCAAAAACGCATCATGCGCTTTTGCATGCATTTGCGTTTTATGCGCATGCGTTTTAACCAGTTTCTAGCCATGTTTACTCTTAAAATGCATGCGTTCGCAAACGCAGGTGTACGCATGTCCATGTGCACGCCTGTTTTCCCATAGACTGTAATGCGTTTTTTTATGCATTCCATGCGCAAGCGAAAGCATGTGTTTTTTAACGCCATTGGACGGACCCAAAAATGCAACAGGTTGCGCCTGGCGCGTCTAGACGCAGACCTGAAAAAACTCATGCGCACGATAACGCATGAAAAAGCAAGACCATGCGCACGCCATGATAGACATAGGTGCGCATGACGCATGCGCACGGATGCACATGATGCGCTGCGCAAAAAAATGCTAATGCGAAACTAGCCTTAATGATGTCTTGTGATGTAAAGTATTCCTATCAATAAAATCTGTTCTGATCAGAAACCTCGCTATGCTGCTCCTAAGAATTATACCACGGCACTATAATGAAGGTAGGAACACTGAAAAAAGCAGTAAGCACTAGGAACATTGAGAAATCTACGATGCAGGACCTTAAAAAGAAGAAACAGTTGTTGAAGTATATCATAAAAATGCACAGGTTTGTTAGCCTAGCATGATATCCTAGTGTAACAATATGAAGACTCAAACATCATTCCTGATTGACAAAATACACCTACCTGTACATCAGTCAAACCCCTGAACTGCCAGAGGAGCTCTTTTGACTTGAGCACTTTCCTATCCTAAATGCCAATTCTGGCCTATTCACGAGCGTCATTTGGCAATAAACAACACTTTCTTACTACTTACTGATCCATTCAGACATGCTGACTAAAACTGTATTAGGAAAAACAATCTTCCTGTCCCTATTTGACATCATGTGGTCAGGCACACATCTCCCATTTATTGGGGGTGATGAGCTGTTGACGATGATGGTTTTTATGTTGACATAATCTAATCACATAAATCGTTCACTGATCATCAGCCCATGTAAATGGGTTTTAAGGGCAAATAAATTACAGCTACAATTCTTATTTCAAGATAAAACCCCAGACAAAAACAAAAAAAGCAAATACCTTGCAGTAAATAAATAAATGGCAATAGTGCATGAAAATAATATAGGATACTTAGTTAGCATAATGTTTGATCCAAAAAACATAAAAGCCATCCCACCACGTCAAGGTGACCCTATTTGGAATGGTCCTAACCTCTAACATATAAACCTTACTAAAACCTTACCATATCTTGCTTATTTTCTTTTTGTCTTGGGTTTTGTCTGTTTGGTGGCCAGTGTGAAGATGTGCCTGCACGCTGTATGCATACTTATTATATTCCAGTTCATCTCTTTAGGTTTACAATTTGTATTTCAAGCATAGGTCTTGACTCTTGCTATTGCAACTGACTGAATCATAGGTATTTATGACACTGTTAGTTTTGGTCACAAACAGAGGTGCAATGCTAATAACATAACACCACACAGTTGCTGTGGTTCCCATGAAGTTGGAGGATGCATGGTACTGAAAAGCACCCCTGCCTGCTAGATCGATGCTGTAAAGAAAAAAGCAGTTCATCAAGGGAATGGGGCTTTTTTATTGTGTCAATCAATACTTGTCAGGGAAAACTGTCAGTGGCAACATACTGTGTTTGGGGGGGCTTAGGGCCATCAAACTGTGGAGGCTTAATGCATTATACTGTGTGGGTGGCTAGGAGGTCATCATACTGCGTTGTGGATGGTGTGAACATCATAATCTGTGTTGGGTATGTGTGAGCATCCTACTGTGTAAGAGGCTTTGGGTACATTCTGCCATTTGACGATATTCTGAGGGCATGATGCTATATTTGGGGTCTGTGTAGATAATCATACTGTGAGGAGGCTGTGGGCAGGAAGCTGTTGTGGAATTATATTATGTGCAAGGCTATGAGGACATCATAATCTATGTCAGTATAGGGAAGGTGACCTGACGGACGGACAGACTTGTCAGAATAGAGAAAGGAAGGTTTGCACAGTTTAGACAGGTGTCAGTCACCACAGTGGGGAAACAGCTGAGAAAGTGTAGTGGGCGTGCAGTACCTTGGGTTGACCATTAGAGGGCAGGGAGGAGTGTGAGCAAAGGACTTGACATCAGCTTAGGGCTTAGGAAACCGCTGGTCATGGGGGGCAGAGTTACAGGGAACCGGGAATTATATAAATTTGACAGGAGGGTTCCAGAAAGTTTCAGTCCCCAGGGGGAGCTCCAGTGACAGGAGGACTATGACAGTTTGTGCACTGTGAGGAAAACCAAACCAGGGGGACTGAGGAGAGAGAAAGTCAGGGGGGTGGTCTTGACACAAGAGTACCGCAGTATAGATGAGGCACTGAGGTAAAGCATACCGTACTGAGGGAGAGACGACTGATCAGCAAAGGTACTGTTGGTTTACGGGCCTAAGGCAGCCACACTGATGGATCTGACAGGGGCATCGAAGAGTGAAGAGGGGACGGTGCGTGTATGTACATCCCCGGTGTAAAGTACGGTGTGCGGGAAGCGGCCCTGGAAACGGAGGGCCAATAAGTGAAGTGCAGTGTACTTTGGAGGCCGTCAGGCGGACGGCAAGAGAATAAACTTGGACCTGTTGTACCCGAAACTTGCCTCATTTTGTGTCTGTACGTCACTGCGTGGTATATCGAGGGACCACCCCCCAGCTCGGCACACCAACCCTACACTTGGCGCAGTCGGCAGGATCACCGCCACTAATACGTCATCTTCTGCGGCAGGCCTGCCCTAAAGAATGGAGAAAGACTTGGACTACACTGCTTGGATTACAAACACCTTTGGAATGCAAATTACCCACCTGTGGATTACAAATTGGGAGCGCTGTGGCGTATCTGCATCGCCAGCAGAAGATCCGGGGAGGTACCAGGACTGGTGCAAGATGGCGGTGCTGCTTCAGTGCAGAGGAGAGTTCCAGGTGTTTGCTGTTGTTCCAATAGACTGGGGCCCCCTCCTACGTACCCCTGGAGCCAGTGATATGTAACAGGAGGCCGGCGCTCCCATGTACTGGACCCTGACAAGTGGGTGGAAAGGTCTGCCATCGCCCCACCCAGCAGAGGGAGTGGCACAAGGAAAAAGTTTGGCTGTGGCTGTCTGGCGCCATTCGAGTGCTGCCCATCGGATGATATGAGACGTTGTGGATGTCGGGGCATCGGGCGCCTAGAGTGGCGGTGGCGCCGGGAGGTCGATTCACACCAGGAAACGTTCCCCTCAGGGCCGCGGGCAGGCAGCTGGATGTTGAGTGAAGGAGCGGAGCCTGTGCAGAACCACCGGGAGCGGCCACCTAAGTTACCAGCGGAGAGCCTCCCTGCGGAGGGATGAAGAGCGGAGACTGCGGAGGAGCCACATGATGAGGAGATGGAGGCCACGGCGCCGGGGAAGGTGAGAGTTCCCCCGGCCCCGACAGTGGCTCCGCAAGCGGTCCCTACCATTCGGCTGCAGCACGCGGCATCCTGTGTCCCCGAGAGCCCGGCCAAGGAGGGCCCTACTATATGCGCAGAACTGGGCAGGGCCTCCGCTCCTGGTCCCGAACCACTCCAACCAGTGGCGCCACGCCCGGTGTCGCCGGTGTGGAGCCTGACCGAAGAAGACACTGTTGCATCCCCTCTGCCACTAGCGACCGCATCTTCAAAGGCGGCCGCTGCCCCGGCTCCGGATGAAATTGCAGGTGCGGCCTACCCTGCGGCCGCAGCTGCTATGCTGGCACTGGAATCGACTGCGGCCTGTGTGACAGGCCCTGTGGCCCAATCTCCTAAGAACATGGCCGCTCCCATCCACCACCCGGCCCCAGCGGCTGCTGGGCCACTGACATCATCGACCGCCTCTGCCCCGCTCTCTTCTTTGGCGAAGCCCCACCCACCAGATACCAGAGCCTGCACTGTACCCTCTGTCTGGGTCGTGGAGGTTATCAAGAAAAAGAAGGCCCGGGAGCAGGAGATATGGAACCTGCTCCATGCAAAGTGAGAGGCTGGTATGGCGGCTACAAGATCTTTGGGGCGGCTCGTGTATACGAACATTGCCAAAGGGTATGGGTTTATACGCGATCTAGCTACCGGCCAGAAGGTCTATATTAATGTGGCCTCTATTCGTCACGGCTGGGCTCTACAAGAGGGGGACTTGGTGTCGTACTACAAAGAGTACTGCCCCCGCGGCTTCTACGCGGTAGCTGTGATTGCTGAGCCAGAAGAACACGAGCCCCCGTAAAGAGGACTGTTGCGGACACTCCCTACATCCCGGGAGCTCCACGGCTGTGGGGCCCCTTGCTGCCAGCCACTAGGAAGTTGTTTGAACTTTCAAAATTTCGGTGCACCGTTGTGCAAATCACAAGGACAGTTTGCGTCCGAGTTAAAAAAAAAGAAAGAGTTTAATGTAGAAGTTTGGGCTTTTCTTTTTGGTATTAAGCCTGGCAAAGCGGGGATGTCAAGAAGAGAGAGTGTCCATGTCCAAGGAAGGGGGGAGGAGAACATGTGATGTTTTTATTGTTGTATGTTGATTTTTGAAGCAATAGAAAAGAAAAAAAAATTTGAAAATGGGGTATTTGTGATATGATAAAGTTGTTTTGTTGTATAATATGCACAAGAAAAATTCAACAGGTCCGGGTAAGGAAAGGTCTGTGTGACCAAAGGGAAGTGTGAGATCCGGAAGGGGTCTATGTGTGGAAAAGGTCTGGGAGACCAAGACGCCGACCATGACATGTAACTGAAAGAAAGGTAAAAGAGATGGAAGACGTGAGAAAGACAGCCGTCCTAGGTCAAGTCCCCGACACCACAGACACCCCTGAAGGAGAAAGATGGATGCCGGCAATGATCTGGTAGGTGTGAGGCATCGATCATGGCGTACCGGACAGTGAAAGGTGACAGAATGACAGAAGGGGAGAGTAGGGGAAGGTATACGCCATAGAGAGAATATGGGTGTACCTAGCCCAATTTGAAAGATGTTGTGATGTGGCTGTGCGCTGGTGAGTAGCAGTAGGCTGCTCAGAGCATGGTGCTCTCAGTATGGTTCGGCCCCCGCAGTTAGTAGGTTTGGCCCAACAACTGGTCTGACAACAGAGTGTAGGTGAAGCTTCAGAACGACGAAGGCAGGGATTATGATTGTCGAGGATGACAATAGACAAAGGAAGGGAGAGTGTAGGGAAGGTGACCTGATGAACGGACAGACTTGTCAGAATAGAGAAAGGAAGGTTTGCACAGTTTAGACAGGTGTCAGTTACTACAGTGGGGAAACAGCTGAGAAAGTGTAGTGGACGTGCAGTACCTTGGGTTGACCATTAGAGGGCAGGGAGGAGTGTGAGCAAAGGACTTGACATCAGCTTAGGGCTTAGGAAACCGTTGGTCATGGGGGGCGGAGTTATAGGGAACCGGGAATTATATCAATTTGACAGGAGGGTTCCAGAAAGTTCCAGTCCCCAGGGGGAGCTCCAGTGACAGGAGGACTACGACAGTTTGTGCACTGTGAGGAAAACCAAACCAGGGGGACTGAGGAGAGAGAAAGTCAGGGGGGTGGTCCTGATGCAAGAGTACCGCAGTATAGACGAGGCACTGAGGTAAAGCATACTGTACTGAGAGAGAGAGACGACTGATCATTAAAGTACTGTTGGTTTACGGGCCTAAGGCGGCCACGGATCTGACTGGAGCGTCGAAGAGTGAAGAGGGGACGGTGCGTATATGTACGTCTCCGATGTAAAGTACTGTGTGCGGGAAGCGGCCCTGGAAACGGAGGACCGATAAGTGAAGTGCGGTGTACTTTGGAGGCCGTCAGGCGGACGGCAAGAGAATAAACTTGGACCTGTTGTACCCGAAACTTGCCTCATCTTGTGTCTGTACGTCACTGGGCGGTATATCGAGGGACCACCCCCCAGCTCGGCCCACCAACCCTACATAGGGGAAGTGTGGTAAATCACACTGTGTAGTGCGGAGCTGTGGACCGATAATACTGTATATAGAGGAGCTTTACAAAGGGGGACTTACGGGACATTATAAAATGTTAATTGGCCACTTAAAAAGAATAATAGGTTTTGGGGCACTCAAGGTATTGGTACTATCAAGGGGACACACAGTGCCCATTATTGCTTTCTATGGGGGAAAATGTGGGCACTGTTTTCTAGGGCATGTGTACAGGGCATTAATATTTTCTAATGTGTGATTTTACCTCTAGAGGACACAATGGAGGCATTTCACTTTCTAAGGGGGACAGTGATGGGCATTATTATGTGGAGCACTTTGAATGTTGGACATTTTGCAACGGGACCAACAAGCTTAAAGACATGTCACTGAATATCTGCTTTGTTAACTTGAACCTTTGATGTCTCCTGGCATTACTAATAATAATGTTAAATTCCAGATTTTGAGCAAGACACACTTTTTGCAACCATATCAGCATTTTTATTGTGCCTCCAGGCTAATATGTAATTTTTATCATGCCATCATCATGCAAGAGTTTTTCCCTTGATATACAGACTAACATCAATATTAGTAAAATTAGTAACAAATGTTTGGAGATAATGTTTAATGAATGCTGATATTGGAGCTGCTTGCTGAAATTTTGCAGAATGTTCCTACGCTAAAGTTTTACATTTCTTATCTTGGCAGTAGTCCAGGCTGGAGAAAGTGATTAAAGTAACTACATAAACAGTCATGTATAACGTCTTTGGCCACTCATGCTTGTTAATCCCAATCTTTCATGTTAGTAAAATTAAGAAAAGGGAGAAACTTTATTTCCTTCCTTGTAGGATTCTACTGTTTAGGAAAGATGAAAAAAATGTCAAATACCAAAGGCATATAAGACAAAGTTATATTGGTACATCGCTATGGATTTTGAACAATGTGATTTAAGGAACTTAAAGCTTCACCTATTATGTAATTATTGTATCATGTGCTATCAAAGTCAAAAGAAAAAAAATTAAAACTATAATGTTTACACTTTAAACTATTCAATACTATATTCCAATGCCTAAATAAGAAACTTATTGTTTGTACTTAATGGTCTACAATCGCCCTATGCAGTAGGAAAAAATATTATTAGACGGTTGAGCTACAGATAAAAAAAACTCTCCCGTTATCTCTATTACGTAACCTGCAATATTAAGAATGCTTCAGTGCCTTACTCCTAGTTTGTATACACTGGGTTCATCAGTAGACTAATTAGAGCTATTTTTATATTGGATACTTAATACTGTAAGTGCTCTATGGTATAACAAAAATGCCAGAGCCCAAATTATGGACATCACCAAATATACAAGATATATAAATATATATGGACCCACTAGAGTTCTGATGGTGGACACCTGTTACTCATATGTCCCAGTCCATTTTTTTGTGCTCCGAGTTGGGCTTTGCTTGCTCCCATGTAATGAACTTCCTAGGCCTATCTAAGGCTCCCGAGACTCACACCTGGGTCTTGGTATTGTTCTAAGACTTGATAGTAACGCTTTGTTTTCTGTGCAGAGTTCATGTCCACAATCACCAGGACATCTCCTGTTTGTCTGTGGTTTCCAGTTTCTCAGTTACTTGTCTGCGGTTTCCAGTTACCTTGCTACCTGTCAGTGGAGGACTTCACCTGGTTGACTTTGCTTTTAGTATCTCTGCTATCTGCCTGAGGTGTTCAGTAACTCTGCTGCTTGTGGTTTCCTAGGCTTCTATAAACTTTTAGTTTGCATTCTACCTGTCCATGTTTCGGTTGCTCCTCCTGGCTGCTGCACCAATGTCTGTGGCCCACGTGATGACCTGGACCCTGGGTTTAGATGATCCACCTCACTGTATATATAGTACATCATATGTTGTGAAGGGCTTAATGCCTGTGCAGCATTTCTTGGTAGCAACAACCAGTCCATATTTACTATGGGTAAGAGCATTTCTGCCATATACAAGTGTTTCTCACAAAATTAGAATATCATCAAAAAGTTAATTTATTTCAATTCTTCAATACAAAAAGTGAAACTCATATATTATATAAAGTCATTTCAAACAGAGTGATCTATTTCAAGTGTTTATTTCCATGAATGTTGATGATTATGGCTTACAGCCAATGAAAACCCAAAAGTCATTATCTCTGTAAATTAGAATGTTTAACAAAAAAAACCTGCAAAGGATTCCTAAGCATTTAAAAAGGTTACTTAATCTGTTACAGTAGGGTTCACAATCATGGGGAAGACTGCTGACTTGACAGATGTCCAGAAAGCAGTCATTGACACACTCCACAAGGAGGATAAGACACACAAAAGGTTATTGCTAAAGAAGCCGGCTGTTTACAGAGTGCTGTATCCAAGCACATTAATGGAAGGTTGAGTGGAAGGAAAAAGTGTTGTGGAAAAATGTGCACAAGCAACCGGGATAACCGCAGCCTTGAAAGGATTGTTAAGAAAAGGTCATTCAAATATTTGGGAGAGGTTCACAAGGAGTGGACTGCTGCTGGAGTCATTGTTTCAAGTGTGCTTCAAGAGCCACCACACACAGACGTATCCAGGACATGGGCTACAAGTGTCACATTTCTTGCACGTCTTCCAATGTGGTGTACTTAATTCTGTGCACTATATGTCCTATTGGGGGCCTCTCCGTGGTAGAAACAGGACAGAAACTGAATGCATGGATGAGATCTCATAGCCACACAATTACAGATTAAAAAAAACATTTACTAGTGGCCAAACATTTCTGTGGTCCAGGACACAACGTAAACAATATGAAAGTTGTCATATTTAAAGGCAATTTTAAATCACAAAGACATTGCAGGGTTTGGGAATACAAACTTATTAGTCTTCGATCCCATCCACATAGGACTAAATCTGTTGGAAGGATTTATGACTCACTAAAAAAATCTGAGAAATCTCCTCCAAAGAAGTTGGGAGCACCAGGAAATTCGGACTATAAAACTTTCACACCACTATTCTAATCAATTAAGGATTCAGTCTCTGAGCTCAGTTTGTTTATTTAAATCTCCATTTATCGTACCATGCTTCTCTTTTGTTTTGTTGGGTTTTTTTGTTTGTTTGTGCATACATTTGTGCTTCTTTAGAAACTTTGTTATACCTTGCCTGAGGAAGAGACCTAAGAAGTCTTGAAAGCTTGCTTTGTAACATCATTTTATTTTTATTAGCCATAAAAATATATCATAACTACAAGTGTTTCTTACTAAATTAAAATATCATCAAAAAGTTAATTTATTTCAGTTCTTCAATACAAAAAGTGAAACTCATATATTATATAAAGTCATTACAGACAGAGTGATCTATTTCAAGTGTTTATATCTGTTAATGTTAAAGACTATGGCTGAAAACCCAAAAATCATTATCTCAGGAAATTAGAATACTTTATAACACCAGCTTGAAAAATGATTTTAAAATCCAAAATGTTGGCCTACTGAAATGTATGTTTAGTAAATGCACTCAGTACTTGGTCGGGGATCCTTTTGCATCAATTACTGCATCAAAGTGGAAGCTCAGGTTGCTTTGATAGCAGCCTTCAGCTCATCTGCATTGTTGGGTCTGGAGTCTCTATTCTTCCTCTTGACAATACCCCGTAGATTCTCTATGGGATTAAGGTCAGGAGAGTTTGCTGGCCAATCAAGCACAGTGATACTGTTGTTTTTAAACCAGGTATTGGTACTTTTGGTAGTGTAGACAGATGTCAATTCCTCCTGCAAAATGAAATTTCCATCTCCAAAGAAGCTTGTAGGCAGAGGGAAGCATGAAGTGCTCTAAAATTTCCTGATAGATGGCTGTGCTGACTTTGGTCTTGATAATTTTAAATATATCGTGGCACTACTGAGTAGGTGCACAAAAAGAAGGTTCCCACACCAAAATAAGTAATTGAAAAAATTTTTGGCACTCAACTTTTGCGATATGTGAAGGATTTTATTTGCAGTCACAAGTATTAGACGTTTCGGCTATGACAATAAGCCTTCATCAGTACACAAGACTGCTCATGTTCAAAGAATCATTGAATATTTGAATGAAGCACCACTCATAAGAAAAATATGGGCCAAAATGTCCACAAAAGATCTGGAGATCTGGGCAGAAAATTAGAAGGATGGACATCAGTATAATATCCTCAGTATATGTGTATTATAAAGTGGAATCCCTTGAAAGGTGATAAAACACAGTGGACCTTCATCAGCAGATGACATGGCTCTCCAAACCAACACTGATTGCGGAAACTTCACCCTAGACCTCAAGCAGCTTGGATTGTGTGCCTCTCCACTTATCCACCAGACTCTGGGACCTTGATTTCCAAATGAAATGCAAATTTTACTTTCATCTGAAAACAACACCTTGGACCACTGAGTAACAGTCCAGTTTTTCTTCCCCTTGGCCCAGGTAAGACGCTTCTGTTGTTGTCTATTGGTCATGAGTGGCTTGATGCAAGAAATGAGACACTTGTAGCCCATGTCATGGATACGTCTGTGTGTGGTGGAAGCAATGACTCTAGCAGCAGTCCACTCTTTGTGATTCTCCTTCTGGCCTTTTCTTAACAATCGTTTCAAGGTTGTGCTTATCCCGGATGCTTGTGCACCTTTTTCTACCACACTTTTTCCTTCCACTCAACTTTCCATTAATATGCTTGGACAGAGCACACTGTGAACAGCCAGCTTCTTTAGCAATGACTTTTTTGTGACTTACCCTCCTTGTGGAGTGTTTCAATGACTACATTCTGGACATCTATCAGGTCAGCAGTCTTCCCCATGATTGTGGATCCTACTGAAACAGACTAAAGGACCATTTTAAATGCTTAAGAAGCCTTTGCAGGTGTTTTTGTTAATTATTGTAATTTACTAAGACAATGACGTTTGGGTTTTCATTGGCTGTAAGCCATATACATCAGCATTAACAGAAAAAAACACTTGAAATAGATTACTCTGTTTGTAATGATGCTAAACAATATATGAAATTCACTTTTTTATTGTGGAACGGAAATAAATTAACTTTAGATAATAGTCTAATTTAGTGTGAAACACTTGTACAAGATTATCTTGTTTTTAACACTAAGCGCATTCTATAGTCACACAAAAAGAATGGGTACTTAGTGTATCCTCTTTGCTGCCCAAGGACCAAATAGAGAACTTTCAGATCACCATAAATTGATGATCCTTGATCCTTGTAGTTAAGTTTCTTAAGAATAATGTCAAAATTCTCATAGCTATCCTTCAAGTGCACAGAATGCCCTACAGACACTGATACAGGAAAGATGTATATCTTTGTACCGTGTTAGCCAGTACATAGAAGAATATTCAGAATTGAGAGTCCTCAGTGGTTGATACCTTTTAATGGCTAAATGAAAAGTTGGTAACAAATTGCAAGCTTTCGAGACTACTCAGGTCTCTTCATCAGGCATGACTAATACAAAATCTGAAGAATCACATGTTTATGCACAACACAGCACAGAAAAAATGCAATAGATAAAACAGGTGACGTGAAGCAGAACTATCATTATGGAAGAGGGATAAACATAAATATTGGACCAGTTTATAGATAAGAAGTGAATGTTTTATAGTCCTCTGATTGGGGTCTCCTAATGTGTTGTGATGACCCCACAAGGTCTTAGGAGAAAATTCCTTAATTGATGTAAAAAGACATAAATCCATGCGACACATTCATTCCTGCATTGAGAGTGTCAAGGGTCGTCATGAGCTTGTACTCCCAGACTTTTCTGTCTCTTTGAGATGTGAAGTTACCTTTCAGTACCAGTAATTTCATATCAACGGTGCTGTGATCACACTTCACATCTCAGAGAGAAAGAGATGTCTGGGAGTACAAGCTCATGATGACCCTATGGAGTCTGTGTTTGTGAAAAAAAAAACTGTACATGATGAATTTTTTTTAATTTTTTTACTGAGTTCAAGGATCAAAAGTATATAAAAAAATCACCTCTTACTTTTAAACAATTTTACCCTTGCAGACCTGTGTAATCGAAAGAAGCCTCTATATACGGCAGATAAAGGACATAGCAAATAGGAGTGAATGGGTTACGCAAAATGTCTTTTTGAAGCATCTCTTGATCTCTCTCATGAGCTAGCCATTCATTTATGTGTTGATATTGTGTTGATATTTTCTGTTTATTGCCTTCAAAACCCAATAAGACAGCATGAATTAATAAAAGCAAAAGCAGATCCTTAGATTGGCATGTTAGTGCATTTGGCAGATAGAGAAGACCAGAAGTCATTATGGAAAGGATGCTACAATTAAAATCTGTAAAACAGATGGTCTGATGCATTCTATCTAAACTGACCTAGAACTAGATTGAAAATAATAAAGAAAAAGACCGCAGAATAAATTAAGTGAAAACATAAATGGCTATCCGTCTTGGGAAGATTATGCATTTGTTTTATTCTCACATTTTAGTGCGGGTGAGCTGCAAACATTTACTTTAAAAAATCATTAAAGCATGAAATGTTTAACAAATAAAAAAATATAACATCATTACACATTACAAAGGATGCTCCTCATTAAATGTGGACACAGTGATTAGATTAGTCTTCAGTAACAGCACTAGATGAAGGTCTTCTGGGTTCAGATTTGATAAAGATGTACTGCACAATGGAAAGACTTTGCGGTTTAATTATCACCTGCGAGTTAAATTAGCTTATAATAAAACACAATAAAAAATGTGATATTTTGGTTGTCTCACGTGACTTTTATCAAACTTTGGATTGAAAATATATTACTGGTTAGTGTTGAGCATTTTGATACTGCAAATATCGGGTATCGGCCGATATTCGCTGTATCGGAGTTCCGATACCGAGTTCCGATATTTTTACAATATCGAATACCGGAAGTTCCCATAATGCAATGAGCCAGTTGTGTTCGCCATGTTAACTAATGGCATGGCTGTGATGGGCTGCTGAAATTATGTCACCATGATGCGCGGTCTGTGCGGGCCTGCCGAGGTCTGTGCGGGCTGCCAGGAGTCTGTGCGGGCCTGCCGGGGGTCTGATGTAGGTAACCGGGAGTTATTGGCCATTAAATTGGCGTTTGAAGAATGGAGGCATTTTTTGGAGGGGGCTGCCAATGTATCACTGTCATTATGGATCACAAGAACCTGTCTTACATCGAGTCTGCCAAACGTTTAACCCCGAGACAGGCAAGGTGGTCACTTTTTTTTCTCGATTTCAGATTTCAATCACTTTCAGGCTGGGGTCCAAGAATGTGAAGGCTGATGCCTTATCTCATAGCCTGGATCCAATATCACCTCTTGAACCTCCTTACTCCATTCTTCAGCACAGAGTGGTGGTGGCTATGGTTTCCTCTGTGCTGGAGCGGGAGATTCGTGTGGTTCAATCTCTTGCTCCTCCGTCAGTACCTGTCTTCAAAAAGGGGAAGAAGGTGGACCCAGGCTACTATAGGCCGGTGAGTCTGACTTCTATACCAGGAAAGATCTTTGAACAAATTATTAAACAATATGTATGTATGTACCTAGATAAGAATGAAGTGATTAAACAGAGTCAGCATGGGTTTGTAACTAATAAGTCATGTCAGACTAACTTAATTTCCTTCTATGACAGAATCACTGATTGGGTGGATCAGGGAAATGCTGTAGATTTAGTATATCTTGACTTCAGCAAAGCATTTGACAAAGTATCTCACACAATCCTTATTGAAAAAATGACTAAGTATGGAATGGACAAGGCAACTGTTAGGTGGATTCATAACAGGCTTAGTGATCGGACCCAAAGAGTGGTCGTAAATGGCTGCACATCCAGTTGGAAGAATGTCTCAAGTGGGGTACCACAGGGCTCTGTCCTGGGCCCTGTATTGTTCAACATCTTTATCAATGACATAGATGAAGGAATTGAGGGTAAACTGATTAAATTTGCTGATGACACAAAGCTAGGAGGGATAGCTAATACTAGAGAGAGAAAGAGGATTCAAAAAGATATAAATAAACTGGAGCAGGGAGCAGCAACTAACAGAATAGCTTAGTACTACATCTGGGCAATAAAAATGAAAAAAGGATATACAGAATGGGAGGAATAGGGCTAAGCAACAGCACATGTGAAAAAGACTTGGGTATACTAATAGATCACAGACTGAATATGAGTCAACAGTGTGATGCCGCAGCAAAAAAGGCAAATGCAATTCTAGGATGTATTAACAGAAGCATATAGTCTATATCACGTGAAGTCATTATTGCCCTCTACTCCTCTTTGGTCAGACCTCATCTTGAATACTGTGTCCAGTTTTTGGCGCCACATTTTAAACAAGACATCAACAAACTGGAGCAAGTTCAGAAAAGAGCGACCAGAATGATGACCGGTCTGCAAACCCTGTCTTATGAGGAAAGGTTGCAGGATTTGGGAATGTTTAGCTTGTAAAAGAGAAGACTGAGAGAAGGCTTACTAGCTGTCTACAAATATCTCAAGGGCTGTCACATTGTAGAAGGATCATCTTTATTCTCATTTGCACAAGGAAAGACTAGAAGCAATGGGATGAAACTGAATGGGAGGAGACACAGATTAGATATTAGAAAAAACTTTTGACAGAGTGATCAATGAGTGGAACAGACTGCCACGAGAGGTGGTGAGTTCTCCTTCAATAGAAGTCTTCAAACAGAGGCTGGACAGACATCTGTCTGGGATGATTTAGCGAATCCTGCTTTGAGCAGGGGGTTGTACCAGATGGCCCAGGAGGTCCCTTCCAACTCTACGATTCTATGATTCTATTATTAATAATAAGTTGTTTGTGCCTGTCCAGTATCGGTTAAGGGTGGTTTGGGAGTTCCATGATTCGGCTCTGAGTGGGCTCCCTGGAATTTTGGCCACCCGTAAAGCCATCGCTAGGCTGTTTTGGTGGCCCTCGTTGGCTTCTGACATCACTGGGTTTGTGTCCTCCTGTAAAACTTGTGCCGCGCAAAAACCTCCCAAAACTGTCCGGCCGGGGAATTGGTGCCACTGCCAATTCCAGATAGACGGTGGACTCATCTGTCCAAGGATTTTAGCACTGATCTTCTCCCTTTAATGGCAAAACCGTGATCTGGGAAGTTGTTGGTAGGTTCAGTAAACAGGTGAATTTTGTACCATTGGCGGTTCTTGCTAATGCTGAGACTCTATCTAAACTATTCATTGAGCATGTGGTCCGATTGCATGGTGTGCCTGTCAGTGTGGTGTCTGATAGAGGGGTGCAATTTGTATCGAAATTCTGGAGGGCTTTTTGTAAAAGGCCGGGTATCAGTTTGACCTTTTTGTTGGCCTATCATCCTGAGACCAACGGACAGAATGAAAGGACCAATCAGTCTTTGGAGCAGATATTGCGTTGTCTTGCCACATCTAGACAGGATAATTGGTGCTCTTCGGTACCCATGGCAGAATTTGCTTTCAATAATCAAGTCAATTAATCCACTGGTACTTCCCCATTCTTTTGCAACTATGGGTTTCACCCTCACCTTGGTGAGTTTTCCCGGCTGGATTCAGGGTGTCCAGGGGCTGATTCAACCTTTCAGTGGTTGGGGGAGGTCTGGAGGGGGTTCAGAGAAACATTGGGGAGGCTCAGGTCAAGTACAAATTTTTTGCGTATAAATGACGTTTGGTGGGGCCGGTTTTCCAGGTGGGAGATAAGGTATGGTTAACCACAAAGAATATAAGGCTGATGATTCCTTCTGCTAAGTTGGGTCCCAAGTTTATTGGTCCTTATGAAATTTTAGAGGTGGTTAATCCTGTGGCCTTTCACCTGTGCCTGCCTTCGTTGTTGCGGATCACCAATGTGTTCCATAAGATGCTTCTGAAGCCATCAGTGTCCTCCTCATGTGAGTCCCCCTCGCACCTGCCACCTGTTGTGGATGGCCAGACCGAGTATGAGGTGGAACAGGCTGTGGATTCCTGTATGCTCTGCTGTTCTCTTCAGCATTTGGTCCATTGGAAGGGTTACGGTCCTGAGGACCGGTCATGGGGGCCGGCATGTTCGATGTGGATCGGTTGGTCTGGGCCTTTCACGCCCATTATCCAGGTAAACCTGGGGGTCCGGTGGCCCCCCATTGAGAGAGGGGTACTGTCATAATCCAGGCCAGGGTTTGTTTCTTGTTGTTCTCTTCCCAGTCTGGTCATGCGGGCGTTAACCATCCTGCCTCGTTTTGGGCACTGTGTGGCTATTTCTGTCTGCAGTGGCCTGCAGACCAATGTCAGTGATAGTTCATTCTCCCAGCCTAGAGCAGCTGACCCCTTGATACCGTGTTTTGTCCTCTGCCTGTTTATTCTGTTCCCGAGACTTCCCTTTCTTGCCACCCGGCTTGTCTTAGTGTTCGCTCCCTGTGCTTGGATCTCTTGGCATGTGACCCGGCTTGTCTTCTGACCTGTTCGACTGTCTCTTGTCTCGGTTATCTCTGTTCCCATCTGCCTCTGACTTCTGGCTTGTATTTGACCACGTGAATTGCTGTGTCTTTTGGTACTTCTGTTTCTGACTCGGCTCATCTCATTACTCTTTCGCCACCTGCTGGCGCCTGTGCTGCTGCCCTGTGGTGCTACGCTGTGTGTGCAACCTGTCTTCCCTCACCAGCATCACCCGGTGGAGGTTGCACAATACTGCACTGCAGCAGCATAACAGCACACCTACTGAAAAAAATATTTACACTCTTAAAGTCATCATGCCTCTCATGTATTTAAAAGCCTTCCTTGCAGTTCAAAGCCTGGGTATGATTTTATCCATAGTAGATCAGTATGAAGCTTAAAAAGAACCGGTCAACTGATATATGCTGCCCAATCCATGGCTTTGGGCAGAGCGAGGAGTATAGAAGTATGTAGCAAAGCCAAGTAGGCTAGGCTAGGGTTAAACCCTAACTATATAGTACATTAGGCGATTCCATCTAAATCCTCAAAAATGGAATTTAGAGGGAACCCACAACGAAACATAGACTGACGCAACCAGAGATCAAGAGGACCCTGTGATTTTTTCCTGCAATGTATATCTTTACAGATGGACACATCAATGTAGTTGACTACCTGTAAGGCCTGTTTCACACATCAGTTTTTCACCATCAGTCAAAATCCGCCAAAATTTGAAAATGGCGGATCCGCTTTTCTTGTAGTGGATCCGCCATTTTTTCCCATTGAGATACATTAGTGGCGGATTTTGGCGGATGGCCGTCCATTACGTCCGCTATTCGGCGGATCTGCCAGATTCCTGGCGGATTCTGTCTGAGGTGGACGGAGCTTGCAATGTTTTTTGGCACTGTCAAAATGGCGGACAAAGGCGGATCAGTCGTCGTCCGCCATGCGGTAGAATGGGCACCTATGGGCGGCGGATCCGCCGGGATCCGCTATTTTGCGGGATCTGCCGGCGGAATCCACTAAATCGCACAGAGCATGCTCAGAAAAAAAGATACTTTTCCAGAAAGTCCCAAAACTATATAAGGTGGGCTAATTAATCATTGGGCCCAGACATCCGACACCAGCCAGACTGAAAACAGAGCCAGAGCCAGCCAGCACCTGCCCAGCAGAAAGACCCCCAGCTGAGAAGAAAGAGAGAGAGCCTGCCAGCCTGCCATACCCCAGCTGCAAGACCCCTGGCGCAAGAGGCCTGCCAGCACCTGCCCAGCTGCCCAGCACCAAGCCAGGACGGAGAGGCCTGCTACCAAGCCACCAAAGCCTGCAATTGTGTGAGTATTAAAACTATTTGTGTGGGGAATGTCTGTGTGTGTCTGTGGCTTGTCTGCCTGTGTGTGTGTGGCCTGCGTGTTTGTGTGTGTGTGTGGTGTGCCTTCCTGCATGTATGTTCGTGGCCTCCCAGTTTTGCATGTGTGTGTGTGTGTGTGTGTGTGTGTGTGTATTTTTATTATGCTTTTTTTTCATACTTCAATTGTTTTTCTGTTGCATGTGTACTGAATTTTATTGTCATAGTACTGTAATTTTATTTCAATATTTGCAATTGTGCTAAACTATTTGTGTGGGGCATGTCTGTGTGTGTTTGTGGCTTGTCTGCCTGTGTTTGTGTGGCTTGTCTGTGTATTTCTGAGTGTGTGTGTGTGTGGTCTGCCTTCCTGCATATATGTTCGTGGCCTCCCAGTGTTGCATGCCTGTGTGTGTGTATTTTTATTATGGTTTTTTTTTCATACTTTAATTGTTTTTCTGTTGCATGTGTACTGAATGTTATTATAATATTTGCAATTGTGCTGTGATTGTGTTGTGTATTGTATGTGGTGTTTCTCTTGTATATCACTGTTTTTTTATTTTTCATTTATTGTGGTATTTAAAATAAAGAGCAGAGTAGCTCCTACTTGTGTAAAAAAAAAACTAAAAAATTTTTTTTAATAAAAACTGTTTTTAAAAACTCTCTGTAGTATCATTTTAAAACAGGTAAATACTTGGGTATACTCTCGGTGAGAATTTCAGGGAATTATACACATGCAAACACTTGGGTATACTCTCGGTGAGAGTTTCAGGGAATTATACACATGCAAACACTTGAGTATACTCTCGGTGAGAGTTTCAGGGAATTACACACATGCAAACACTTGGGTATACTCTTGGTGAGAGTTTCAGGGAATTATACACATGCAAACACTTGGGTATACTCTCGGTGAGAGTATCAGGGAATTAAACACATGCAAACACTTGGGTATTCTCTCGGTGAGAGTTTCAGGGAATTACACACATGCAAACACTTGGGTATACTCTCTGTGAGAGTTTCAGGGAATTACACACATGCAAACACTTGGGTATACTCTCAGTGAGAGTTTCAGGGAATAACACACATCCAATCACAGTGTGGTCACACTCTCAGTGAGAGATTGTAAGGGAATTTACACACATTCAAACGCTTAAAAGTGTGGGTATACTCTCAGTGATACATTATTAGGGAATTAGACAAATTAATACCAATGAAGAATTTTTTTTTATGTTACTAAAATTCTCTTTATACTTGCAGATCCGTTCAGGAAGGATCCATCAGGCCACAGCAGACCCGCCAGCAAGATTGCAGCAGAGCATCCTAGGAAAACACTTCTGTTTTCCAAGTAAGTATAAAGGCCTGAAAGCTTATTTAATCCTTCGTATAGTAGGTAAACAAGTGTCTTTCCTTACAGATCCAGCCACCAAGGTTGCAGCAGAACCACCAGCAAGGTTACAGCAGAACCGCCAACAATTCCACAGCAGACCCGCCAGCAAAACCGCAGCAGTTTAATATGTTTTCTTCTGGGAGCCCTCCCTCACAGCATCAGTGAACTGAGGTAATATAAATAATTTTTTTCATTTAATGTTATTTTCCAAAAAAATTTTTTAACAATATATTCATGCATTATGTTTTCACAGGAAGCTGAATCTGAGGAGCTTCCAGGAGGAGACATGCAGGGTGGAGAAATGCAAGGAGGTGGCGCACAGAGTGTCAGTTTAGCACATACAAAAACTCACATTCATACATACATACATACATAATGCTACACCCAACACAACCATTCATCACAGCACACACAATAACTCCACATCCATCCAACCACATACTTTTTTTTTTTTTTTTTTTTTACAGCCTTCACAATCTGGTGCCTGCACAAGAGCGACTCCCAGGACATCCCAGCGTCGTCGAGGTGCTGGCTCTGGTGGTCGGCGATCGGTAAGTAACCCTTTATTTGGATAATTGATTAATGAACCTCATGTTTTGAATTGAATGTAATAAATTTTTTTTGTTTTTATTTTTTTTCTTCACAGGTTTCACAGCGTGCTCCCCAGAGAGCATTGGAAGAGGCTCTAATAATAGACGTTGATGACCTCATCCAGGCAGTGCAACCACGGGAGCCACTGTGGAACATGGCAAACCGATATCACGCCGACCAACCTACCACCCGACAGCTCTGGGATGAGGTGTGTTTGGAGGTTGTTGAAAACTGGGAGGAGCTCGATGCGAGGGCCAGGGATTTTGTGTGTAAGTATTCCAATTTCAGTAACTTATATTCCAGCATGTGAAGTGTTGAATACGAACCACTTTTTTTTTTTCCTTCACAGGTGACAGGGTTACACACGGTGGCGGTCGCTCAGGGATCGCCTCAAGAGGGACTTCAACAAGGAGATGCATGCCCTGAGTGGATCGGGAGGATGCAGGAGCACCCAGTATAAAAATTACAGAGCCCTGGGGTTCCTCCAGTCGACGATGGTGACCAGAAGGTAAATATTCCACACACCATTTCTGTAGTACAAATGTTTACATGTTTAACCAAATTTTTTTTTCAGCAAAGTTAAATTAAATATCATTATATTAATTTTTTTTCTCTTTTTTTAGCACCGTCTGCAGCACTCGGGAGCCTGCATCTGAGTTGCCTCCCTCTGGAGGGATCCCTTATGAGACCGCCCCCGGTGACCACATCGAGGTATCCGACCCCTCTCTACCTTCCCTCTTGTCTCGTCCCTCTATCCCCTCCACCAGCACTGGAGCAGCAGGGCAGGCTTCATCACATGAAGCTGCTGGTGATGACTTACAGTACCCTTTACCCCACCCCTCTGACACTGCCGCAACATCTCGACCATCTCGCATTGTATGTTAGAAACGCGTATATCTGCACAGAGATTGAAGCTTCAGAGACTGGGAGTTCTGTGGAAACTGTTTGGGTAAGAATACAAGGACAGAACAATGGAAAGGACACCATTGTAGGCATTTACTACAGGCCGCCTGTGCAAGCTGAAGCTATGGATGAACTCTTTATGCATCAAATGGCCAAGTTCTCCAAAAAATATGACATAGTTGTCATGGGAGATTTCAACTATCCAGACATTTGTTGGGAATCTCTCTCAGGCAAAACTAACAGGTCAAGGAAATTCTTATCCTCTCTTGCTGACAACTTTATCTTCCAAAAGGTAAGGGAGAAAACAAGGGGAACTGCTACCTTGGATCTAATCCTTATAAACAGGGAGGAAATGGTTGAGGAGGTAAAAGTGGCTGGGACCCTAGGAGGTAGCGACCATGCTATTTTAGAATTTTGGATAACTAGAGGCGGAAGACCTGTGAAGACTCAGACGTCAAGGTTAGATTTCAGAAAGGCAGATTTTAAGGGATTCAGAAAGAGAATTGGAGGGATCCAATGGCTGGATATCCTTAAAGACAAAAATGTCCAGGAAGGATGGGAAATCTTGAAAAATGAAATTCTCAAAGCACAGTTGTTAACAATTCCGAAAAGAGGGAAGAATAGGAAGCAGTTAAGGAAACCAGGATGGATGAACACAGAACTTAAGCACATGCTAAAAAGGAAGAAAAAAATGTTTATAAAATGGAAAGAGGGAGGCATATCTAAAGAAGAATATAATGCTGTCTGCAGAACCTGCAGGGCACAAATCAGATTAGCTAAAGCTGAAAATGAATTGAGGCTTGCAAGAGATGTCAAAAGCAATAATAAAGGATTTTGGGGATATGTCAAAAGTAAAAGAAAAGTCAAAGATGCTATAGGATTTTTACAGGATGAAAATGATGAAATGGTAAGACAGGATGTTGAGAAGGCTGAACTTTTAAATTCCTATTTTGCATCTGTTTTCTCTCAGAAAGGAAATGCAACATCAACTGTTATTCACTGTCCTATTAAGGGAATAGAAGAATCCAGGATATCCATAAACAGAAAGATAGTGAGGAAACACTTAGCTAGCCTAAATGAATTCAAGTCTCCAGGTCCAGATGAATTACACCCCAGAGTACTGAAGGAGATAGCAGAAGAAATTTTTGAACCCCTCTCTATAATCTTTGAAAATTCTTGGAGAACAGGAGAAGTGCCAGAAGACTGGAGAAGAGCAAATGTTGTTCCTATCTTCAAAAAGGGGAAGAAGGTGGACCCAGGTAACTATAGGCCGGTGAGTCTGACTTCTATACCAGGAAAGATCTTTGAACAAATTATTAAACAACATGTATGTCAATACCTGGATAAGAATGAAGTGATTAAACAGAGTCAGCATGGGTTTGTAACTAATAAGTCATGTCAGACTAACTTAATTTCCTTCTATGACGGTATCACTGATTGGGTGGATCAAGGAAATGCTGTAGATATAGTATATCTTGACTTCAGCAAAGCATTTGACAAAGTCTCTCATACAATCCTTATTGAAAAAATGATTAAGTATGGAATGGACAAGGCAACTGTTAGGTGGATTCATAACTGGCTTAGTGATCGGACCCAAAGAGTGGTCGTAAATGGCTGCACATCCAGTTGGAAGAATGTCTCAAGTGGGGTACCACAGGGCTCTGTCCTGGGCCCTGTATTGTTCAACATCTTTATCAACGATTTAGATGAAGGAATTGAGGGTAAACTGATTAAATTTGCTGATGACACAAAGCTAGGAGGGATAGCTAATACTAGAGAAGAGAGAGAGAGGATTCAAAAAGATTTAAATAAACTGGAGAAGTGGGCAGCAACTAACAGAATGGTTTTTAACAGGGAGAAATGCAAAGTACTACATCTGGGCAATAAAAATGGAAAAAGCATATATAGAATGGGAGGAATAGGGCTAAGTGACAGCACATGTGAAAAAGACTTGGGTATACTAATAGATCACAGACTGAATATGAGTCAACAGTGTGATGCAGCAGCAAAAAAGGCAAATGCAATTCTAGGATGTATTAACAGAAGCATACAGTCTAGATCACGTGAAGTCATTATTTCCCTCTACTCCTCTTTGGTCAGACCTCATCTGGAATATTGTGTCCAGTTTTGGGCACCACATTTTAAAAAAGACATCAACAAACTGGAGCAAGTTCAGAAAAGAGCGACCAGAATGGTGACCGGTCTGCAAACCCTGTCTTATGAGGAAAGGTTGCAGGATTTGGGAATGTTTAGTTTGCAAAAGAGAAGACTGAGAGGAGACTTAATAGCTGTCTACAAATATCTAAAGGGCTGTCACATTGTAGAAGGATCAACTTTATTCTCATTTGCACAAGGAAAGACTAGAAGCAATGGGATGAAACTGAATGGGAGGAGACACAGATTAGATATTAGAAAAAACTTTTTGACAGTTAGAGTGATCAATGAGTGGAACAGGCTGCCACGAGAAGTGGTGAGTTCTCCTTCAATGGAAGTCTTCAAACAGAGGCTGGACAGACATCTGACTGGGATGATTTAGCGAATCCTGCTTTGAGCAGGGGGTTGGACCAGATGGCCCAGGAGGTCCCTTCCAACTCTACAATTCTATGATTCTATGATTCTATGAACTTTTGGTTCTGGCCGGCAGCGTCATAGAGGTCTGGAAAGGATGACCTTGTCTGACTGTTTGAGTCTGAACACATCCGTCCAGCAGGGTTTCCACACTTATGGACAACAATTATCTTCTGGGTTCCCCCAAAAACCAGGGGAAGAGTCTTGAGGAGATCATTTGCATATTCCCAGTGCCTTCTGGGATAAGTGAAGAGTCTCCGCGAGCTCAACGATCACTGGGTTTTGGCCGTTGCAGCTGAAAAGAGGAAATCGGAAAACCAGGGGAAGAGTCTTGAGGAGATCATTTGCATATTCCCAGTGCCTTCTGGGATAAGTGAAGAGTCTCCGCGAGCTCAACGATCACTGGGTTTTGGCCGTTGCAGCTGAAAAGAGGAAATCGGAAAACCAGGGGAAGAGTCTTGAGGAGATCATTTGCATATTCCCAGTGCCTTCTGGGATAAGTGAAGAGTCTCCGCGAGCTCAACGATCACTGGGTTTTGGCCGTTGCAGCTGAAAAGAGGAAATCGGAAAACCAGGGGAAGAGTCTTGAGGAGATCATTTGCATATTCCCAGTGCCTTCTGGGATAAGTGAAGAGTCTCCGCGAGCTCAACGATCACTGGGTTTTGGCCGTTGCAGCTGAAAAGAGGAAAATGGAAAAACCGCGCGCCGATAGGCGCGCGAAATTTGGCTCATCTTTCATCGTTTTTAAGAAATCTCAAGATGGAAGAGGCCAGGAGCCATTTGGTGAGCTGCATTTCTTGCTACATGTTCACAGATTTACCAGTGGAAAAGCCAAACTTCACATGCCACAAATGCAAGCTTGTGTCCCTGTTGGAGGAAAAGTTGCAAAATCTCGAAGAGAGGTTAGCTACGTTGAAGATTATTAAGGAAGGTGAAGAGTTCTTGGACAGAGCACAATTATCTCTTCATGTTACAGAAAGAGAAGAAATTCGAAGTGCACCTGAAGAAACAGAGGAATGGAGACATGTGACCCAGAGAAGCAGGAGGATCAGGAGGCAGTCAGCACCCATACTGCTCAGGAACCAGTACCAGGCTCTCACGCAGGAAAACGATGAAGAAATACATCAGGATAAGACTTTGCCAACAAACAGCAACCTTGTACGCCCTCAGAGTCCTCCTGGATGGAGAAAGAAAAATGTTGTGAAGAAGAAACGGAGAGTGGTGGTCATGGGGGATTCCCTGCTGAGAGGAACAGAGGCCGCTATCTGCAGACCGGATATAACTACAAGAGAAATGTGCTGTCTTCCAGGTGCAAAAATTAAAGATGTGTCTGACAGGATATCAGGACTCTTCAGACCTACAGATGACTACCCATTCCTGCTACTACATGTGGGGACAAATGACACCGCAAGAAACGACCTGGAAACCATCTGCAGAGACTTTGAAGACTTAGGCAAGAAAGTGAAAGAACTGGGAGCGCAGGTGGTCTTCTCTTCCATCCTCCCAGTGGATGGCCATGGAACAAGGAGGTGGAATAAGATTCTGCAGGTGAACAGCTGGCTACGTCGATGGTGCCGTCAGCAACGATTTGGATTTCTGGATCACGGAGTGAACTACTTATACGATGGACTACTTGCTAGAGATGGGGTGCACCTTACGAAGACTGGAAAGCATGTATTTGGAAGTCGCCTTGCTACACTTGTAAGGAGAGCTTTAAACTAGAACAACATGGGAAGGGAAGCAAAAGACCAGAAAAAGCCATACACCTGACAAATGCTATTGAGAACTCTGCTATTAGAAGTGGAAAGGAAGAACAAAGATGAAAGAATCTAATTAATAAAAATATTGGAGAAAGAGAAACCAATCACAAACTAAAATGTTTCTATACTAATGCACAAAGCATGGGCAACAAACAAGGAGAATTGGAACTACTAACACAGGAACAGAAATATGATGTAATTGGAATCACTGAAACTTGGTGGGACAATACACATGATTGGAATACAAGACTAGAAGGATACAACTTATTTGCAAGAAACAGACTTGATAAACGAGGAGGGGGTGTCGCATTGTATGTTCGAAACGCGTATATCTGCACAGAGATTGAAGCTTCAGAGACTGGGAGTTCTGTGGAAACTGTTTGGGTAAGAATACAAGGACAGAACAATGGAAAGGACACCATTGTAGGCATTTACTACAGGCCGCCTGTGCAAGCCGAAGATATAGATGAACTCTTTATGCATCAGATGGCCAAGTTCTCCAAAAAATATGACATAGTTGTCATGGGAGATTTCAACTATCCAGACATTTGTTGGGAATCTCTCTCAGGCAAAACTAACAGGTCAAGGAAATTCTTATCCTCTCTTGCTGACAACTTTATCTTCCAAAAGGTAAGGGAGAAAACAAGGGGAACTGCTACCTTGGATCTAATCCTTATAAATAGGGAGGAAATGGTTGAGGAGGTAAAAGTGGCTGGGACCCTAGGAGGTAGCGACCATGCTATTTTAGAATTTTGGATTACTAGAGGTGAAAGACCTGTGAAGACTCAGACGTCAAGGTTAGATTTCAGAAAGGCAGATTTTAAGGGATTCAGAAAGAGAATTGGAGGGATCCAATGGCTGGATATCCTTAAAGACAAAAATGTCCAGGAAGGATGGGAAATCTTGAAAAATGAAATTCTCAAAGCACAGTTGTTAACAATTCCGAAAAGAGGGAAGAATAGGAAGCATTTAAGGAAACCAGGATGGATGAACACAGAACTTAAGCACATGCTAAAAAGGAAGAAAAAAATGTTTATAAAATGGAAAGAGGGAGGCATATCTAAAGAAGAATATAATGCTGTCTGCAGAACCTGCAGGGCACAAATCAGATTAGCTAAAGCTGAAAATGAACTGAGGCTTGCAAGAGATGTCAAAAGCAATAATAAAGGATTTTGGGGATATGTCAAAAGTAAAAGAAAAGTCAAAGATGCTATAGGATTTTTACAGGATGAAAATGATGAAATGGTAAGACAGGATGTTGAGAAGGCTGAACTTTTAAATTCCTATTTTGCATCTGTTTTCTCTCAGAAAGGAAATGCAACATCAATTGTTATTCACTGTCCTATTAAGGGAATAGAAGAATCCAGGATATCTATAAACAGAAAGATAGTGAGGAAACACTTAGCTAACCTAAATGAATTCAAGTCTCCAGGTCCAGATGAATTACACCCCAGAGTACTGAAGGAGATAGCAGAAGAAATTTTTGAACCCCTCTCCATAATCTTTGAAAATTCTTGGAGAACAGGAGAAGTGCCAGAAGACTGGAGAAGAGCAAATGTTGTTCCTATCTTCAAAAAGGGGAAGAAGGTGGACCCAGGCAACTATAGGCCGGTGAGTCTGACTTCTATACCAGGAAAGATCTTTGAACAAATTATTAAACAACATGTATGTCAATACCTGGATAAGAATGAAGTGATTAAACAGAGTCAGCATGGGTTTCTAACTAATAAGTCATGTCAGACTAACTTAATTTCCTTCTATGACGGTATCACTGATTGGGTGGATCAAGGAAATGCTGTAGATATAGTATATCTTGACTTCAGCAAAGCATTTGACAAAGTCTCTCATACAATCCTTATTGAAAAAATGACTAAGTATGGAATGGACAAGGCAACTGTTAGGTGGATTCATAACTGGCTTAGTGATCGGACCCAAAGAGTGGTCGTAAATGGCTGCACATCCAGTTGGAAGAATGTCTCAAGTGGGGTACCACAGGGCTCTGTCCTGGGCCCTGTATTGTTCAACATCTTTATCAACGATTTAGATGAAGGAATTGAGGGTAAACTGATTAAATTTGCTGATGACACAAAGCTAGGAGGGATAGCTAATACTAGAGAAGAGAGAGAGAGGATTCAAAAAGATTTAAATAAACTGGAGAAGTGGGCAGCAACTAACAGAATGGTTTTTAACAGGGAGAAATGCAAAGTACTACATCTGGGCAATAAAAATGAAAAAAGCATATATAGAATGGGAGGAATAGGGCTAAGTGACAGAACATGTGAAAAAGACTTGGGTATACTAATAGATCACAGACTGAATATGAGTCAACAGTGTGATGCAGCAGCAAAAAAGGCAAATGCAATTCTAGGATGTATTAACAGAAGCATACAGTCTAGATCACGTGAAGTCATTATTTCCCTCTACTCCTCTTTGGTCAGACCTCATCTGGAATATTGTGTCCAGTTTTGGGCACCACATTTTAAAAAAGACATCAACAAACTGGAGCAAGTTCAGAAAAGAGCGACCAGAATGGTGACCGGTCTGCAAACCCTGTCTTATGAGGAAAGGTTGCAGGATTTGGGAATGTTTAGTTTGCAAAAGAGAAGACTGAGAGGAGACTTAATAGCTGTCTACAAATATCTAAAGGGCTGTCACATTGTAGAAGGATCAACTTTATTCTCATTTGCACAAGGAAAGACTAGAAGCAATGGGATGAAACTGAATGGGAAGAGACACAGATTAGATATTAGAAAAAACTTTTTGACAGTTAGAGTGATCAATGAGTGGAACAGGCTGCCACGAGAAGTGGTGAGTTCTCCTTCAATGGAAGTCTTCAAACAGAGGCTGGACAGACATCTGACTGGGATGATTTAGAGAATCCTGCTTTGAGCAGGGGGTTGGACCAGATGGCCCAGGAGGTCCCTTCCAACTCTACGATTCTATGATTCTATGATCAATCAAAGTATCATGGAACTCAGAAGATACATGGAACGGATAAATTCAGAGTCAAACAGACGCTGAGACATATATTTTTCAATCAGTTGTCTGGCAAATGGAAGGTTTAAGTACTCACCAGCAGATGCGTGTGATGCAAGCCTGTCACAATGCTCTAGTGGAGGTACTCTCTGAAGCATCCCATTCTCCCCCTGTCCATCCTCCCTCTGTCCATCCTCCCTCTGTCCATCCTCCCTCTGTCCATCCTTCCCCCGTCTATCCTTCCACCATCCATCCTTCCACCGTCCATCCTTCCACCACCATCCATCATACAACCATCCCTCCTCCTACCACTCCCTCTCCTTTCTCTAGTTCCTCATTCCATTCATCCCAGTACCTTCCTTCCCCATTGCATTATACCCCAATGCCCTCACCATACCCACCCCTACACACACCTTCAATGTTCCCACAAATCTCGTCTGTCCATCCACTCCCGTCCCAACCTCATGTTTTCAACCCCCTTTCCACTTCTGATCCTCACCAACTCCCTTCCCAGTCCTCCACCCCCCCTCAATGTGGTCAACCCTGTTAACCCCTCCGATAGTATCTCCACCCAACAGTACCAGCATTTGTGATGTTGTAATAAAGAAAAATGTTGTTTGTTCTACAAAAAAATTAAAAAAAATTTCTACTAAAAAAATAAACAAAGTTTTCAAATATATAACTTTGAAAAATTTCACAAATAAGCAAGGTTTTTTTAAAGAACTTTATTGTGTAGTTTCTTTTTTGTTCTTTATTTCTTGGTAAAGGTTTAAAGTACACCAGTGGTGTAAAAGGTAAAAAAACACAACACTTGGTAACATTTCACAGTACACCGGTGGTGTAAAAGATTAAAAAAACACAACACTTGGTAACATTTCACAGTACACCTGTGGTGTAAAAGGTAAAAAAACACAACACTTGGTAACATTTCACAGTACACCGGTGGTGTAAAAGGTAAAAACAACACAACACTTGGTAACATTTCACAGTACACCGGTGGTGTAAAGGTGAAAACACAACACTGTTATTACCCACAATTGGAAAAAAAAAAAAAAATTATACCATGTCATCTTGCCAGTCAAGTTTTCCCTCTGGTGTCAGAAAATGATCTGCAAATGTGTCCCTCATTCTTGCCACTGACCCAGTACTCCGAACAGTTGGCTGCTGATAATCCCACAAGGTGGTTTCAGAAAGATTTTCTTCCATGGAAACAGGTTACTTTGAAAGTACAAAGTTGTGCAGGATGACACATGCCTTCACCACCTCATCCACAGTGTCAGTTTTCATTTTTATGGCCGTCAACAGCACTCTCCATTTTGCAGTTAAAATCCCAAAAGCACACTCCACCACTCTTCGCGCTCTGGTCAATCGATAGTTAAAACATTTTTTTGCGGTGTGTCAAGCCACGACTACCATATGGCTTGAGAAGGTGTTTGGACAGCTGAAATGCATCATCACCAACACACACAAATGGCATTGGTGTTCCAGGGAGTGGTCTTGGAGGTGGGAAATCAAAATTGTCTGCAATGGCCATAAGTACAATGGAGAAGAATTTCTTGTAGTTGTAAAATTCTGATCGAGATCCGATGGGTTTCACAATCCTGATATGCTTCCCATCTACAGAACCAACGCAATTTGGAAACTGGCAGATTTGTTCAAAGTTGTTGGCAATCTCCAACCACTTCTCCTGTGTTGGCTGTGGGATGTACTCTTCGTGTAGAGCATCCCACAATGCCCGGCAGGTCTGTTGTACAATTCCAGATATAGTTGAAATCCCAAGGCGGAACTGGTAATGGAGGGAGGTGAAGGATTCTCCAGTTGCCAGGAAACTTGTAAAAAAAGGGAAAAAAGTAAAATTAATACAAACTACAAGCCATAACATAACAATAAAAGTCTGCAGAATCTGAAACCTTTTAAAAAATAGATAACTTACCGAAGGGTCATCATTAGAGTTGAGCGAAACGGGTCGAAATATTTCAAAAGTCGCCGACTTTTGGCAAAGTCGGGTTTCATGAAACGAAACCCGACCCTAGGATGAGGTCAGCCACGAGGTCGGCGACTTACGCGCCAAAGTCGCGTTTCAAAAGTTTGTTTTGCGCTCTTTTTCAGCCAATCAGGATCCACGGACACTGTGGGCAACGTGATGACATAGGCAGGGGTCACCACCATCTTTCAGAAGGGCATGCAAGTGATTGGCTTGCTTTGGTGGGCGTCACAGGGGTTATAAAAGGGCGTGCACGCCGACCGCCATCTTACTTCTGCCGATCTTAGCATAGGGAGAGGTTGCTGATTCTGTAGGGAGAGCGTTAGGCAGGGAAGAAGAAAAAAAAAACTGCTTCTGCTGCTAGCGATTTTGCCTGTACAACACACCAGTCACTGTGTGTGCAGTGCAAGGGGAGGCTATATTGTGGTGGATCAGCGGTGTTGGTTGTTAGGCTGCCTTCTAAGGCTTCCTGACAGCTGCATTGCTGTTTACCCACTGCTCTGCAAACTGCTTTTTTAAAAGCAATCCCAATTTTTTTTTTTGTCCTGCTGAGGTACTGAGCGTGCATTTTTTCACACCATACAGCGGTGTACGCTCCTCACACAGTACCGTGTAACGGCTGTTATCACAGCCACAGTGAAGCTATCTGTGTGTCACTGTGGAAGGATAAGTGGAGGACTTGTTCCATTCTTACAGACCTACACTCTAGGGTGATTCCTATTCTGTCCAATTCTACATACACCTTGTAGTTTGTGATACACTAGCCAATTTCTGCCTGTGACATAGCACTCTGATATTCAGTGGGCCTCACACAATCCAAAAGTGTCCAGTGTCCACTAGTGTGTGCAGAAATTCAAAATCTCCCTTATCCTGTAGTCAGTTTTTTCACATCTGTGCCATCAAGCCTGTGACATAGCGCTCTGATATTCAGTGGGCCTCACACAATCCAAAAGTGTCCAGTGTCCACTAGTGTGTGCAGAAATTCAAAATCTCCCTTATCCTGTAGTCACTTTTTTCACACCTGTGCCATCGAGCCTGTGACATAGCACTCTGATATTCAGTGGGCCCCACACAATCCAAAAGTGTCCAGTGTCCACTAGTGTGTGCAGAAATTCAAAATCTCTGTGATCCTGTAGTCACTTTTTTCACACCTGTGCCATCGAACCTGTGACATAGCGCTCTGATATTCAGTGGGCCTCACACAATCCAAAAGTGTCCAGTGTCCACTAGTGTGTGCAGAAATTCAAAATCTCCCTTATCCTGTAGTCACTTTTTTCACACCTGTGCCATCGAGCCTGTGACATAGCGCTCTGATATTCAGTGGGCCTCACACAATCCAAAAGTGTCCAGTGTCCACTAGTGTGTGCAGAAATTCAAAATCTCCCTTATCCTGTAGTCACTTTTTTCACACCTGTGCCATCGAGCCTGTGACATAGCGCTCTGATATTCAGTGGGCCTCACACAATCCAAAAGTGTCCAGTGTCCACAAGTGTCTGCAGAAATTCAAAATCTCCCCTGTCCTATAGACACCTTGTACCTTGTTTTACATTACTATATAGTTTGTTGGATTTTGTCTACATTTCTACCAAAAATGAGGAAGGCTGGTGGAAGAGGCCGTGGAATTGGGCGGGGGTTGGCAGCTGGTAATGATGGTGTTGGTGGTGGATCTGATGGTAGTGGCAAAAGCAAAATAGGACCGAATGCAGGAGGTGTTGAGCCTGCGTCATCGTCTGGCTCCACAAGGCCTCGAAGGCTTAGTTTTCTAGGAGTTGGCAAACCGCTTTTAAAGCCAGAGCTTCAGGAAAAAGTTTTGTCTTACATTGCTGACTCAGCCTCCAGCTCTATCGCCTCCTCTTCTGAAGTTGTAAAAAATAAAAGCACTGAGTCGTCATTGAAGGCTCATGTTCATGAACCACACCTTTCCTTGTGTCCTTCACCCCAACCAAGATTGAAGGATGACGCAGGCCATACTACTGATTACTCCATGGAGCTGTTTTCACATACCATGCCTGGATTATCAAGTGAAATGGTGAATTACCCAGGCCAAGATGAATCTGACATGGAGTGCACTGATGCACAGCCGCTGATGGATGATTCTGCTGGTACATTCACTCAGAGCACTACATTGTCCTCGCAGTGTACAGAGCCAGATTCTGACCCTGATGAGACTCAGGTGCCCCTTCCCGCACACTATACCACCATACACGGTGGCACAGAGGAAGGTGCACATGACATTGAAGAGGAGGTGATGGATGACCCAGTTGTTGACCCAGATTGGCATCCATTGGGGGAAGAGGGTGCTGCTTCCAATAGCTCAGATGAGGAGAAGCATCCACAGCAGACATCGACATCGCAACAGCTGTTATCTGGCAGGCCCGGAGCACTCCAAAGACAGGTTCCAAAAATCAAAAGAGTTGCTGGACAGCTAGTCCACAGGGTCAAAAGATCACAGCGTGCTAGGCCGCAAAATGTCTGCCAAAGTAGGAAGAGTGCAGTGTGGCACTTTTTTGAACAAAATCCTCATGATCAGGCCAAGGTTATCTGTAAGAAGTGCGCAAAGACCTTTAGCCGAGGGAAAAATCTGAAAAATTTGAATACCAGTTGCATGCTTAGACATTTAACCAGCATGCACTTGCAAGCGTGGACACAACACCAAACCTCAAGTGCCACTTGTGCAACTGATCACAAAGAAGGTAGTCAAAAACGCTACATTGTTTCCCCCACTGTAAGCCCACCGGTTAGCACAGCAGCAAATGTTGAGGTGTCGTTGCAAGGCCACAGCAGTCAGGGAATCCCACTGTTATATCAACGAAATACTGAATCTAGGCCATCAGAAAGAACACCAACTCCATCACCATCATCAACCCTCTCTCAGTCCGCCCTGTCCACCGCTACTTCCACCATATGCAGCTCTCAAGTCCAGCTCACCCTCCCAGACACTATGAGTAGGTCAAGAAAGTACTGAGTCTCTCATCTGCGTACACTGGGTTTGAACGCCCACATTGCCAAACTAATCTCGTTTGAGATGATGCCCTATCGGTTGGTGGAAAGCGCAGCTTTCCGCGAACTCATGGCCTATGCAGTACCATGCTATGACCTACCCAGTCGCCACTTCTTCTCTCGCAAAGCCATCACAGCCCTCCACCATCATGTAAAAGACCGCATTGTCCATGCACTCAAGCAGTCAGTGAGTGGAAAGGTGCACCTCACAACTGATGCATGGTCCAGTCGGCATGGCCAGGGCCGTTACGTGTCCATCACTGCGCACTGGGTTAATGTGGTGGATGCAGGGTCCACAGGGGACAGCGGTGGTGGGACAGTGCTGCCTAGGCCACGGTATAGGAAACAGTTGGCTGTAGGCGTTCGACCCTCCTCCTCCTCCTCCAGAAGCGAAAGCTCATCCACAGAGCGCAGTCGTACGGGCACTCCATCTGCAGCTGCCACTGTTGCACACGAGGTGTCCCCCTATCGAGCACCTAGTGGAAAGCATCAGCAGGCTGTGTTGCAGATGATGTGTTTGGGCGACAGACACACCGCCGAGGTGCTGGCCGAGTACTTGAAGCGACAAACTGAGTCATGGCTGGGCAGTGTACATCTTGAGGCAGGCAAGGTAGTTAGTGATAACGGCCGTAATTTTGTGGCAGCCATAGCCCTTTCAAAACTCAGCCACATACCTTGCTTGGCTCACACCTTGAACCTGGTGGTGCAGTGCTTCCTCAAAAATTATCCGGAGTTAACAGCCCTGCTCCAGAAGGTGCGAAGACTGTGCGCGCACATCCGCCGGTCGCCTGTACACTCTGTTCGTATGCAGAAGCTGCAGCGATTGCTCCACCTTCCCAACCACCGCCTCATTATCGACATTGCAACAAGGTGGAACTCCACCCTGCACATGGTGGAGCGGCTGTGCGAACAGAGGCAGGCCATAATGCATTTGTGGGAGGATACACGCCCAGGCACTTTGAGAGCAGACATGGAGTTGACAGGTGTGCAGTGGTCGAAGCTGAAAGACCTCTGTAAAGTCCTTCAGTGTTTTGAGGAATGCACACGACTGGTAAGCGCAGACGACGCCATCCTAAGCATGAGCATCCCACTTATGCGTCTGCTCATGCAAACTTTGACGCACCTTAAGGAGCAGGCGTCTGCAGCCAATGTTGATGAGGAGGAAGAGGAGGAGGGAATCCTTGATGACATTCAGCCATTGTCTGCTCAGGTATAAAATAGATATGACAGGCTCAAACCCCAACTTAGGTGCTCTGGGAAAAAACAAGACTAAAGTATAGGAGTAACCCCGGCACACTAATAACATGAAAGTAAAGTCTTCTCAACGACAGTCTTTAATTGTTGTGATTTTATTGATTGTGAAAAAAAGGGTGGTGTTACAATCCAAAAAAGGGTGGTGTTACAATCCAACGTTTCAGCTCTACTTCTCGAGCTTTCATCAGGGATATGACTAGATCCTTGGTTTTGAGGTGTGTGTATAAGTGGTATAGGTTTGCCTTTGTAATCCAGCTGCTGGAACGGTACCTATAGTAACCACGATGTGTAGGGTCAGCACGTGACTCCTGTCCTTGTGTCCTAAATCTAGTCAGGTGTGGAGGAGGCCGGCCTCCTCCACACCTGACTAGATTTAGTACACAAGGAAGGGAGTCACGTGCTGACCCTACACATCGTGGTTACTATAGGTACCGTTCCAGCAGCTGGATTACAAAGGCAAACCTATACCACTTATACACACACCTCAAAACCAAGGATCTAGTCATATCCCTGATGAAAGCTCGAGAAGTAGAGCTGAAACGTTGGATTGTAACACCACCCTTTTTTGGATTGTAACACCACCCTTTTTTTCACAATCAATAAAATCACAACAATTAAAGACTGTCGTTGAGAAGACTTTACTTTCATGTTATTAGTGTGCCGGGGTTACTCCTATACTATTGTCTGCTCAGGGACCTCTCCTGGACGAGGTGGAGGAAGAAGAGGAGGAGGAGGATGATGATGGGGATGATTACTTAGGGGAGGAGGATGCATCTCGTGGGGCAAGTGAAAATGTTGGCGTGGCAAGGTCTGGTACAGGGTTTGTGCGTGACTGGAGGGATGTGGATTTGCCAGAAAGTGCTCCTCCACCCAGCACTCGCAGTGCATCATTGACACCGGGAACATTCGCCCACATGTCAGATTATGCCTTGCAGATCCTAAAAAGGGACCCCCGCATTGCCAAAATGATGAACGATGACGACTACTGGTTGGCCAGCATCCTGGATCCACGCTATAAAGGCAAATTACAAAACATCATGCCACAGGAGAACCTTGACCTAATATTGGCTAATAAACAAGCAACTCTGGTAAATCTGTTGCTTGAGGCATTCCCAGCACACACCAGCGGTGATGGTTCTCACACGAGCCGTACGGGCCGGGGGCAGCTTGGCAGAGGTGTTCATGGTGCACACAGCAGAAGTGGCGTTGGAGACAGGGGTTTCATGACAATGTTGTGGACTGATTTTTCAAGTACCGCTCACACAACTGGTAATACTGCATCGATGGAAAGTGACAGGAGACAGCAGTTGTCAACTATGGTTACAAACTACTTTTCCTCCCATATCGATGTTCTCCCACACAGGTCATTCCCCTTTGACTATTGGGCCGCTAAACTGGACACCTGGCCTGAATTGGCCCAATATGCCTTACAGGAGCTCGCTTGCCCAGCTGCAAGTGTGCTATCGGAAAGAGTCTTCAGTGCAGCTGGATCAATCCTGACAGAAAAAAGGACCCGTCTGTCAACCCAAAATGTGGATGATCTAACCTTCATTAAAATGAACCATGCATGGGTTTCCAAGGATTTTGTCCCACCTTCCCCTGATGACACATAGGGTGACAGAAAAATGGCTTGCTTTGGTCCACCTCTTCCTGGGACTTGACCTATTTCGCCTTTTGCATCAGCTGAATGTCCAACATCAACATATGCCACTTTCTAAAACTCCCTAACTGTGCTGCCTCCCCCCCCCATGGCCGGGGTCACCACCTAGCGCAAGACACCGTGCGAGTGCCGTTGCCCTAGACAGGTGGGTAGGCCGACTCTTGGGCGCGGGCACTGGCACAGGGTCCCTCATAGTGCAATCAAGTGTCTCTGACAGTGGTGGTGCACACCCGCCGTCAGACACACCGCCGTACTATGAGGGGCCCAGTGCCAGTACCGACGCCCACGAGTGGGCCCCCCTTGCTTGGGCAGGGCCCCAGCATTTGCAATCTTTACCTCTCCCTGCTCCTCCGCTGTGTAGTCTGGGCCGTCAAATCCATACTGCCTCCTGATGTATAGACATATATTTTGAATGTGTACGCTATCCATACATGTTATCCGGGGATACTGTACCCTTTCTCACCTTTGTGCAATCATGTGCAAGCCATACTGGGCCTAACACCGTCTGAGCCTGCCTCCTGATGTATAGACATATATTTTGAATGTGTACGCTATCCATACATGTTATCCGGGGATACGGTACCCTTTCTCACCTTTGTGCATTCACGTGTAATCCATACTGGGCGTGAGAATGGCTGGCGAGCTGTAAAGCAAGCTACAGCACCTGTGGTTTGCACACGTAAGTTTTTCATTTTTTCAGGAATGACGGTTAGGCCTAATTCCGGAACTGCGGTTGACCTGCACTTACTGGGAAATCATCGTTCGCGGGTAATAATTGTAATCAGTGATCCCCATCGCTAACGTTGTTCAGCGGGTTATCTGCACCTGTAAGCGACAAACGCTGGCCTTTTCAGTGTAGCGCACATGCAGCCACGGACATGTAAGGGCATGACACACCAATTATTGGCCAATCTCATGTGCCAGAGCCTCACGTGTCCCTCTAGTAAGCCGGACTCGGACCGCTGGGCATGACGGAGTCTCGTTCGTTAACGGAATTAAGCTTGCAATGTGTGCATCTGTTCTGTAGCTGGCATGGTTGAGGTTTCCCAGGTGGAGTCGAATTTAACCGTAGGCTCCGCTCCTGGTGGTGCCCTTCTGGACATTCCTTTAAGGTTCAGCTTTGCAACCATACTGCCCACGTAAAACAAACACTTTGCCTTCATGAACGCTGTTTGGAGGGTCATGACTCGTGGGAATAACGCCACCCAATCAGTTAACCTGCTAGAGAGATCCTTCGTTGCTCCCAAGCATGACATCACACTCCCTAGGAGGAAGGTAATGCCACTGTGGCGACCGTACTCCTGGGGGCGACACAAGTGCACTTATGCCCAGCCACTGCTCGATGAATCTGCTGGTACATTGACCCAGACCACTACATTCCCCTCGCACGCTACACGGCCTGAATCTGACCCTGATGAAACTCAGGTTACCCTTCCCATATACAGTTCCATCTTACACGGTGACAAAGAGGAAGCTGCAGATGAAAGTGCAGGTTCGGTCCACCCGCCATCAGACACACCACCGTACTATCAGGGGCCCTGTGCCAGTGCCGTCGCCAACGAGTGGGCCCCCCCTGCTTGCTCAGGATCACAGCACTTGCAAGGTTGAAATACTGTGCAGTGAGATGGAAGATGGGGACGACGAGGAGTCCAGACTAGTACAGGGATTCCCTAGCGAGGAGACTTGTTTGATTGTTTTCAATGTTGGGACAGCAATTTTTGGGGAGCACTATACTCTGGAGACTGATAGATGGGGCCCACCATACACTGGAACATTCCAAAGGTGGACATCAGACACTAGAGCAGCATTTACAGGGCCCATTATACACTAGAGCATTAGAAATGGGGCCCATTATGTTTGGAGCATTATTTGGGCCCATAAGACAGTGGAGCTTCATCCATGGGGACCAACATATACTGTAGCATTATGTGGAGCTCATCATATACTGTTTCAAACATTATATGGGACCAATGATTCTGTATGGAGAAATAGATGGGCCTCGTCATGAGATGTAAAAAGTGAAGTATTTTTCATTGTACTATACCGCTATTTCTCTGCCGTATCGGAGCATGATGAGTTGTGGTATGTGTTAAAGGGGCGCTCTTTCGCCCAGGGCACATGAAAACCTGGAGCCAGCCCTACCCCCCCACAACTTTAGCCAAATAACCCCCATTTTTCAGTGCGTAAGGCTGGTTTCACATTAGCGCTTTTTAAGCGCATGCACGGCCGGGGGTAGCTCCGCCCCCGAGCCGGCTCTCTGCCCGGCGTGCCCGCCCCTTGCTTGTAGCGCCGCATCCTATCGCACAGCGGCGCCTGCGATCGGCGCACCCTATCTTTAGCATAGGGTGCGCAGATCGTGCGCAGGCCGTGCGCTAGTTGCACTTTGACCTGCGCTGCGCACTTTTGACGGTGCGCCGTGCGCGCCAAAATCAAACTTTTCGGATTTTGGCGCGCACGGCGCACCGTCAAAAGTGCGCAGCGCAGGTCAAAGCGCAACTAGCGCACGGCCTGCGCACGATCTGCGCACCCTATGCTAAAGATAGGGTGCGCCGATCGCAGGCGCTGCTGTGCGATAGGAGGCGGCGCTACAAGCAAGGGGCGGGCACGCCGGGCAGAGAGCCGGCTCGGGGCGGAGCTACCCCCGGCCGTGCGTGCGCTTAAAAAGCGCTAATGTGAAACCAGCCTAACTTGTATTATGAAGTTAATTAAGGTTGTCAAGCTTAAGTAAGAAGAATTGATGCTTTTGGCATTCAAATGAGCAATGTAGGTGTGTTTCCTGTCCTCCTCTCACTGCCGACTTTTATTCCCCATTGACTTACATTGGGTTTCGTGTTTCGGGACGACCCCGACTTTTCCCTATAATCGGCCGATCTTGCTCGACCCGACTTTTGGAAAAGTCGGGTTTCACGAAACGAAACTCGACCCTAAAAAAACAAAAGTCGCTCAACTCTAGTCACCATCAAATGCTCCACCGGTGAAATAGAAAACCGCATGTAGGTGTCCCTTCTCTGTATTTGTTCTCCAACACGCTCTACCAATAGCTCAAACAAGTCCTGCCTCATGCGCACATAGTTGAAGAACTTGTCCGGGTTATCCTTCAATTCCAGGTAGAGTGTAGAAAACACGCCAAAGGTAAATCTCTGTGCATTTATCGGATGAATCCACTGCCGTCGTCTCCTCTGACGCAGGATTCGCAGTCTTCTTTTCTCCCTCTGGAGAGCAATAATTGCCAACCGATTGCAGTGAAGATCAAAGTCCACACAGAAGCTGTCAATACTCGCAATAACTCCTTCCATCGCTGCCACTAGCTCTAAAACCTTTCAAAGATTTTGTATTACAACACCCTAGATATAGTTTTCCCTAGTTTCCAGTATCCAATCACATTTGGGAGCATTTTCCAAGAGCCAATTATATTTGGGAGCATCCCATTTTGGAGGTGTGGAAAAATGGATCCGCCAGAAAACGTATCCAACGGCTGGAAAAAACGGATGCCAGTGGATGGAACGGATCCGCATTTTGACGATCCGTACAAAAATCCATATAGCAGATCCGTCAAAAAACGGATCCGTACCATCCGCTGGCAACCGTTTTTACACATTTTTGGCGGATCCGCCATTTTCACTTTTTGGCGGATTTTGACTGATTTGAAAAAACTGATGTGTGAAACAGGCCTAAGCTGTTTTTAGCTTACCCCAAATTAATCAAGCGAGCATGTACAGTGTTTACAAATGTGGCACATGTTGCACTAGGGTAGAAACTAGCGCACTATTTATAAATCTTCTTAATATCTTTTACTTTACCAACCCCCTTAGTTTGCCAGTCTTACAACTGTAACTAAACAATAAAATAATGGCTTACGGAAACTCTGATTGGAGCCTGCAAGATTTGCCAGATATCTTTACATGGCTACACTGTAAAATACTGTATAATGTAGGTCTCAGTCTGTCTGTCTTTCAACAGCAATTTGGCAAGCAGAAATTATCCAACAAATCCAGAAGCTGAAGCTGTAAATTGATAAATATCACTAATATTAACCTCATTTTAATGTATCTAAGTGAAAACGTCTATGCTGGCAGATGCCTCAACAGAGAGCAGATTTTTATAAAGAGGATTAAGCTAGTAAGGCACAGCAGCTGTTCCTACATCCACACACCCGTCCTAGATGTATAAGAAGTGTTGTGTGTATTTCATTTACATCATTCTATAAGACTTTATCACATTTACATGTCACTTCACCATCTGGAATTCTTATAAATAACAGCTCATATCAATTGATACATTCTATTGCATATATGTCCCATTACATTGTAGTCAGCAACATTCAATTATATCTTTCGGCTTACAACATTCAATTATATCTTTCGGCTTACAGTGTTCTTCATTGTAGCAAAAAAAGTTTTTACATTTTGTAAATTATTATATTCGTCATACACAATTCATATCCAAGAAGTATCATTTCTCCATGCGGAGAATGACATGCTAAGCATGTCGGGATGAGGAGACTTAAAGCCGCAATGCTCCTCTGGGAAATATGCTAATTATGCAAATTGTCTCTTCAGAGAGGAAGAGGACTAGAACTCTAGTGCCACCTATTGGAAGTAGCAATCCTAAAAGTCAATGTCGACACTTTAACAAGCCTTTTTACATGACTAAAGCCCCCGTTACACATAGCGATATCGCTAGCAATATCGCTGTAACGTCACTGGCTTTGTGACGTAGCAGCGATAATGCTAGCGATATCGCTACATGTGATACTTATCTCCGACCAGCTCCCCCGCTGATTATCACTGATTGCGCGAGAAGGTCCTGGACCATTTCTTGTCGGGCGCTTCCTGCTGGGCTTCCTGTGGCGCCGACGAGCGACGCGTGGACGCGGGCGGGAGAAAGTCAGGATCGCTGCGTCTGACAGGTAAGTAGCGACCCCCGACCCCTGCTATGTCGCTGGTGAGATCTGCCTGTGTGGAAGCTCACTAGCAAACACTTAGCGATGCACCAGCGATCCATATCGTTGTCGGGATCACTGGTGCATCGCTAAGTGTAACGGTACCCTTAGGATAAAAGCCAAGCCAGAATTTCAGTCAACATGTACAGCTATATGTTGAACTACCGAAACACAGTGTCTGCAAATTGAGATTCTGGCTTGGCTTTTATCCTAAGTCATTTGACAAGGCTCGTTAAAGGGTCGACATTGACTTTTAGGATTGCTACTTCCAATAGGTGGCACTAGAGTTCTAGTCCTCTTCCTCTCTGAAGAGACAATTTGCATAATTAACACAATTCATAGTAATAGTTTAAGGTTGAAGGTAAACTTAAGTCCATTGAGTTCAACATATAGCTGTACATGTTGATCCAGAGAAAGGCAAAAACCTGATTAGGCAGACATTAATAGCTTCATGTTAGGGGAAAAATACCTTCACAACATACCTCCACATATGGCAATCAGACTAGTTCCTTCAGTCAATGCCTCATAACAATTATTACTGTAAGTATGCAAACAATATGTTTTAGAAACTCTGCCACAATGTATAGTCCAGACAATGGTCCACTGTACACACTTACGACCCCCATACACATTAGACTATCATCAACCGATCCTGCAAATCTACATATTTTATCTTTTTTACTTGCTTTTATGGCACCATTAATTTCCACAACACTTTAAAGACATTAGCATCACTGTCTCCATAGGGGCTCACAAAGTAAATTCTCTATCAGTTTGTGTCATGTCCTATGATTTAGAAATGATACAGACGGTATTGTATTATCATTGTGTTGTTATGCTGCTTTGCAATATCGTTTGCCCCTTTTAGAAAATGATCTTCCTCTCTCCATGTGACTCTGATGTAGCTCTGATGTCAGTAATCCCTCCCTTCTTCCTCATTCTTCTTCCTCTTCACTGTCAGCCATCTTAGAAGCTCACGTGTTTGCATATCTGGTTCATAAAAGTCTTTTTTATACATAACTACAAGAATTCTGCTGGAAAATAAACATTCTTCTGGAATCTTCATACGTACCTCTTCAGTTGAGTCAAGATATCTGATTATATCACTCTGTGACTAACGGAACATAGAAACAATGTCTCAAACTCCCTACACGCTCAGGTTAGTTAAGGAGTCTGAATAGTATGTCTTTTGAATGAGGGAGAAAACCAAAGTACCCAGAGGAAATCCACACAGACATGAAGAACATAAAAACTCCTTGCAGATGTTGTCCTTGGTGGGATTTGATCCCAGGACCCTAGCGCTGAAGGCTAGAGTGCTAACCCCTGAATCACCATGCTGCCCACTGATGGATTTAGCACACAGTCTAATGTGTATAGGGCCATCAATGGCAGATTGTCAAGGGGGATTAGGATCCAGCATGTCTGATTTTGTATTGCAGATCCTTTTGTTCTTAGCAAGATAAGCCACCACCAGAGGACATTGTCAGGGATTTCTCATAGAGAACACAGGAATAGCAGAGCAAGCAATACTATGGAAGAGAGTTGGAAGAGAAACCTCCTTGCCAAACAATCAGCTGACCATCGTTCAGATATCAGCTATCTAAATTATATGGGAGGCTGCAGAGGTTTTACTATCTATTTATGGAAATATGGTCATGGAGCATATAGAGAAAGAATAAATCAATGAATGAAACAATTAAGTTATTTTTTTTTCAAGATTTCTTGATTTTAATATGATTGTTTTGTTGCCTAAATCTAAATGCGTCCAGCACAACTTCTGTTATTTCTCTAATTGTAATATGTTAGCATTACATTACTTTCAGGAGCAGACAGGCTCACTTCACCTTGAAAACAGCAAGCAACTTCTGTCACAGATACAATGGGGTGCAGCCATCGTGATGAGTTGTTATTACTAAGGGCCCATATATTGTTCTTGCACATGGACCCTCTTCTATCTCTGTTCCTAAAGAATTGTGTTAGCAGGAACCCAGAAGGAAGTACATGGTCCCCAAGGAAAGAGTTTAAAGGATGACACCAGATCAGGTGACACCTGTATCGCAGTGACTAAATATAAAAGGACTGACCAGGCCAAGAAGAGGCAGTTAGAGCCAATGGAAGTGTCAGTTGGTCCTGCTGCATCTCCAGCAGTTGCTGCAGTTTGGCCGCAGCTGTGTGTACTAGCAAGGCCCAGACGACGACGGTCAAGCACCTGAACGATGCTGGTCAAGGCTCCTGATCCAGACAACGCTGGTCAACAACTGGGGACCAGTACCCATTGATATGGACCAAAGAGACACTCATCAGCAGCCAAGTACCGAAGAAACCCTGAGGATACATTTACAGGGACTCAAGCCTGGGTCGGACTGCAAGCAGGAGACATGTGGGACAGCTGTTACTTTCAGCAGAGACTTATGAAACCGGGTGTGGTCAGGGGAGAAACTGCAGATGAGATGGGATGAGATGGGGTCCAGATGATGCTAAAGCTGCCCAAAAAGTGTCATTAGACTTTGTCACAGCATGGAAAGTTGCAAAAGTGCCCTAGAGACTATTCTCACTACATACAGTGTTTGTCCTCTTCACGATTAGACTTAGGTCGGATTGTAGACCCCGAACTGATCTTGAGGACTTATCTCTTGTAATGTATTACTAACCAATATATCTCTATGCATGTAACTGCCTGTAAATTATACTGTGAATATTGTTCTTGTGTGATTTATCTGTGGTAATATTCTTTCCCGTATTGAAACCTATTACATGAATAAGGATTGTTGAGCCAGCCTGTTCTGTCAGCTGTTGCATTCAGATCACCTGCCTTACATAGGTACCATGCTGTGTAGGCAACTGAAAAACAATCCCATTTAGGTATATGATGATGTGTCAACTTCATCATCAGGGTATGAGAGCTCTGTGCCAGAGAAAACCTTTAAAAAGTGGTCTGGTACCGTGTTAGCCAGTAGAAAAAATATATAACGTGCTCTCAGTGAGAGAAACAAAATAGGAATCTTGTGGAATACTTCAGGAGACTTAGACTGAAGAGTTCTTCTCTCTCAAAGAGGACTTGGGGCTTCTGGGCAGCCAAACTCAAGTCAGACTAGAGAATAAGAAAAACTCTGACTGGACACCTCTCTCTGGCTGCAACACCATTTTGGACCAATATATTGACTCATTTAGACATTCGATGCAGTCCACGATATTGGATAAAAAAGCAGAGGAAACATCTACTATCAGTTTGCAGGAGAAAAAATGTGATTCACAGCCTTAAGAACAACAGGGAGATCTCTATTAAGCCTGCGGATAAAGGTGGTGCCATAGTTCTCTGTTGTGAGTTCATTTTCCCCTTCACTACTGAGGCCCGAGGAACTCCCTCTTCTGGTGGAGAAAGGTAGTGAGCCTGATTATCAAACACCTGAGTTTGATGATGATGACTGGCTGAGTGGAGTTACTGACTGGATATAAGGCTGCCGACGCCCTTCTGCCCTGCGGGTGATTTCTCTGTGGGATCCTTGGAGACCAGTCTGTATTCCTGCTCTTCTAAAGCTAAGTTTTCTGCTCGGCTTTTTGCATTGGTGCTTTGACTTTGTTTTGCTTTGTTTTTCTGGATTTCTGCCATTCCCTGCTAGGGTGAGCTGAATTCCTTTAGCTCTGTCTTCTGAAAATACCTGAGTGCTGATTTAGTTTTTGAAGCCTAGCTGCTTCAGGGTCTTTTTCCATATCAGCTGTTGGCTTATGTCTTTGATAGGGTTTTGGCAGATTGCAGACAGCAACCTTCCTTTCCTTTTCTGTTTAGTTAGCTTGGGCCCCATCGTTTGCTCAGCCTATCTTTCTATCTGTGTGAGTGTTTTTTCATCTTGCTTCACCGTCATTATATGTTGGGGGCTGCCTTTTACTTTGTGGTCTGCTCTGGGGCAGTTTAGATTTCCTTTTCTGTCTTTAGGCTATTTAGCGCTCCGGCTGTGATCGAGGGGTCTAGGGCATCGTAGGAACCCCCCACGGCTACTGCTAGTTGTGTTGATAGGTTCAGGGGTCTGCAATCTGATAGTTGCCAACTTCTCTGGTTTTCTGGACGTAGCTTCTATTTTTGTGTCTGCCTCCTACGGTGACTCAGTCATAACAGAATCACCCGCCATACCGCAGATCCTAGGGTACTCAATAGCAGGAAAGAATTGAAAAAAAAAAAAAAAGTGTGTATATTTTTTCCTCTATATCTCTGAGGCCGTAGGGGGAATTTTTTTTTCTCTCAATGGAGATAAAGCAATTGTCTGATCGTGTGGAGCAGCTCGCTGCGGAAGTGCGGGGAATTTCCGCCTACCTTGCTCATTCACATGCTGCTGAACCAAAGATTCCTACACCTGATGTATTTTTTGGGGATCGGTCTAAATTTTTGAATTTCAAAAATAATTGTAAATTATTTTTTGCCTTGAAGCCTAACTCGTCAGGGAGCTCCGCGCAGCAGGTTAAAATTGTCATCTCTTTGCTGCGTGGCGATCCCCAGGATTGGGCGTTTTCTTTGAAACCAGATGATCCTATTCTGACTAATGTGAACGCATTTTTTCAGGCCTTGGGGTTGTTGTATGACGAACCTAATGCCATTGATCAGGCTGAAAAGACCCTGCTGGCATTGAACCAGGGTCGTGATTCTGCAGAATTGTACTGTCAAAAATTCCAAAAGTGGGCAGTACTTACTACCTGGAATGATAATGCCTTGGCTGCTCTCTTTCGGAAGGGGTTGTCAGAAGCCGTAAAAGATACTATGGTGGGATTTCCTGTTCCCTCTGGTCTTGACGATTCTATGTCATTAGCCATTCAGGTTGATCGGCGTTTGCGCGAACGCAAAGCTGCACGAGAGGTGTTGCCACCTGTTGAACAAATGTCTGAACCTATGCAATGTGATAGAGTTTTTTCCAGAGAGCAGCGTCAGGAGTTCAGAAGGCATAATAAGTTGTGTTTTTTCTGTGGAGATGCCTCGCATATTATTTCTGTCTGTCCTAAACGAGAGAAACGCTTTGCACACATGTTTTCTGTTGGTGCTGTTCAACCTAAGTTTCTTCTGGCTATTACTCTGATCTGCTCCCTGTCCACATTTTCCGCCAATGCTTTTGTGGATTCGGGAGCAGCCCTAAACCTAATGGACTTGGATTTTGCTAAACGTTGTGGATTTCCGATGACACCTCTGCAGACGCCTATCCCTTTGAGGGGGATTGATGCTACTCCTTTGGCTAAAAATAAACCTCAGTTTTGGACCCAGGTGGTAATGCGGGTCGCCCCAGACCATCAAGAAAATTGCAGATTTTTGGTGTTGCATAATCTGCATGATACTATTGTTCTGGGGTTTCCCTGGTTACAAATTCATAATCCAGTTTTGGATTGGAAATCTGTGTCTGTGGTGAGTTGGGGTTGTCAGTGTGCCTTTAGTGAGGCTCCGGTGTTTTCCACCTCTCCTCAGTCGCATGATGTTCCTGATTATTTGGCGGACTTTTATGATGTATTTAGTGAGAATGAGTCAGTGTCTCTGCCTCCTCATAGGAGTTATGACTGTGCAATTGAACTGAGCCCGGGGTGTAAATTTCCCAAGGGTCGGCTCTTCAATTTATCTGTACTCGAGCACGAGGCTATGCGATCCTATATTAAGGAGGCATTGGAGAAGGGTCATATTAGACCATCCTCGTCACCCTTAGGTGCCGGGTTTTTTTTTGTAGCCAAAAAGGATGGATCATTAAGACCTTGTATTGATTATCGTGCCCTCAACAAAATTACTGTTAAATATCAGTATCTGTTACCCCTGATTTCTGATCTATTCTCCAGAGTTAAAGGTGTTTGCTGGTTTACCAAGCTTGACCTCAGGGGGGCGTATAATCTTATTCGCATTAAGCATGGGGATGAATGGAAGATGGCGATTAATACTCTGGAGGGACATTTTGAGTACCTGGTGATGCCTTTTGGGCTCACTAATGCCCCTTCTGTCTTCCAGTGCTTCATGAACGATATTTTCCGAGATTTTGTCGATAAATTTTTGATTATCTATCTGGATGATATTTTGATCTTCTCCAAGGATTGGGATTCTCATTTGGAACATATTCGGACTGTGTTCCGGATCTTGAGGGAGAATTCCCTGTATGTCAAAGGATCTAAATGCCTTTTTGGAGTACAGAGGATTTCTTTTTTGGGATTTATTTTGTCCCCGTCTACAATTGAAATGGACCCGGCCAAGGTACAGGCCATTTACGATTGGGTTCAGCCCACTTCTTTGAAGACCCTCCAGAAGTTTTTGGGTTTTGCTAATTTTTATCCGAAATTTATAGCAAAATTTTCTTGTATTGCCAAGCCATTGACTGATTTGACTAAGAAGGTTGCTGATGTGTTAAATTGGTCTCCGGAGGCTGTTTCTTCCTTTCAGGAGCTGAAGCGAAGATTCACCTCCGCCCTGGTTTTGCGGCAACTTGATGTCTCACTTCCGATCCAGGTAGAGGTGGATGCTTCTGAGATTGGGGCAGGAGCTGTTTTGTCCCAAAAGGATCCTGTAACATCTAAAATGAATCCCTGTGCTTTCTTTTCCCGAAAGTTCTCTCCATCTGAACGTAACTATGATGTGGGGAATCGGGAACTCTTGGCCATGAAATGGGCATTTGAGGAGTGGAGACATTGGTTGGAGGGAGCTAAGCATCAAGTCGTGGTCCTCACTGACCACAAGAATTTGATTTACCTAGAGTCGGCTAAGCGCTTGAACCCTAGACAGGCTAGGTGGGCCTTGTTTTTTACACGTTTTGATTTTGTGGTTTCTTTTCTTCCTGGAACTAAGAATGTCAAGGCAGACGCCCTCTCTAGGAGCTTCTTTGCTGATTCTCCTGTGGTGACCAAGCCTGCTACCATCTTAGGCGAAGGGGTGGTTCTTTCTGCCATCTCGCCCGATTTGAGACGTGCTCTGGAAGAGTTCCAGGAGGACAAACCTGAGCGTTGTCCCAGTGGAAAGTTGTATGTTCCTGACCAGTGGAAGAAGAGAGTGATGTCTGAAGTTCATTGCTCTGCTTTGGCTGGTCATCCAGGTATTTTTGGTACTAGAGATCTGGTGAGTCGGTCTTTTTAGTGGCCCTCCTTGTCTCGTGATGTCAGGAATTTTGTGCAGTCCTGTGGGACGTGCTCCCGGTCTAAATCGTGTTCTCGCTCTACTGGGTTGTTGATGCCTTTGCCTGTCCCCAAGAGGCCATGGACCCATATTTCAAAGGATTTCATCTCTGATATGCCTGTCTCTCAAAGGATGACTGTTATTTGGGTGATTTGTGATAGGTTCTCTAAGATGGTTCATCTTGTACCACTCCCTAAGTTGCCGTCTTCCTCTGAGTTGGTGCCCCTGTTTTTACAACAGGTGGTTCGCTTGCACGGGATTCCTGAGAACATTGTATCTGACAGAGGAGTCCAGTTTGTGTCTAGATTTTGGAGAACTTTCTGTTCCAAGCTGGGAATTCAGTTGTCCTTCTCCTCTGCTTTTCACCCTCAGACCAATGGGCAGACGGAGAGAGCAAACCAGACCTTGGAGTCATATTTGAGAAGTTTTATTTCTGCTGATCAGGATGATTGGGTTTCATTTTTGCCCTTGGCCGAATTTGCTTTAAATAATAGAGCTAGTTCTGCCACCTTGATGTCACCTTTTTTTGTAACTTTGGGTTTCATCCTCGATTTTCTTCAGGGCAGGTGGAGCCCTCTGCCTGCCCAGGTGTTGACACTGTGGTGGAGAGAATGCACCAGATCTGGGACCAAGTGGTGGATAAGTTATCTCTCTCCCAGGAAAAGGCACAACGATTTTCTAACTGACATAGGACCATTGGTCCCCAGTTTAAAGTTGGTGATATGGTGTGGTTATCATCAAAAAATATTGCTATGAAGGTGGCTTCTCCTAAGTTTAAGCCTAGATTCATTGGACCTTACAAGATTTTGGAGATTATTAATCCAGTCTCTTTTCGTTTGGCTCTTCCTGTCACATTTAAAATCCATAATGTGTTCCATAAATCTTTGTTGAAGAGGTTTGTTGAACCTGTTGTTCCGGGGGTGGCACCTCCAGACCCCGTATTGGTTGAAGGTAGCATGGAATATGAGGTAGAGAAAGTACTGGATTCCCGTCTGGCTAGACGGAAACTCCAGTATTTGGTTAAGTGGAAGGGTTATGGTCAGGAGGATAATTCCTGGATCTCTGCCTCTGATATTCATGCCAAAAGATTGGTGCGTGCCTTTCATCGGGCTCACCCTGATCGCCCTGGTGGCGTGGTTGAGGGTTCGGTGACCCCTCCTCAAGGGGGAGGTACTGTTGTGAGTTCATTTTCCCCTTCACTACTGAAGCCCGAGGAACTCCCTCTTCTGGTGGAGAAAGGTAGTGAGCCTGATTATCAAACACCTGAGTTTGATGATGATGACTGGCTGAGTGGAGTTACTGACTGGATATAAGGCTGCCGACACCCTTCTGCCCTGTGGGTGATTTCTCTGTGGGATCCTTGGAGACCAGTCTGAATTCCTGCTCTTCTAAAGCTAAGTTTTCTGCTCGGCTTTTTGCATTGGTGCTTTGACTTTGTTTTGCTTTGTTTTTCTGGATTTCTGCCATTCCCTGCTAGGGTGAGCTGAATTCCTTTAGCTCTGTCTTCTGAAAATACCTGAGTGCTGATTTAGTTTTTGAAGCCTAGCTGCTTCAGGGTCTTTTTCCATATCAGCTGTTGGCTTATGTCTTTGATAGGGTTTTGGCAGATTGCAGACAGCAACCTTCCTTTCCTTTTCTGTTTAGTTAGCTTGGGCCCCATCGTTTGCTCAGCCTATCTTTCTATCTGTGTGAGTGTTTTTTCATCTTGCTTCACCGTCATTATATGTTGGGGGCTGCCTTTTACTTTGGGGTCTGCTCTGGGGCAGTTTAGATTTCCTTTTCTGTCTTTAGGCTATTTAGTGCTCTGGCTGTGATCGAGGGGTCTAGGGCATCGTAGGAACCCCCCACGGCTACTGCTAGTTGTGTTGATAGGTTCAGGGGTCTGCAATCTGATAGTTGCCAACTTCTCTGGTTTTCTGGACGTAGCTTCTGTTTTTGTGTCTGCCTCCTACAGTGACTCAGTCATAACAGTTCTCCTTAATACAACTGACTACATGAAAGAGGCACACAGACAACTGATGGATATACAGTACTACACCAAACTAGATGATGACAAAACTCCAAAATATCGGAGGGAGTTGAAAAGAGTCATCAAATGTCTAATTACAGACCCCATAAACCTTCTGGACTTAATACCTGAGAATCCATGGATGGGAACTTTCTATATGCTTCCCAAGATTCATAAGTCAGGCAACCCAGGGAGGCCAATCATCTCATTGGTGGGAACACTCACTGAAAAAATCTCAGGGTGGGTAGAAAACTTCCTCAAGCCGCTGGTAAGGAAGACAGCCAGCTATATACAGGACACCACAGACCTGCTAAATAAGCTATCCACGATAGGTCCCCTCCCCGACAGCACCATCTTAGCCACCATGGATGTCGAATCCTTATATTCCGACATCCCACTTGAAGATGGACTAACCGCATGCCAAATGTTTCTTTAGGCCAATGGGAACCCCTCTTAGTCTGTAATAACACTTTCCAGATTCATCCTCACATTCAACTTTTTCTCTTTCGGTGAGGAGCTATACCTACAATGCACCGGCAACCCTATGGGAAGTAAAATGGCACCCCAGTATGCTAAACTCTTCATGGCTAAACTGGAAAATGACTTTTTAACATCCTGCTCCATCAAACCCTTTGCCTATTTCCATTACATCGATGACATCTTAATAATCTGGACTGAGCCTGAACAAGAACTTCTCAATTTCCATGACAAATTCAACAAATTTCATCCAACCATAAACTTGACATTGGACCACTCAAAAACAAAAATCAACTTCCTAGACACCACCATACAAATCAAAAATGGTTCATTCCAAACATCAGTGTATCGGAAACCAATTGACCATCCCACATACCTCAAATGGGACAGCTTCCATCCTAAACACATTAAAAAGTCCATTGTCTACAGCCAGGCCCTCAGATATAACCGTATCTGTTCCAGTCCTAAGGACAGGGATGAACACCTAACCCAGCTTAAAATGTCATATTTAAATCTAGGTTACCATCCCACCTCCATTGATGATCAGATCGTTAGGGCCACAAGGATCCCTAGAAGTCAAGTACTTCAATACAGAAAAAAAGAGGAAAATCATCGTGTACCTCTGGTAGTGACCTACCACCCACAGCTTGAAATACTGAGAAAAATGGCTAAGAAACTTCACCATATCCTACACAAGGATGACCTGTTAAAAATACTATTCAAAGACCCCCCCTTGCTATGTTACAGGCAACCTCCCAATCTAAGAAACATCATTATCCGAAGTTCAATGCCCTCAGATTCACCAAGAGGAACATATCCTTGCAATGGGAGAAGATGCAAAACTTGCATTCATATAGAGATCAAAGACAAAATCCAAATTCCCAACACACAGCAGGACTATAAGATCCCTGGGACAGTCACATGTTCCTCTTCCAATGTGGTGTATTTAATTCTATGCAATATATGTCCTGTGAGTGGCCTCTATGTTGGAGAAACAGGACAGATACTGAGAGCAAGGATGAGGTCTCATCGTCATACAATTACAGACAAAAAAACCATCTACCTGTGGCTAAACATTTCTGCGGTCCAGGACACAACATAGACAATATGAAAGTTGTCATTTTAAAAGGCTATTTTAAATCACAGAAACATCGGAGGGTGTGGGAATACAAATTCATTACAATCTTTGATTCTATTCACACAGGACTCAGTTTGTCAGAAGGATTTAGGTCCCATTACCATATCTGATCTATTTCCTCCAAATAACCCTTTGATCTCACAGAACTTTCACACTACTTATCTATTCTAACCTAATTAAGGATTCTCTCTTCAAGCTCAGTGTTTGTTTATTGAAATGTCCATGTATCATACCAGGCATGTGCTTTATACTGTATTTAAATAAGGTTTCTTCAAATATTTTGTTGTTAATAGCCTGATGAAGGGACGTAAGCAGTCCCGAAAGCTTGCTTTGTAACATCATTCACTATAATTTGTTAGCCATTAAAAGGTATCACACCCACAAGATTCCTATTTTGTTTCTCTCACTGAGAGCACTTTATATGGAGAAAACCTTTAGGATTCATGCACTTAACCATATGACGGCTCTAGAGGAGAATATCTCCATACATGTGGAGTCAGAGCCTACAAAGTATTTGCCATTTGCATGATTCATGAACTTTTGTCTTGTTTTTTGGTATTTTTGGTAAGTAAATATTATATCGAGGATAATACACAATGTTACAGAACTGAGTTTAACAGAGAAAATAAAGGTTCACACTGTCAATATACCCATCACTAACACAGAACTGGTTTTATTATGGAGGAACATCTTGTATAGCTGTAAACATGTTTGATTGCTAAAGGGTATAAAACCCTTATTTCCTAACAATTCAAAGGGACTGCATGTACTTCATCAATGCTGTCCCATTGTTTTACTGTCGAAGTATCTGTTTATGTGTTTACGTGCAACACAATATTGCATGTTTGTTTGCGGTATGACCCATTAACTTTAACCTGACAACATTTGGCAAATGCATTAAAGATTTTTAAACATTGTCTTCAGTGGGGTCCTTAATCTCAGTAGTTTGAAAAGTAAAATATGTGAATTTCAAATATTAAAGCAAACATAGTAGTAAAACTTTGTGTAAGTCAAATAGAGTTATGGGTGGCTTTAACCTATAGATCCAGATCTCTTACTAAAGTCAGTAAGCAATTTTATATAGCAAACATCTGTGTCTAAGTCTAGTTTCACACTAGCATTTTTTTGCGCTGCGTTTCGAGCGCACATCAAACACATAAAAAACGCTTACAAACGCTTATAAACGCAGCGTTTTTTTGTAACATAATCGTGCGCGGTAAGCCAAAAAAACGCAGCGATTATATGCGTTTGTAAGCGTTTTGCATGCGTTTGCGTGATTATCGCGCATAATGTCACAATCACAGGATTAAAAATCATTGACCAATTAGTGACTCATACTCCACCAATTGGACAGCAGTGGGCGTGTGTTATTGGAATTCCTTATCTAGACCCAGTTTACAGCTATTCTTCCCAGTTGCTAGCAGTTTTTAATGAAGACATGGATCTGCGCTGGAAGAGCTTTCACTTCAACTTGGATCTGGACATCAGGATGGCTCAAGCTTATGTAGTTGCTTGCCATGAACAAAGGGAGAGAGAGAGACAGTGAAGACGGCAGCGTCAGTGTTTGTGGATTCATCCTATTGTTGAACTCCGGGAGAGCCGTGGAGCGTACCACACCCTCTACAGCGAGCTACAGGCAAACCCGGAGAAATTTACGGATTACACACGGATGACCCAACAAAGCTTCATGTATTTACTTGGTCGTGTACAAGATGTCATCCGTAGACAGGACACACCGCTCCGTCATGCGATTCCTCACGAGGAATGGCCCCTGGTCACATTACGGTACGTAATATTGCAAAACCACTGACTGCATAATATTATTTGTTCTTTGATGTACTATTCTATTCTGGCAGAATTCTTGATCTGCCATGTACTTAACAAAAGGATGCTGCATTGTTTTGAGGACATTTTTTAAAGAAAAGGATGCATATTTATTTATTGGTGTGCCACTTTTTTTGGGGTTTTTTGATGTGTTAAAAATCCCTATACACAAATATAAATTCTTGTTGTTTCTTTGTGTCCCAGATTCCTGGCTACTGGAGGGACCCTCTCTTCTCTGCACTTCCAGTTCCGTCTTGGAATATCCACCTTGTCTGGAATAGTTGCGGACACCTGCTGGGCTTTGTGGGACATTCTCTGTCCAGAATTTATGCCCCTGCCCACCGTGGAAAAGTGGCTTGAAAATGCAGAAAGATTCCGGACAGTCTGCAATTTCCCTAATTGTTTGGGTGCGGTGGATGGGAAACACATCAGGATTATAAAACCCAAGAGAACTGGATCAGAGTACTACAACTATAAAAAGTACTTCTCTACAGTACTAATGGCCATTTCTGATGCAGACTGTAAGTTTGTTGCAGAGGACATTGGTGCATCTGGGCGTGGTAATGACTCCCAGGCTTTTAAGAACTCAGACATGGGCCGGAGGTTGTATGGCAACCAGTTCAATTTCCCCATGCCACAGCCTCTTCCCAACACCGAAGGTCCGCCACAGCCCTTTGTAATGGTTGGGGATGAGGCATTCCAGATGTGCCAACACCTGCTCAAACCATACTCCAGCCGGGACTTGGACCACACTAAAAGAATTTTTAATTACAGGCTGACCAGGGCCAGAAAAACTGTAGAGTGTGCCTTTGGTATACTAGTGTCCAGATGGCGCATTCTCTCCACAGCCATTAATCTTAAACTAGAAACCGTGGATGAGGTGGTGAAGGCCTGTGTTGTTCTACACAGTTTTGTGATGGTTAGAGAGCACCCTAATTTTGAACTAGATGATTCCTCTCCTAACCCCTGCCTGAATTTAATCAGCACCCTCTACAGTCATCCGTTGAAGTAGGGAAAATGAGGGACCAATATGCGGCCTACTTCACCTCTGATGTAGGATGGGTGGTCTCGCAAGAGCAAATGGTGTAACACAATTTTTATGTGTTGTGTATGTTAATAAAAAGCCTGTGTATATACCTGTATTGTTTTTTCTACAAATTTCAAAGTATGATACAAGGGCAGGTTCATGAACATATGACGTGTATTTTCTACATCATCTCCTCAGTTTCTAAACACACATTAAATAGAGGATGAGGTTATTTAGAAGGTCTATCTATAATAACCTTGGATTGTATTCCAAACAGTTAAATGATGTTGAAAAGCAGCATAGTAGATTAACTGATAAGGATACTAATCAAGGTAACAATAGATAGGCCTTGCAATCAACACCATCCTCTATTACGTCTTACCAGAGAAAAGACACTAAGTGCATGTATAAAATGCACGTCATATAGATTTTTGTTTTTTGCAAATACATATCTCCAAGATTGACACACGAAACATGTGTCATTTCTGGAGCTATGTGTTCACAAAAAAGTAAACTGTACGGCTCAGTGTGTGTACAGCGCAGTGTGTGTAGGTGGCGAAAGACACATTGACTAAACATTATTTGAACACCAAATATTCAATATTTATTTTTAATTTTTTTTTTTATTATTTTCCCTTTGAAGGACGATTGGGCGAAGTGTTGGATACTTTGGGGGTGTGGAGAGAGGAGGAACGGCTGGAAACTGAGGAAGGGGTTCTAGGTGAAGGTGCTACTAAATTACTGGGGGAAGGGAGGTCAGGAATGATAAAGGAGGAAGGTTGTGAAACATTGGAAGGAGAGGAGGGATTGTGTTTCTCCTTCTTTGGGGCCGGAGTCACCAGCCAGGACCGACTACCACCGTGTGACCGCCTTACATGGCTTGACTGCCTAGAGCTGGTGGTCCGTGGACGAGTGGAAAAAAATACAGAATGTGGGTCTCCCCTAGGGTGCCCGGTGGTGGCGCTGGCGGTGCTCCTTGAAGGTGAAATGGTGGTGTCGGTGCTCATGGAAGGTGAATTATGCTGGGTGAAGTGGTGGCGGTGCTCCTCTGATGTGGAGTTTTGGCAGTGCTATGAGGAGGCGAAGTGTTGGCGGTGATCCTCTGCAGAGTAGTGGTGGCGGTGCTCGTATGAGATGTGGTCGTGGTGCTCCTCTAAAGAGTGGTGGTGGCGGTGCTCCTTGTATGGTGAGGAGTTGTGGTGGTGCTCTCATACATTGAAGAAGTGGTGGTGCTCCGACCCTGAGATGACGTTCTCTCTGTGCTACGAACAGGTGAAGAGATGGTGGCCCAACCAGATTTAGCACTGGAGGTGCGCCAAGGTGTGGTAACGGTGGCAGTACTGGTGCTCCAGACAGGAGCAGCGCATGACATGGTGGTGGCGGCAGGAGTGGAGTGTCCAGCAGCACTCGACATTGGTGTGGTGTAGTGGTGCCCAGCTTGGCTAGGAATGCAGGTGGCTGTGCAGTGATATGCAGCAGAAGTCGGTACTGTGGTGAAGCGAGTCAGTGGTGGCACAGGTGGGAATGACAACACTGACTGCTGCATGTACGGATTCTGCTGCATAGCCTTCAAGTATGCAGTGTTGCAGGCGTGTAACACAGTCAGCTGTTGCTCAGGACTAAGGTGATCCGCCATGCGCCGTTCAATTTTACTAAAGAAATGGTGCGCTGGTCTATTGAGGTCGGCCTCCAGCCGGTCAAGGCGCTAGTCGAAAGAGTGGAGTATGTGTTCCATGTGGTTAAAACCACGTTCTATTAGTGAGAACCCACTTTCCACTCTTTCGGACAGTGTCTTGAGGCTGGCATGAAAGGCCTCGCTCAAGTACATGAACTTGCAAGACAGGCCTGTTCAAGGCCCTCTGCCGCTGGCGGGTAGTGCCTGCATAACCAGTGGCAGAGACCTGGGACAGCGGAACACCTAATTGACCAGCTTCCTGGTCACCAGCTGTCTGTGTTGCTGACCTGCTACTTGCTTCCTGGCTGTCGGATGGCTGGGACGGGTCCGAGGTCGATCGTTGAAGAACCACTCCCAGGACAGGTTGCAAGGTGCTGCTCCAGGTGCTGTGGAAGAAAAAAGGTAAACATTAGTATCAAGCATTAACTAGACGGATCAGCTGTGGAATATAAATGTAATTATGGTCAATCCAAAAAAAAAAAAGAAATACTTACGCTCTGGTGGCAAGTACTGGTCGTAAGAATTCCAAGACACGATGATAGCGGTACTTGGTTCTTGTCCTTGCAGATGAGCCACTGCGAACCTGTCCCTCAGCATGAACATCAGTGTTGAAACGGTCCTTCATCGAGTGCCAACGTGTGCGGACTTTGTTCACTGTTGAAACAATGGAAAAGAACAAAAAAATTAGGTTGTACAACGCAATGATGGTAACATCTGTATCAACACACACACAACTGAGTTAAGTTGTCATCAAAGCTGAATCTCAAAAAATTACAATCAAAATGCATTCACTATTGAACCTGAGGACACGTGTGTTTAATGCAAGTATATCTCTTGCAGTAAACACACATGTAGCATCAGGATCAAGAGTGAACAATAAAAAATATACAGCATGACAATACACAATGCGTACACTACTGAACCTGATGACACGTGTGTATACTGCAAGGAGATTTCTTGCACTAAACACACATGTAGCATCAGGATCAAGAGTGAAGCATAACAAATAGACAGCATGTTCAAACCAAATGTATACACTATTGAACCTGATGACACATGTGTGTTTACTGCAAAGAAATCTCTTGCAGTAAACATACATGTAGCATCAGGATCAAGAGTGAACCTTAAAAAATATACAGCATGACAATACACAATGCGTACACTATTGAACCTGAGGACACATGTGTGTTTACTGCAAGGAGATCTTTTGCAGTAAACACACATGTAGCATCAGGATCAAGAGTGAACCATAAAAAATATACAGCATGACAATACACAATGCGTACACTATTGAACCTGAGGACACATGTGTGTTTACTGCAAGGAGATCTTTTGCAGTAAACACACATGTAGCATCAGGATCAAGAGTGAACCATAAAAAATATACAGCATGACAATACACAATGCATACACTATTGAACCTGCAGACACGTGTGTTTACTGCAATCATATCTCTTGCAATAAACACACAGGTATCATCAGGATCAAGAGTGAACCATAAAAAATATACAGCATGACAATACACAATGCGTACACTATTGAACCTGAGGACACATGCGTGTTTACTGCAAGGAGATCTCTTGGAGTAAACACACATGTAGCATCAGGATCAAGAGTGAACCATAAAAAATATACAGCATGACAATACACAATGTGTACACTATTGAACCTGAGGACACATGTGTGTTTACTGCAATCATATCTCTTGCAATAAACACACAGGTATCATCAGGATCAAGAGTGAACCATAAAAAATATACAGCATGACAATACACAATGCATACACTATTGAACCTGAGGACACATGTGTGTTTACTGCAAGGAGATCTCTTGCACTAAACACACATGTAGCATCAGGATCAAGAGTGAAGCATAACAAATAGACAACATGTCAAAACCAAATGTATACACCATTGAACCTGATGACACATGTGTGTTTACTGCAAAGAAATCTCTTGCAGTAAACACACATGTAGCATCAGGATCAAGAGTGAACCTTAAAAAATATACAGCATGACAATACACAATGCGTACACTATTGAACCTGAGGACACATATGTGTTTACTGCACTCATATCTCTTGCAATAAACACACATGTATCATCAGGATCAAGAGTGAACCATAAAAAATATACAGCATGACAATACACAATGCGTACACTAGTGAACCTGCGGACACTGCTGGTCACGGCTGTCCCACAACGGCACACACTCCTGGACAAGGCTGATGAGTTGCTCATTGTCGAGATACACGTCCTCATCCTGTTGTGGAACCTAGAAAGGAAATACATTTAGAATCTTTGCATTTATAGAGAGTGATATAGATGAAAAAAGGGGAGAAAAGCAGGACAGAAAAACCTGAATGCAAAAAATTTTAAAAAAAGCAAAAAAGATTCCGACCGCGCGTCTCCTTCCCGCCGTGCTTTGTGTACGCTGCTCCGGCTGGTCACCCTCACTTGGCTGGTCCAATGCTGAGGTCTGTAAAAGAACAGAAATAATTAAACATTTGGAGAGGCAGGTATACTTCACAAAGGCAGCAAACTACTCACCTCACGCTCTGCGTCTGCCAATTCTTCCGGTGGTGGTGAGTATTCGGATCCAGAAGACATTCTAGTAAAATCAAAAAATAAAACATTAGTACTTTATATATTTGAAAGCACAGGCTCACAGAAAGTGATCTTTTAATACTCACATAAAAGCTGCTGTGATCCCAAATATGGATTATCTCTGGCTGGGTGGGTGTCTTTTCTTCTTGCAGTATATCTGGAGAGTGATGATGTGGCACTACAAAGCCCTTCTTTTATCTCCCATCCTCCAAAACAATGTTTCTTGTTGAGGGGCTGGATTTACACAGTGTCTAGACATTGTTTACTCTGAAATCGCACACGCTCGCAAAGCGCTGATATGCGCACTAAACAGCGCACGTCAGCGCACCCATAGACTGTAATGCTATTTTTTTGCGCATTGCGTGCGCTGACGCGTGCATGCATATTTTTAACGACGTTGGGCGGAACAAAAAATGCAACATGTAGCGTCCGGCGCGTCTGATTGCAGACATGGAAAATGCGCAGCACACTGAAACGCTGAGGTCTGTGTGCAATCGCTAGACACTGCGCCCGCCATTTTAAAGATAGGGGACAAATGCGCGTGTGACCGATAGCGCACAATGCGATGCGCGATAAAACGCAAGTGTGAAACCAGCCTATCAGCAGCGATTGGAGCCGAACTTTGATCGCTGCTGTTAACCATTTAAATGCATCTATCCATTTTTAAAAGAAAGCAATCATGTGTCAGCAATGGGTGCCATGGCAGCAGGGTGTTTGCTAAAGGCGTCCGTTATTGCCAACTTGGTACTTGGTTCTCACAGGCTTACCTTTATAGGAGAACATGATTTTCGCTTTATACTGCAATACTGTTGTACTGTTCTGTTGCTGTTTAAAGTGTAAGGAGTCAGATAATCACAGGTTGTCATGCCAACTTATCAGTGACAGGCGGTAATGTGAGAAGGGTGCCGATGCATGGGGTTTGTGACGCACTTCTAATGCAAGCATGTTAAATGATTCACCCATTGCTGTTAACATGTTAAATGCCGCTGTCAATCTCTGTCAGGGGCATTTGTGTTATACTGGGCTGTGTATCTAATCCTCTCCTGTGTGATACTGACTGCTGAGCTGTGTATCTAATTCTATCCTGTGTGATACAGTCTGCTGAGCTGTGTACCTAATCCTATCCTGTGTGATATTGGGCTCCCCCTGCAGTCTGTGTCAGAGGGTGGTCTGTGTCAGCATGGTAATAAATTGTGTTATTTCCAGCTTTACAGAAGGATGATAACACCAGAAAAATGATAAGAATAATAGACCTCAGTTACCACAATTGTCTACAAGGAAAACTGTTGCTCACAACAACCAATCACAGCTCAGGTTCTTTTAAACAGCTCTGGTGAAATGAAAGATGCATAGTGATTGGTTGCTATGTGGAGTGGACGTGACCGATACACACTGTGAGGTAGCGCTGTCATTCACATAGGGGATCACTCGCTTAGCCACCACAGAAGCAGATCCGGCACGGGTTTTCCATAAAACCATTATAGTCCATGCGGTTTATTTATGCAGCATAAACCAAAGCAAGCAACATAAAGTTCAGATCAGCATAGCATCCATGACAGAGCTTCTCTCTGTCCTCCCTGTGGTCACACAGGTTGGCATACACAGGCTCTTCTGCCTCATAGTTATCTCACCCACGTCCGGGTTTCCTCATGGCTGTTTCTCCATGCTGCAGACATCCATTCCCTCCTGGGAATCACCAGGCATGTGCAGCCATTACACACAGCCACTCCACATGCTGTTAGCCAGGAGACACATCTCCCAGCTGGACCTTTCACAACGGACCAACCAGGTCCCTGCATTCACCACATTTAGGAAAAATTGGGTTATTCGATGCATATTCCCTATTGAAAGGATACTCTCAAGAATGCTAAATAATGCAATTGAGGACTACTAGAGAGTCATTTTGAGTCCTAAAAAATTCATAATACTCAATCATATGTCACAAATAACCAAGGTAAATAATCAATATCTTTATTTCACAACACAAAATCAACAACACTAATTCACAAGTTATAAAATGTAGATAATACAAGAACAGGCGGGCAGCTTCATAACCATATATGCAATGGTAAGCACCATAATCATAGATTAAAAAATTGTCTACTCATGATATATATATAAATTTGACAGCAAAAATGCATAGTACATGAATTTTACAGCAAAAGTGCATAATAAATCCTATCATGAATAAGCAAGTAAAGTGATACAAAAATTAAAGCATGGCTCAGGAATGAGGAGATAACGTTAGAATATGAAAACTCAAGTGTAGGCCATCAAAAAGTGCTGTGCGGCTTATGTAATGACTCACAAAGTGTGCCCTTTAAGGAACCACACAGCCAAAATATAAATGACCCTATTTCCCAACAGAACCAAAGCGATGCTTACCCATAATGGATGCGTTACCAAAGCGCGGGTGCCCCGACATGCGTTTCGCTGTGGCTTCCTCGGGGGGCAGTGCCCTAACTCACTAGGCCACCCCACCGTTCCAGAACCACAGCTGGGCAGTGGCTTCCCCAAATACAGGCCGTCACAGACTCTGCTCACACACGTGGCCGGTCAGCATATTACACAGCTTTCTCGCCTGTCAGCCCTCCTGGCTCAGCGTTGCCCTTAGCAACTGAATTTTGCAGTTCTCTTCCGTTGCTCCCAGCAACCAGGCTACAATATTGCCCTTTGCAATCTCCATCAATTGTGAGGTAGCGTTGTCATTCACATAGGGGATCACTCGCTTAGCCACCACAGAACCAGATCCGGCATGGGTTTTCCATAAAACCATTATAGTCCATGCGGTTTATTTATGCATCATAACCCAAAGCAAGCAACATAAAGTTCAGATCAGCATAGCGTCCTTGACAGAGCTTCTCTCTGTCCTCCCTGTGGTCAAACAGGTTGGCATACACAGGCTCTTCAGCCTCATAGTTATCTCACCCACGTCCGGGTTTCCTCATGGCTGTTTCACCATGCTGCAGACATCCATTCTCTCCCAGGAATCACCAGGCACATGCAGCCATTACACACAGCCACTCCACATGCTGTTAGCCCGGAGACACATCTCCCAGTGGGACCTTCACAACGGACCGACCAGGTCCCTGCATTCACTACATGTGACCTACCCTGGCCACCTTATATGGTCCGTAGCCACGCCAACCGGGTCACATGGTTATGACCTCATCACAGGTCCTTGAACCCTTCGCACACACTTTGCAACAGTGTTCTTAAACACACCCCCTGGGTGGGTTTGTAGGTAACTGGGGTCGCCCGTCTCCCCAGCTACCTGGAGACTTCTCCCGGACACATTGACACAACACGTCAGCAGTATCACTGCTGATCAACACACACATCAGTCTCCATCTCAAGGCCACCCACATTGAGATACATAATGGTCATTCATGACTCTGCCATTCACCCTCTCTCCTCGGACATCCACACAGTGCCCCCAAGCGGACACAGTGGTCACTACACCACAACACATACATACACTCATTTAGATAGATAGACAGACAGACAGACAGACAGACAGACAGACAGATAGATAGATAGATAGATAGATAGATAGATAGATAGATATTAAAAGCCGGCAATTCATCTGCCGCGTACAGTATAATCACAGAGTGAAAAGTTAGAATAGAATAGATAGAATACATATATATAATATATATAAAGCTCAATGTGTGTGTGTGTGTATGTTTGTATGTATGTGTGTATGTACAGGATTGGCATCTGCACAGTTGCAGCTACAGCCACAAAATTTTGCACAGTCACACGTCTGGACCCCGAGAGCGTCATAGGCTATGTTGTGAGGCGAAATTTTAACCCCGCGCATTCCAATTCACCAAACAATTTTGGCCCTAGGTACATAATGGGGAAAAAGTGTATTATGTATGTGTGTATGCCCGGGATTGGCATCTGCACCGTCGTAGCTACAGTCACAAAAATTTGCACAGTTACACGTCTGGACCCCGAGAGCGTCATAGGTTATGTTGTGAGGCGAAATTTTAACCCCACGCGTTCCAATTCACCAAACAATTTTGCCACTATCTACATAATGGGGAAAAAGTGAAAGGAAAAGTGTTGGAGGCAAATTGACAGCTGCCAGATGTGAACAAGGGAGACTTAAAGAATGAGAGTGATGGCGCCAAAGAGTATATACTGTACAGTTGCTAAGGTGGGGCCCTGACTTGGGATACTCACCACACACAGGGATATGAACACACACACAAAATGCACCGCACACTACCACATGCTTCAACACATATACCACCTTCAGCACACATTACACCACACATACACCAACCTCGCCACATAAAAGTCGAAACACAAAAGTCGCCACTCAAAACTCGCCACGCTGTCCCAGAGCTGTTTAAAAGATGAAAAATGAGCTATGATTGGTTGCTATCAGCAACAGTTTTCTTTGCAGACAGTTGTGGTAACTGAGGCCTATTATTGTTATCATTTCTATGGTGTTATCGTCCTTCTGTAAAGCTGGAAATAACACAATTTATTACTGTGCCAACACAGACCACACTCTGACACAGATTGCAGGGGGAGCTCAATATCACACAGGATAGGATTAGATACACGGCTCAGCAGTCAGTATCACACAGGATAGGATTAGATACACAGCTCAGCAGTCAGTATCACACAGGAGAGGATTAGACACATGGCTCAGCAGTCAGTATCACACAGGATAGGAATAGATACACGGCTCAGCAGACAGTATCACACAGGATAGGACTAGATGCACAGCTCAGCTCACAGTATCACACAGAATAGTATTAGATACACGACTCAGCAGTCAGTATCACACAGAATAGGATTAGATACACGGCTCAGCAGTTAGTATCACACAGGATAGGTTTAGATACACAGCTCAGCAGTCAGTATCACACAGGAGAGGATTAGACACATGGCTCAGCAGTCAGTATCACACAGGATAGGATTAGATGCACAGCTCAGCAGGCAGTATCACACAGGATAGGATTAGATACACAGCTCACCAGTCAGTATCACACAGGATAGGAATAGATACACGGCTCAGCAGACAGTATCACACAGGATAGGACTAGATACACAGCTCAGCACACAGTATCACACAGAATATTATTAGATACACGGTTCAGCAGACAGTATCACACAGAATAGGATTAGATACACGGCTCAGCAGACAGTATCACATAGTATAGGATTGATTGCAATCTCCATGCTTTTCTCATGATCAACTTTACGTGATCTGTTCAAGAGTTGGAACTGCCAAAAATCTGTTCATCTTTGCACCGAAAGGAAAAACCAAACATATTGTTAATCAAAAGGCTCTTGAATGAGTTGAAAATAAAATACTATCAGTACTTGGGTAATCGTTTAGTTAAATTGTGTTGCAAATCTGTAGTGTTGAATATATGAAGTGAAATGTTTTTATGTGTAATATAATCATTATAATTTGTTATAATCAACCACAGTTGGTTACTATGCCCAGGAAATGCCTGGCTCTTCAGCTAGTATATATATATATATATATATATATGTCAGTAAGGCCTCTTTCACACCAGTTATTTGCATCAGTCAAAATCCGCCAAAAAGGCGGAAAAGCGGATCCGTCTGTAACTGATGTGAACGGATGGAATAGGATCCGTTTTATGACGGATCCGCAGAATGAAGAATTTTAAAGGAGCCACTGGCCGGGAAGGGGAGAGAGAGAGAGAGAGAGAGAGGGAGAGGGAGAGGGAGAGAGAGAGAATTTTTTTTTTGTCCGGAACCCAGACAGAATTTCGGGTTAAATCAGTGTGTGGAGGATCCGCTGGCCAAAAAAACGTTGCAAGCTCCGTTTGGAAGTCTTTGAGGATGTTGACGGACAGCAACATTTTGGCGGATCCGCACAAAAACGGATGCAACGGACGGCAATCCTTCAAGATCCGCCAATAATGAAAGTCAATGGGTAAAAAAACGGATCCGCAAAGAAAAATGGCGGATCTGTTTTTTTTCCAAATCGGCGGATCTTGACTGATTGTCAAAAACGGAAGTGTGAAAGAGGCCTTACACACACACACGCATATACGCATATATATATATGTCTCTCTCTCTCTCTCTCTCTATATATATATATATACTGTATATATATATATATATTCTCTCTCTATATATACAGTATATATATATATATACACATATATACACATATATATAAACTGTATATATGTATTGTGATAAAACACTCCGGGATCGCCTTTGCTGGGGTCAAAGGTCACGTGCGTTCAGCATGAAACTCAGGCGCAGAGCTGGGATTCGTGTATAACTGACCCTGGTCAGGTTTATTAACGGTGAAAGCAATGCAAAAGGAAATAAAACATAAAACAAATCCTTGCCTGTCCGGCACTAACTAAACAATGGACAACCTAACTACCAACTGGCGGGCTTCTCCCGTCCAGCCAAACCACAGTTGCAGTGGGCACTGCTTCCACTCACGTGTGTCTCTCACACAGACAGGCTCTCTGTGTTCCCAGGCTGAGACACTCACACAACCACCTTGCATCCTTTTATATCCACCTCCCATTATCCATTAGTAAGCAGGTGCGATACTGACCAGACTAGGCCACATAGGAAAGGAATCTGGGCGAGATATACCTGCCCTCATCCACTATTCCCACATGATTCTCACATATCCCCCCCTTCTGCTCAGACCACTCCGGTCGAGCAATGACACCCGCCAAACAGTGCACTCGGGACAGGGCATCTGCATTTCCCATCTGTACCCCTGGGCGGTGCTCCACTGTAAAAGTGTAGGCCTGCAGGGCAAGGAACCACCGGGTCACCCGGCTATTCCGTTCCTTGTTCAAGTGCATCCACTTGAGAGGGGCATGGTCAGTGATCAGCCTGAACTTTCGGCCCACCAGGTAATATTTGAGGGCCTCTAGAGCCCACTTAATGGCGAGGCACTCTTTTTCTATGACTGCATACCTTTGCTCGTGTTTATTCAGCTTCCTGCTGAGATAGAGGACTGGGTGTTCCACTCCGTCCCTCACTTGTGAGAGTACAGCCCCGATACCGGTATCAGAGGCATCCGTTTGTACCACAAACTCACTGCGGAAGTCCGGAGTCACCAGTACGGGCTGAGAGCAAAGTGCCCGTTTTAGGCTATGGAAGGCTTCTTCAGCCGCTAAACTCCATTTAATCATGACGGAGTCTTTCCCTTTTGTAAGATCCGTCAGGGGGGTAGCGATGGCTGCAAAATTGGGTATGAACCGGCGATAATAACCGGCGATCCCCAGGAAGGCTTGCACCTGCTTCTTGTTGACAGGTTGTGGCCAGTCCTGAACCGCCTGAATCTTATCAACCTGGGGTTTAACAACACCCCTCCCAATTACATACCCCAAATACCGGGCTTCTTCTAGCCCGATGTGACATTTTTTGGGGTTCGCGGTTAGACCTGCCTCCCACAGGTCGTCAATCACAGCTTGTACTTTCTGGAGATGAGTCTCCCAGTCCAAGCTGTAAATGACAATGTCATCCAAATAGGCCGAAGCATACCGCCTATGTGGCCTCAAGACTCGATCCATCAGTCTCTGGAAGGTCGCCGGTGCCCCGTGCAGTCCAAACGGCATATACACATACTGAAATAAACCTTCCGGCGTAGCAAATGCTGTCTTTTCTCTGGCAGCCTCCACCAGAGGGATCTGCCAATACCCCTTTGTTAGGTCTAGAGTCGTAATATACCGGGCTTTTCCTAACCGATCTATTAACTCGTCGACCCGGGGCATGGGGTAGGCATCAAATTTTGAGACCGCATTCAGTTTCCTGAAGTCATTGCAGAACCGGATGGTGCCGTCCGGTTTAGGAATTAGCACAATCGGGCTGGACCACGCACTGTGCGATTCCTTAATGACTCCTAACTCTAACATTGCCTTCACTTCTCGGGAAACGGCTTCACGGCGCGCTTCCGGGATTCGGTAGGGCTTTACGTGAACTGTGACACCAGGTTCCGTTACGATGTCATGTTTCATTAGCATAGTCTGCCCGGGTTTTTCTGAGAAAAACTTTTGGTTGTGAAGTAGAAACTGCCTGACTTCCGTCTTTTGCCACTCCGAGAGAGTCTCTGCAACCCGTACCTCCGGTACGGTATGCGAGCAGACAGGACGGGCCAGCTCCGCTGACAAGGCAGACCGATCCTTCCAGGGCTTTATCAGATTTACATGATAAATCTGTTCAGGTTTCCGTTTACCTGCCTGGTATACTTTGTAGTTTACTTCACCAACTCTTTCCTTGATCTCAAAGGGGCCCTGCCACTTTGCCAGGAACTTACTGTCCACCGTGGGGACCAGGATCAACACCCTATCTCCGGGTGCAAACGTACGGATCTTGGCGCCCCTATCATAGATTCTTTTTTGGGCTCCTTGAGCCTGCATCATGTGTTCTTTGACGATAGGCATAACAGCCGCAATACGGCCCTGCATCTGTGTGACGTGATCTATCACCGTTTTAAACGGAGTGACCTGACCCTCCCAGGTTTCTTTTGCAACGTCTAACAGTCCGCGAGGACGTCGGGCGTACAATAACTCGAAAGGCGAGAATCCCGTGGAAGACTGGGGTACTTCCCTAATGTTAAAAAGCAAATACGAAAGTAAATAGTCCCAGTTCTTCCCATCCTTGTCTATCACCTTTCTCAGCATCTGCTTCAGAGTTTTATTGAACCGTTCGACCAACCCGTCTGTTTGAGGGTGATACACGGATGTGCGTAACGGTTCGATTTGTAAAAATCGGCAGAGCTCCTTCATTACCCTGGACATAAAGGGGGTCCCCTGGTCGGTGAGTATCTGTTTTGGTATACCGACCCGACTAAACACATGCACCAGTTCCTTGGCAATCGTCTTGGTGGCCGTGTTACGCAAAGGGATGGCCTCCGGGTAACGAGTGGCATAATCCAAGATGACCAGGATATGTTGGTGTCCACGTGCAGACCGTGGAAGGGGCCCAACTAAATCCATCCCAATCCTCTCAAACGGGACTTCAATAGTAGGTAGGGGTACCAAAGGGCTACAGAACCGGGGCTTAGGTGCAGAGGCTTGGCAGTCAGGACAAGACTCGCAATATACACGAATATCGTGATGCATGCCTGGCCAAACAAAACAGTGTAATATCCTTTCGGTGGTTTTCTGGACTCCCAGGTGACCTCCCATCACATGTCCATGGGCCAGGTCCAGCACCTGCCACCGGTAGGGTTTTGGCACGACTAATAGTTGCACCGTATCTTCGCCCTTTTTCTCTATCTGATAGAGTAAATCATTCTCCAGAACCATGTAAGGATATGCCAGCCTAGAGCCAGGTTCTACGGGTACCCCATTTATCACTTTTACATTTGTCCTAGCCTGAGAAAGGGTAGGATCCTTTATTTGCTCGCTTTGGAAGTCATCTTTCTGAACTTCTAAATCCGGCAAACGGGGAGGTGGACGGCTGTCGGCCTCCTCCTCTTCCCCGGTCTCCTCATTATCACCCGCCATGACTGTAAACGGGAACTGCAGGTCATTTCCCGCAGACTCTTCCCCCGAGTCTTCTGGGGAGACCTCTTCCAGGGGTTCGGGACCCACACGCTCCCTGGGAGAAGAATCATGTACACTATTACCCGAGGGCATCAACTGATTCTCCCACAATTGCCAGAAGTGGGGAAAATCCCGGCCCAGGATAACATCATGCAATAACGCCGGGACGAGTCCCACTTTATGTTGCACAGACCCATAGGAAGTAGTAATGCATATGACCGTGGTGAGGTACGAACAGGTGTCTCCATGCACACACGTTACAGAAAATTTGTCTGATGGTCCAGTCGGGGCTGACACCAGACTGGCCTTCACCAGAGTCACCACACTTCCCGAGTCTAACTATGCCACCACATTTTTGCCATCAACAGTTAAATCACACAAGTGTTTTTCCACATCCTTTTGACCGGCATTCACACTCACTACCCGTGCAACCATAGACATGCGGTTTTTAGAGTCTGTGACGTCGCACTGCATGGGTTCAGTAGTGACCGGACAGTTCGCAGCAATATGTCCCATCTCTTGGCAGCGGAAACACCTAACGGGCCCCTTGCTTAGACCATAGTTCGTTACTCTCGGCCTCGCAGTGCGGGCAGTCCCGTTTTCCTCCCCCACTGTCTTAGGGATTTTTCCATCTCCCCTACTCCCTGGAACAGTCTTACCGGTTCCACGTGGAGACGATGAAGAACGAGGTGGGGTAGCGTCGTCTCGGAGTCCTTCCGCCACGGAGTAACGTTCAACCAGATCCACCAGTTGATCTGCCGTCGTAGGATTTCCATGGCTTACCCACTTCCTCAGGGCTGGAGGTAGAGCTCTCAGGTACTTGTCCATGACGACTCTCTGGATTATCTCTGGCGCTGTCAACACCTCGGGTTGTAGCCACTTCTTCGTCACGTAGATCAGGTCGAACATCTGTGACCGCGGTGGTTTATCCGGCTGATAAGTCCATTGATGCACTCTCTGTGCACGGAAAGCGGTCGTCACTCCCAGCCGGGCCAAGATCTCGGCTTTCAATTTGTCAAAGTCCTGCGCGGCTTCAGGCTCTAAGTCATAATATGCCTTTTGGTCCTCACCGGAAAGAAACGGGGCAATCAGGCCGGCCCATCGTGCCTTCGGCCATTTTTCTCGCACCGCCGTCCGTTCAAACGTGGTCAGGTATGCCTCGACGTCATCTTCGATCGTCATTTTCTGCCAGTACCGACTCACGTGAATCACTCTCGACTCGGCTTCCAGGTTAAGCTCAGGTAAACTTGCCAAGCGCTGCGCCACCTGCTGGAGAAGCGAACGATCGGTAACTGTCATGTCCACCAACTCCTTCAGCTGGGCCATCATCACCCGATTAGCTTCTTGCTGGACGGCGGTGGACTGTACCAGCGCTTTCACCACGTCCTCCATGCCCATGCTTGCAACGTGATGCCCGCGTTCTCCACCACAATGTGATAAAACACTCCGGGATCGCCTTTGCTGGGGTCAAAGGTCACGTGCGTTCAGCATGAAACTCAGGCGCAGAGCTGGGATTCGTGTATAACTGACCCTGGTCAGGTTTATTAACGGTGAAAGCAATGCAAAAGGAAATAAAACATAAAACAAATCCTTGCCTGTCCGGCACTAACTAAACAATGGACAACCTAACTACCAACTGGCGGGCTTCTCCCGTCCAGCCAAACCACAGTTGCAGTGGGCACTGCTTCCACTCACGTGTGTCTCTCACACAGACAGGCTCTCTGTGTTCCCAGGCTGAGACACTCACACAACCACCTTGCATCCTTTTATATCTACCTCCCATTATCCATTAGTAAGCAGGTGCGATACTGACCAGACTAGGCCACATAGGAAAGGAATCTGGGCGAGATATACCTGCCCTCATCCACTATTCCCACATGATTCTCACAGTATACATATGAAATTATATTGCATAGATAGAATAAAAGCCGGCAATTCATCTGCCGTGTTCTGTAAAATCACTAGCAGAGCTGAATCCATCATGGGACTAATGGATTGAAAGCATCTCTGCAGAAAGGTGAGGAACACTGTTGTTTTTTTTTTTACTTCTTTTGCAGATAACGAGGGTATCGGGGGAATGGGTGAGGTCGTAAGTATGGTTTAATTAAGAATATTAAAGGAGTCTGTGTCTTTCCTTCAATTAAAGGATTTTTTCTGTGTGTCTGTTTTCTTACAATGTGACTATGGAGTTAATAATGGGGGCGTCCTATTGACGCCTCTTCATTACTAACCTCAGGACTTGATGACACCAAACAATACAAAGGTGACATCAAACACCCCTAACTATTACCCCACTTGCCACTGCTACAGTACACATGGGATGAGCAAGGCTAAGTGCCAGAATTAGGGCATCTTAGAAATGCACCTTTCCCTGGGCGGCCGAGAGCTGATGTTTTAGCCATGGGGGGCAGTATCCATGGTCCCTTCCTAGGATATTAATATCAGTCTGCAGCTGTCTACATAGCCTTTGCTGGTTATTAATTATAGGGGGACCCCACACCATTTTTTGGAGGGTCCCCCATTTTATTATCCAGTAAAGGCTAATTATACAGTTGTGAGCTGATATTAATAGCCCGGTAAGCTCCATGAGTATTACCCCCTTCCCAGACTATAAACATCTGCCCCAGCTGTCGGCTTTCCCTCTGCTGGGTAGGAAAATTGCGTGGGAGCACACAATATATTTTCTGAAAAATAATCTTTTATTAACTAAATACATGTACAGTAATTTGCACACACACTGTACTAATTGTATTTGTCACTGACATCTATATATCTACCTATTCTATGTGTATTTACTGTTTGTAGTCCAGTTTCCTACATTCATGATCTTTTCATTACTCACAAACTTTCCTTCTTTACCATCACCGAAACCTGGTTCACCCCCTCTGATACAGCCTCTCCTGCTGCACTCTCGTATAGTGGATTCCACCTTTCTCATACCCCTCGCCCCAGCAGCAAGCATGGCAGAGGAGTTGGTTTTCTCTTGTCAGATAACTGCTCCTTCACCATAGTCCCACTGCCACCCTCTGTTACCCTCCCTTTCTTTGAGGTACACTCTGTGCGCATCTACTCCCCCTCCAACCTCCAACTAGCTGTCATTTACCGCCCCCCAGGGACAGCCACCACCTTCTTTGACCATTTCACCATCTGGCTACTTCATTTTCTTTCCACTGACATCTCCACTATCATCATGGGTGACTTCAACATCCCCATTGACACTTCCCTCTCAGCTGCCACTAAACTTCTATCTCTCACTTCCTCCATCGGCCTCAATCAATGGTCTTCTGCAGACACTCACAAAGATGGCCACACACTGGACCTCATCTTCACCCGCCTCTGCTTCCTATCTAACCTCTCTAACTCACCTCTTTCTCTTTCTGACCTCAACCTATTTACATTCTCTTCCCTTTCCACTCCTTGTCCACAATCCCCACTCCACAAACTCACACACCCTCACAGAAATCTTAAACACCTCAATCTACACTTACTATCTGAATTCCTTCTCCATCTTACAGACATAAGTTCCCTACACAATGCGGATGCCGCTGCCGCTCTATATAACACTACAATAGCTTTAGCACTTGAATCGGTTGCCCCTCTCATATACCAAAGCTTACAAAATCAACAGACAGCCCTGGCACACCAGTCTGACCAAAAAATTGAGACGGGCTACCAGAGTTGCTGAGCGGAGAGGGAAAAGATCCCACTCCAACGAGGACTTCACCGCATTCAAACAGTTCCTCACTACTTTCAAGGCCACACTCGATGCAGCAAAAAAACATATCCTCCCTGTCTCAAAACCCTAAACAGCTATTCAACACTTTCAGTTCTCTCCTCCTTCCCCCCAGCACCCCCTCCCTCTCCACTCATCTCTGCCAAAGACTTCATTTTTCAATCAGAAGATTGATAACATCAGAGACAGTTTTGGTTAACAACCCCCAGAGCACTTCCTTCCTGACTGCTCAGCCCTATTCCTCCAAATCCAGCTTCTCCACCATTACAGAAGATCGACTCTCCACTCTACTCTCAAGATCACATCTCATCACCTGTGCACTTGACCCGATCCCTTCCCACTTCATCCTAAACCTCTCCACAGTCTTCATCCCAACCCTAACCCATCTCTTCAACCTATCACTAACAACTGGTGTTTTCCCCTCAAGCTTTAAATGCCTCAATTACACCTATCCTCAAAAAGCCCTCTTTTGACCCATCCTCTGCATCTAGCTATCACCTCATATCACTTCTCCCCTATGTCTCAAAACTACTGGAACAACAAGTCCTTCTTCAACTGTCCTCCCACCTTTCTTCTTGTTCTCTCTTCGACTGCTTACAATCTGGCTTCCGGCTGCATCACTCCACTGAAACTGCTCTAACTAAAGTCACCAATGATCTATTAACCATCAAAGCCAAGCGACACTACTCTGTCCTCCTCCTGAACCTGTCATCTGCCTCTGACACAGTGGACCGTTCCCTACTATTACAGACTCTCTCACCTCTTGGCATCACTGACTTGGCTCTATCTTGTATCTCTTCATACCTAACAGACCAGACATTCAGCATCTCCCACTCGCACACCACCCCCTCACCTCGCTCCCTATCAGTCAGAGTCCGGCAAGGTTCAGTCCTAGGGCCTCTGCTCTTATCCATCTACACCTTCGGCCTCGGACAGCTCATAGAATCTCATGGCTTTAGGTATCACCTCTATGCTGATGACACACAGATCTACATCTGTGGACCAGTTATCACCTCTCTACTAACCAGAATCCCACATTATCTGTCTGCTATTTCATCCTTCTTCTCCACTAGATTTGTAAAACTTAATATGGACAAAACAGAATTCATCATCTTTCCCCCATCTCACTCAACTCCCCCAACAGACCTATCCATTAAAGTAAATGGCTCGCATTCTCCCCAGTCCCACAAGCTTGTTGCCTCGGGGTAATCCTTGATTCTGATCTCGCCTTCAAACCATATATCCAAGCCCTTTCCATTTCCTGCCGACTTCAACGCAAAAATATTTCCCGGATCCATACATTCCTCAACCAAGAATCTGCAAAAACCCTAGTCCATGCCCTCATCACCTCCTGCCTTGACTACAACAACCTTCTACTCTGCAGCCTCCCCTCTAACACTCTCAAACCCCTCCAATCTATTCTAAACTCTGCTGTTCGACTAATCCACCTGTCCCCCCCGCTATTCCCCGGCCTCTCTCCTCTGTCAATCACTGCACTGGCTCCCCATTACCCAAAGACTCCAGTTCAAAACCCTAACCATGACATACAAAGCCATCCACAACCTGTGTCCCTCATACATCTGTGACCTTGTCTCCCAGTACTTACCTGCATGCAACCTCCAATCCTCACAAGATCTCCTTCACTACTCTCTTCTTATCTCCTCTTCCTACAATCACACACACGATTTCTCCTGCGCATCACCCTCTACTCTGGAACTCTTTATCCCAACATATCAGACTCTCACCTAACGTGGAAACCTTCAAAAAGAACTTGAAGAACTACCTCTTCCGACAAGCCTACAACCTGCAGTAACCACCGATCGACCAAACCGCTGCATGACCAGCTCTACCCTTACCTACTGTATCCTCACCCATCCCTTTCAGATTGTGAGCCCTAGTAGGCAGGGTCCTCTCTCCTCATACACCAGCCGGGACTTGTATCGTTTAACATTACTGTACTTGTTTTTATTCTGTACATCCCTCCTCACATGTAAAGTGCCATGGAATAAATTGCGCTATAATAACAAATAATAATAATAATCCATCTTTTCTATCCTGTCGGCTCCTGCAGTGATTTTACAGAACACGGCAGATGAATTGCTGGCTTTTCTTCTATCTATGCAAAATAAATACATATACAGTATATATGTGTGTGTCACTGACATCTATATATCTATGTGTTCTATGTGTATATACCTATTCTATCTATTCTTTTCTAACCTGTCAGTGTGATTTTACTGTATGCGGCACATGAAGTGCCAGCTTTTCAATGGACACCAGTGCGTAAATATCGGAAAGCACTCGCATGGAGCGAGTGCTGTGCGTTTTTTTTTCTCGCACCCATAGGCTTGTATTGGGGAGTCTCGGCGTAGTCTCAGTGACAATAGCAGCATGCTGCGATTTTACATGCACGCTGAATACGCCCAAGAAAATAAATGGTGATGTGAACTGCCCCATAGATTAACACTGGGCCGAGTGCTACGCGATGTTTTCTCGCATATCACTCGTCCGTAATCAACTGTAGTGTGACTAATACAGACAAGCTTACCACATAAACTATCGTCATTTTTACTTGGTATTTTTCTGGTTCAATTTTTTCATACAAATAAACTTTCCATTTCATAATATCCCAGGTAATAGATCAAACATTTATTTGCTGTTATTTGTGAAATTAACACCATGTTCAATATTCCATACTGGCTGTTTGCCCTGTAAACCTCACTTTCTTAAAAGACATATAGAACTATTAACAGGGAACATAATGAACTAGCATACACTTATTAAAGTTCTCTTTAAAGATGAGAACATTATTGTAAAACATGTTCAGAAACCACATTCTGACAAGGTTTGGATATAATTTCATACAGATTCTACTTTGTGTAATTTTTACTAGGAAGAAAAAGTTCATGCTGTACTTAGCCAAGTAATGGTAATGATGCCATAATAATGCCTAGAGGGTTTCTCACTGTCTCATTTACGGATCACTTAACATTTGATTTACAGTTGGCTTCAGGTTTCCATTTTCTGAATATGAAATATAAGTCATGTTACTAATTATGGTCCAAACAGCATGCACTAAAGGGACCATAGTGAGAGTTGTCTTCTACATTAAATACGTATGGTGCCTTTTTACAAGTTTAAAACGAAAAGTACTTTGTTCTTGAATTTCATAACCAGACTCATCCATTCCAAACCTCTGATGAGGCACATAGCAAAAGGAAGAGTCCATGCTTTTTTTTCAACTTTAGTGGAGTGCTGCCGCTCTTTGTATATTCTGCATACTGTAACAAATTAGGTAGTTGGATGGTTGTTTGAAGACCTGGCACCCACTATATACAATTGTGTCACTTTTACAATATTTTGTGTATGGATATATGTATAATTTATATAATAGGTAGTAAGCACCTGAAACGACTTAAGCTAAAGTAGCGGAAATACAGTGGTGCTTGAAAGTTTTTGAATTCTCTATATTTCTGCATAAATTTGATTTAAAATTTCATCAGACTTTCACACAAGTCCGAAAAGTAAATAAAAAGAACCAAATCAAACAAATGAGTAAAAAATATTAGACCATGTAGTTTTTAAATGAGAAAAATCATCCAATATCACCTTCATTATTCATTCATTATTATTTGGCCACCTTAGGGGACTTGAACCTGTGATTGTTTGATCACATACTATATACTGCAATACCACAGTTTTGCAGGATACAGAGCAAATTCCTGACTCATATGAAGGAAAAAAAAAGCACCCAAAACACCATCAGTACAGGAATACAGCACCAGAACCATCATCAGTACATGAATAAATTACCATAATCAACCTCAGTATATAAATACATCACCAGAAATTCCATTAGGACATGAATACAGCACTATAACCATCAGTATATAAATGCAACACCAGAATCACCATCAAGACATGAAAACATCACCAGAACCACTATCAGTGCATGAACACAGCACCATTACCCCCATCAGTAGATGAATAAAGCACCATTACCACCATTGGTACATGAATACAGCACCAAATCCACCATAAATACATTAAGACTTCACCAGAATTATTAACAGTTCATGAATATAGCACCAGAACCACCAACAGTATATGAATACAGGACCAGAACCACCATTAGTAAATGAATACAGCACCAGAAGCACTATCAGTACATGCGTACAGCAACAGAATCAGAACAACAATCAGTATATGAAAATATTAAAACATCACCAGAACCAATATTATGAACAGCACCAAGCTTAATACAACAATCAATTATATTATGGGTCAGATCCCACAGTATACATTGGTGCCACATAAACCTACAACTTCTAGTATGACCTTCGATCTTCTTCAGTTTTCTGCTACACAGTCCAACACTGTGCCCTTAAAAAGAACAGTGTTATTACAATGCTGCTGAAAAAAAATATCTGCCCTATGCTGTGCCCATGAAATAAAATGACCCCTCACTGTGCTCCCTGCACAAAATATGATCCCCACTATCCCTTTTTGCATGCTCAGAACCTCCAAATTGTCCTCTCCTATAAAATATTGCTGCATAGCATCTGCACTTATGAACTATAACCACCACACTGTCCCCCATTATGAAGTATGGCCTTCACACCGTCACCCATTATGAACTATAACCTCATGTTTTCCTATAATTAAAACCTTGTATTTCCCTATAATAATGATAAAATGGCCTCCTTATAATGTGCTCCACAGCCCCTAGCACACAGTATCATGTCCTAAAAAGTCTGTGTTTCCCTATAATAACAGTGATATTTAGAGTTGAGCGACTTCTGTTTTTTTAGGGTCGCGTTTCGTTTCGTGAAACCCGACTTTTCCAAAAGTCGGGTCGAGCAAGATCGTCCGATTATAGGGAAAAGTCGGGGTCGTCCCGAAACACGAAACCCAATGTAAGTCAATGGGGAATAAAAGTCGGCAGTGAGAGGAGGACAGGAAACACACCTACAGTGCCCATTTGAATGCCAAAAGCATCAATTCTCCTTCTTAAGCTTGTCAACCTTAATTAACTTCATAATACAAGTTACGCACTGAAAAATGGGGGTTATTTGGCTAAAGTTGTGGGGGGGAGGGCTGGCTGCAGGTTTTCATGTGCCCTGGGCGAAAGAGCGCCCCTTTAACACATACCACAACTCATCATGCTCCGATACGGCAGAGAAATAGCGGTATAGTACAATGAAAAATACCTCACTTTTTACATCTCATGACGAGGCCCATCTATTTCTCCATACAGAATCTTTGGTCCCATATAATGTTTGAAACAGTATATGATGAGCTCCACATAATGCTACAGTATATGTTGGTCCCCATGGATGAAGCTCCACTGTCTTATGGGCCCAAATAATGCTCCAAACATAATGGGCCCCATTTCTAATGCTCTAGTGTATAATGGGCCCTGTAAATGCTGCTCCAGTGTCTGATGTCCACCTTTGGAATGTTCCAGTGTATGGTGGGCCCCATCTATCATTCTCCAGAGTATAGTGCTCCCCAAAAATTGCTGTCCCAACATTGAAAACAATCAAATAAGTCTCCTCGCTAGGGAATCCCTGTACTTGTCTGGACAGGTGCTGTAGCTTGCTTAACAGCTCGCCAGCCGTTCTCACGCCCAGTATGGATTACACGTGATTGCACAAAGGTGAGAAAGGGTACCGTATCCCCAGATAACATGTATGGATAGCGTACACATTCAAAATATATGTCTCAGGAGGCAGGCTCAGACGGTGTTAGGCCCAGTATGGATTGCACGTGATTGCACAAAGGTTAGAAAGGGTACCGTATCCCTGGATAACATGTATGGATAGCGTACACATTCAAAATATATGTCTCAGGAGGCAGGCTCAGACGGTGTTAGGCCCAGTATGGATTGCACGTGATTGCACAAAGGTTAGAAAGGGTACCGTATCCCTGGATAACATGTATGGATAGCGTACACATTCAAAATATATGTCTCAGGAGGCAGGCTCAGACGGTGTTAGGCCCAGTATGGATTGCACGTGATTGCACAAAGGTTAGAAAGGGTACCGTATCCCTGGATAACATGTATGGATAGCGTACACATTCAAAATATATGTCTATACAGCATGAGGCAGGCTCAGACGGTGTTAGGCCCAGTATGGATTGCACGTGATTGCACAAAGGTTAGAAAGGGTACTGTATCCCCGGATAACATGTATGGATAGCGTACACATTCAAAATATATGTCTCAGGAGGCAGGCTCAGACGGTGTTAGGCCCAGTATGGATTGCACGTGATTGCACAAAGGTTAGAAAGGGTACCGTATCCCTGGATAACATGTATGGATAGCGTACACATTCAAAATATATGTCTCAGGAGGCAGGCTCAGACGGTGATAGGCCCAGTATGGATTGCACGTGATTGCACAAAGGTTAGAAAGGGTACCGTATCCCTGGATAACATGTATGGATAGCGTACACATTCAAAATATATGTCTCAGGAGGCAGGCTCAGACGGTGTTAGGCCCAGTATGAATTGCACTTGATTGCACAAAGGTTAGAAAGGGTACCGTATCCCTGGATAACATGTATGGATAGTGTACACATTCAAAATATATGTCTCAGGAGGCAGGCTCAGACGGTGTTAGGCCCAGTATGGATTGCACGTGATTGCACAAAGGTTAGAAAGGGTACCGTATCCCTGGATAACATGTATGGATAGCGTACACATTCAAAATATATGTCTATACAGCATGAGGCAGGCTCAGACGGTGTTAGGCCCAGTATGGATTGCACGTGATTGCACAAAGGTTAGAAAGGGTACCGTATCCCTGGATAACATGTATGGATAGCGTACACATTCAAAATATATGTCTCAGGAGGCAGGCTCAGACGGTGTTAGGCCCAGTATGGATTGCACATGATTGCACAAAGGTTAGAAAGGGTACAGTATCCCTGGATAACATGTATGGATAGCGTACACATTCAAAATATATGTCTATACAGCATGAGGCAGGCTCAGACGGTGTTAGGCCCAGTATGGATTGCACGTGATTGCACAAAGGTTAGAAAGGGTACCGTATCCCTGGATAACATGTATGGATAGCGTACACATTCAAAATATATGTCTATACAGCATGAGGCAGGCTCAGACGGTGTTAGGCCCAGTATGGATTGCACGTGATTGCACAAAGGTTAGAAAGGGTACCGTATCCCTGGATAACATGTATGGATAGCGTACACATTCAAAATATATGTCTATACAGCATGAGGCAGGCTCAGACGTTGTTAGGCCCAGTATGGATTGCACGTGATTGCACAAAGGTTAGAAAGGGTACCGTATCCCTGGATAACATGTATGGATAGCGTACACATTCAAAATATATGTCTATACAGCATGAGGCAGGCTCAGACGGTGTTAGGCCCAGTATGGATTGCACGTGATTGCACAAAGGTTAGAAACGGTACCGTATCCCTGGATAACATGTATGGATAGCGTACACATTCAAAATATATGTCTATACACCATGAGGCAGGCTCAGACGGTGTTAGGCCCAGTATGGATTGCACGTGATTGCACAAAGGTTAGAAAGGGTACCGTATCCCTGGATAACATGTATGGATAGCGTACACATTCAAAATATATGTCTATACAGCATGAGGCAGGCTCAGACGGTGTTAGGCCCAGTATGGATTGCACGTGATTGCACAAAGGTTAGAAAGGGTACCGTATCCCCGGATAACATGTATGGATAGCGTACACATTCAAAATATATGTCTCAGGAGGCAGGCTCAGACGGTGTTAGGCCCAGTATGGATTGCACGTGATTGCACAAAGGTTAGAAAGGGTACCGTATCCCTGGATAACATGTATGGATAGCGTACACATTCAAAATATATGTCTATACAGTATGAGGCAGGCTCAGACGGTGTTAGGCCCAGTATGGATTGCACGCGATTGCACAAAGGTTAGAAAGGGTACCGTATCCCTGGATAACATGTATGGATAGCGTACACATTCAAAATATATGTCAATACAGCATGAGGCAGGCTCAGACGGTGTTAGGCCCAGTATGGATTGCACGTGATTGCACAAAGGTTAGAAAGGGTACCGTATCCCTGGATAACATGTATGGATAGCGTACACATTCAAAATATATGTCAATACAGCATGAGGCAGGCTCAGACGGTGTTAGGCCCAGTATGGATTGCACGTGATTGCACAAAGGTTAGAAAGGGTACCGTATCCCTGGATAACATGTATGGATAGCGTACACATTCAAAATATATGTCTATACAGCATGAGGCAGGCTCAGACGGTGTTAGGCCCAGTATGGATTGCACGTGATTGCACAAAGGTTAGAAAGGGTACCGTATCCCTGGATAACATGTATGGATAGCGTACACATTCAAAATATGTGTCTCAGGAGGCAGGCTCAGATGGTGTTAGGCCCAGTATGGATTGCACGTGATTGCACAAAGGTTAGAAAGGGTACCGTATCCCTGGATAACATGTATGGATAGCGTACACATTCAAAATATATGTCTCAGGAGGCAGGCTCAGACGGTGTTAGGCCCAGTATGGATTGCACGTGATTGCACAAAGGTTAGAAAGGGTACCGTATCCCTGGATAACATGTATGGATAGCGTACACATTCAAAATATATGTCTCAGGAGGCAGGCTCAGACGGTGTCAGGCACAGTATGGATTTGACGGCCCAGATTACACAGCGGAGGAGCAGGGAGAGGTAAAGATTGCAAATGCTGGGGCCCTTCCCAAGCAAGGGGGGCCCACTCGTGGGCGTCGGTACTGGCACTGGGCCCCTCATAGTACAGCGGTGTGTCTGACGGCGGGTGTGCACCACCACCGTCAGAGACACTTGATTGCACTATGAGGGACCCTGTGCCAGTGCCCGCGCCCAAGAGTCGGCCTACCCACCTGTCCAGGGCAACGGCACTCGCACGGTGTCGTGTGGTAGGTGGTGACCCCGGCCATGGGGGGGAGGCAGCACAGTTAGGGAGTTTTAGAAAGTGGCATATGTTGATGTTGGACATTCAGCTGATGCAAAAGCCGAAATAGGTGAAGTACCAGGAAGAGGTGGACCAAAGCAAGCCATTTTTCTGTCACCCTCTGTGTCATCAGGGGAAGGTGGGACAAAATCCTTGGAAACCCATGCGTGGTTCATTTTAATGAAGGTAAGATCATCCACATTTTGGGTTGACAGACGGGTCCTTTTTTCTGTCAGGATTGATCCAGCTGCACTGAAGACTCTTTCCGATAGCACACTTGCAGCTGGGCAAGCGAGCTCCTGTAAGGCATATTGTGCCAATTCAGGCAAGGTGTCCAGTTTAGCGGCCCAATAGTCAAAGGGGAATGACCTGTGTGGGAGAACATAGATATGGGAGGAAATGTAGTTTGTAACCATAGTTGACAACTGCTGTCTCCTGTCACTTTCCATCGATGCAGTATTACCAGTTGTGTGAGCGGTATTTGAAAAATCAGTCCACAACATTGTCATGAAACCCCTGTCTCCAACGCCACTTCTGCTGTGTGCACCACGAACACCTCTGCCAAGCTGCCCCCGGCCCGTACGGCTCGTGTGAGAACCATCACCGCTGCTGTGTGCTGGGAATGCCTCAAGCAACCGATTTACCAGAGTTGCTTGTTTATTAGCCAATATTAGGTCAAGGTTCTCCTGTGGCATGATGTTTTGTAATTTGCCTTTATAGCGTGGATCCAGGATGCTGGCCAACCAGTAGTCGTCATCGTTCATCATTTTGGCAATGTGGGGGTCCCTTTTTAGGATCCGCAAGGCATAATCTGACATGTGGGCCAATGTTCCCGGTGTCAATGATGCACTGCGAGTGCTGGGTGGAGGAGCACTTTCTGGCAAATCCACATCCCTCCAGTCACGCACAAACCCTGTACCAGACCTTGCCACGCCAACATTTTCACTTGCCCCACGAGATGCATCCTCCTCCCCTAAGTAATCATCCCCATCATCCTCCTCCTCCTCCTCTTCTTCCTCCACCTCATCCAGGAGAGGTCCCTGAGAAGACAATGGCTGAATGTCATCAAGGATTCCCTCCTCCTCTTCCTCCTCATCAACATTGGCTGCAGACGCCTGCTCCTTAAGGTGCGTCAAAGTTTGCATGAGCAGACGCATAAGTGGGATGCTCATGCTTAGGATGGCGTCGTCTGCGCTTACCAGCCATGTGCATTCCTCAAAACACTGAAGGACTTTACAAAGGTCTTTCAGCTTCGACCACTGCACACCTGTCAACTCCATGTCTGCTCTCAAAGTGCCTGGCCGTGTATCCTCCCACAAATGCATTATGGCCTGCCTCTGCTCGCACAGCCGCTCCACCATGTGCAGGGTGGAGTTCCACCTTGTTGCAATGTCGATAATGAGGCGGTGGTTGGGAAGGTGGAGCAATCGCTGCAGCTTCTGCATACGAACGGAGTGTACAGGCGACCGGCGGATGTGCGCACACAGTCTTCGCACCTTCTGGAGCAGGGCTGTTAACTCCGGATAATTTTTGAGGAAGCACTGCACCACCAGGTTCAAGGTGTGAGCCAAGCAAGGTATGTGGCTGAGTTTTAAAAGGGCTATGGCTGCCACAAAATTACGGCCGTTATCACTAACTACCTTGCCTGCCTCAAGATGTACACTGCCCAGCCATGACTCAGTTTGTCGCTTCAAGTACTCGGCCAGCACCTCGGCGGTGTGTCTGTCGCCCAAACACATCATCTGCAACACAGCCTGCTGACGCTTTCCACTAGCTGCTCGATAGGGGGACACATCGTGTGCAACAGTGGCAGCTGCAGATGGAGTGCTCGTACGACTGCGCTCTGTGGACGAGCTTTCGCTTCTGGAGGAGGAGGAGGAGGAGGAGGGTCGAACGCCTACAGCCAACTGTTTCCTATACCGTGGGCTAGGCAGCACTGTCCCACCACCGCTGTCCCCTGTGGACCCTGCATCCACCACATTAACCCAGTGCGCAGTGATGGACACGTAACGGCCCTGGCCATGCCGACTGGACCATGCATCAGTTGTGAGGTGCACCTTTCCGTTGAGTGCATGGACAATGCGGTCTTTCACATGATGGTGGAGGGCTGGGATGGCTTTGCGAGAGAAGAAGTGGCGACTGGGTAGGTCATAGCGTGGTACTGCATAGGCCATGAGTTCGCGGAAAGCTGTGCTTTCCACCAACCGAAAGGGCATCATCTCAAACGAGATTAGTTTGGCAATGTGGGCGTTCAAACCCCGTGTACGCGGATGAGAGACTGAGTACTTTCTTGACCTACTCATAGTGTCTGGGAGGGTGAGCTGGACTTGAGAGCTGCATATGGTGGAAGTAGCGGTGGACAGGGCGGACTGAGAGAGGGTTGATGATGGTGATGGAGTTGGTGTTCTTTCTGATGGCCTAGAATCAGTCTTTCGTTGATATAACAGTGGGATTCCCTGACTGCTGTGGTCTTGCAATGACACCTCAACATTTGCTGCTGTGCTAACCGGTGGGCTTACAGTGGGGGAAACAATGTAGCGTTGCTGACTACCTTCGTTGTGATCAGTTGCACATGTGGCACTTGAGGTTTGGTGTTGTGTCCACGCTTGCAAGTGCATGCTGGTTAAATGTCTAAGCATGCAACTGGTATTCAAATTTTTCAGATTTTTCCCTCGGCTAAAGGTCTTTGCGCACTTCTTACAGATAACCTTGGCCTTATCATGAGGATTTTGGTCAAAAAAGTGCCACACTGCACTCTTCCTACTTTGGCAGACATATTGCGGCCTAGCACGCTGTGATCTTTTGACCCTCTGGACAAGCTGTCCAGCAACTCTTTTGATGTTTGGAACCTGTCTTTGGAGTGCTCCGGGCCTGCCAGATAACAGCTGTTGTGATGTCGATGTCTGCTGTGGATGCTCCTCATCTGAGCTTTTGGAAGCAGCACCCTCTTCCCCCAATGGATGCCAATCTGGGTCAACAACTGGGTCATCCATCACCTCCTCTTCTATGTCATGTGCACCTTCCTCTGTGTCACCGTGTATGGTGGTATAGTGTGCGGGAAGGGGCACCTGAGTCTCATCACGGTCAGAATCTGGCTCTGTACACTGCGAGGACAATGTAGTGCTCTGAGTGAATGTGCCAGCAGAATCATCCATCAGCGGCTGTGCATCAGTGCACTCCATGTCAGATTCATCTTGGCCTGGGTAATTCACCATTTCACTTGATAATCCAGGCATGGTATGTGAAAACAGCTCCATGGAGTAATCAGTAGTATGGCCTGCGTCATCCTTCAATCTTGGTTGGGGTGAAGGACACAAGGAAAGGTGTGGTTCATGAACATGAGCCTCCAATGACGACTCAGTGCTTTTACTTTTTACAACTGAAGAAGAGGAGGCGATAGAGCTGGAGGCTGAGTCAGCAATGTAAGACAAAACTTTTTCCTGATGCTCTGGCTTTAAAAGCGGTTTGCCAACTCCTAGAAAACTAAGCGTTCGAGGCCTTATGTAGCCAGACGATGACGCAGGGTCAGCACCTCCTGCATTCGGTCCTATTTTGCTCTTGCCACTACCATCAGATCCACCACCAACACCATCATTACCAGCTGCCAACCCCCGCCAAATTCCACAGCCTCTTCCACCAGCCTTCCTCATTTTTGGTAGAAATGTAGACAAAATCCAACAAACTATATAGTAATGAAAAACAAGGTACAAGGTGTCTATAGGACAGGGGAGATTTTGAATTTCTGCACACACTTTTGGACACTGGACACTTTTGGATTGTGTGAGGCCCACTGATATCTGAGTGCTATGTGACAGGCTCGATGGCACAGCTGTGACAAAAGTAACTAGAGGATAAGGGAGATTTTGAATTTCTGCACACACTTGTGGACAGTGGACACTTTTGGATTGTGTGAGGCCCACTGATATCTGAGCGCTATGTGACAGGCTCGATGGCACAGCTGTGACAAAAGTGACTAGAGGATAAGGGAGATTTTGAATCTCTGCACACACTTTTGGACACTGGACACTTTTGGATTGTGTGAGGCCCAATGAATATCTGAGCGCTATGTGACAGGCTCGATGGCACAGCTGTGACAAAAGTGACTAGCGGATAAGGGAGATTTTGAATCTCTGCACACACTTTTGGACACTGGACACTTTTGGATTGTGTGAGGCCCACTAATATCTGAGCGCTATGTGACAGGCTCGATGGCACAGCTGTGACAAAAGTGACTAGAGGATAAGGGAGATTTTGAATTTCTGCACACACTTTTGGACACTGGACACTTTTGGATTGTGTGAGGCCCACTGATATCTGAGCGCTATGTGACAGGCTCGATGGCACAGCTGTGACAAAAGTGACTAGAGGATAAGGGAGATTTTGAATCTCTGCACACACTTTTGGACACTGGACACTTTTGGATTGTGTGAGGCCCAATGAATATCTGAGCGCTATGTGACAGGCTCGATGGCACAGCTGTGACAAAAGTGACTAGAGGATAAGGGAGATTTTGAATCTCTGCACACACTTTTGGACACTGGACACTTTTGGATTGTGTGAGGCCCACTGATATCTGAGCACTATGTGACAGGCTCGATGGCACAGCTGTGACAAAAGTGACTAGAGGATAAGGGAGATTTTGAATTTCTGCATACACTTTTGGACACTGGACACTTTTGGATTGTGTGAGGCCCACTGATATCTGAGCGCTATGTGACAGGCTCGATGGCACAGCTGTGACAAAAGTGACTAGAGGATAAGGGAGATTTTGAATCTCTGCACACACTTTTGGACAGTGGACACTTTTGGATTGTGTGAGGCCCACTGATATCTGAGTGCTATGTGACAGGCTCGATGGCACAGCTGTGACAAAAGTGACTAGAGGATAAGGGAGATTTTGAATCTCTGCACACACTTTTGGACACTGGACACTTTTGGATTGTGTGAGGCCCAATGAATATCTGAGCGCTATGTGACAGGCTCGATGGCACAGCTGTGACAAAAGTGACTAGCGGATAAGGGAGATTTTGAATCTCTGCACACACTTTTGGACACTGGACACTTTTGGATTGTGTGAGGCCCACTAATATCTGAGCGCTATGTGACAGGCTCGATGGCACAGCTGTGACAAAAGTGACTAGAGGATAAGGGAGATTTTGAATTTCTGCACACACTTTTGGACACTGGACACTTTTGGATTGTGTGAGGCCCACTGATATCTGAGCACTATGTGACAGGCTCGATGGCACAGCTGTGACAAAAGTGACTAGAGGATAAGGGAGATTTTGAATTTCTGCACACACTTTTGGACACTGGACACTTTTGGATTGTGTGAGGCCCACTGATATCTGAGCGCTAAGTGACAGGCTCGATGGCACAGCTGTGACAAAAGTGACTAGAGGATAAGGGAGATTTTGAATCTCTGCACACACTTTTGGACACTGGACACTTTTGGATTGTGTGAGGCCCAATGAATATCTGAGCGCTATGTGACAGGCTCGATGGCACAGCTGTGACAAAAGTGACTAGAGGATAAGGGAGATTTTGAATTTCTGCACACACTTGTGGACAGTGGACACTTTTGGATTGTGTGAGGCCCACTGATATCTGAGCGCTATGTGACAGGCTCGATGGCACAGCTGTGACAAAAGTGACTAGAGGATAAGGGAGATTTTGAATCTCTGCACACACTTTTGGACACTGGACACTTTTGGATTGTGTGAGGCCCAATGAATATCTGAGCGCTATGTGACAGGCTCGATGGCACAGCTGTGACAAAAGTGACTAGAGGATAAGTGAGATTTTGAATTTCTGCACACACTTGTGGACAGTGGACACTTTTGGATTGTGTGAGGCCCACTGATATCTGAGCGCTATGTGACAGGCTCGATGGCACAGCTGTGACAAAAGTGACTAGAGGATAAGGGAGATTTTGAATCTCTGCACACACTTTTGGACACTGGACACTTTTGGATTGTGTGAGGCCCAATGAATATCTGAGCGCTATGTGACAGCCAGGCTCGATGGCACAGCTGTGACAAAAGTGACTAGAGGATAAGGGAGATTGGATTGCTTTTAAAAAAGCAGTTTGCGGAGCAGTGGGTAAACAGCAATGCAGGAATATCAGGAAGCCTTAGATGGCAGCCCAACAACCAACACCACTGATACACCACTATATAGCCTCCCCTTGCACTGCACACACAGTGACTGGTGTGTTGTGCAGGCCAAATCGCTAGCAGCAGAAGCAGTTTTTTTGTCTTCTTCCCTGCCTAACGCTCTCCCTACAGAATCAGCAGCAACCTCTCCCTATACTAAGATCGGCAGAAGTAAGATGGCGGTCGGCGTGCACGCCCTTTTATACCCCCTGTGACGCCCACCAAAGCAAGCCAATCACTTGCATGCCCTTCTGAAAGATGGTGGTGACCCGTGCCTATGTCACCACGTTGCCCACAGTGTCCGTGGATCCTGATTGGCTGAAAAAGAGCGCAAATCAAACTTTTGAAACGCGACTTTGGCGCGTAAGTCGCCGACCTCGTGGCCGACCTCATCCTAGGGTCGGGTTTCGTTTCATGAAACCCGACTTTGCCAAAAGTCGGCGACTTTTGAATTTTTTCGACCCGTTTTGCTCAACTCTAGTGATATTGCCTCCTTATAATGTGCCCCACAGTCCCTCCCCCCACAGTATCAGGGTAATGCGGCTGATGTGTTTTATCTGGACTTTACAAAGGCATATGATACTGTACCACATAACAGCCTTATACTGAAACTCCATACACAAGGACTGGGGGAAACTATGCAGATGGATAAGGAATTAGCTGAATGACAGGAAACAAAGAGTTGTTATAAATGGTACGTTCTTTAAATGGGATATAGTCAGCAGTGAGGACCACAGGGATCTGTGCTAGGACCGATTCTTTTTAACCTCTTTATTAATGACCTTGTGGATGAGATTGAGAGTAAAGTGTCAGTTTTTGCTGACAACACCAAACTATGTAGGATACTAAAATCTGACCTTGACATTACAATATTGCAAAACGATCTGGATAAGATGACTGAATGGACAAACACTTAGCAAATGAGATTTAAAGTAAATAAATGAAGAGTAATGCACCTAGGATGGAGTAATCCTATTGCTGCATATACATTAAATGGGACCATACCCGGGACTACAGAACAGGAGAAAGACTTGGGTATTCTGATTACAAGTAATGTGAGCAGCAGTTACTCAATGTCAAGCAGCAGCCGCAAAAGCAAGCAAGATTTTAGGGTGTATAAAAAGAGATAGAATTCCAAGATTCCAACGTATCGTTACTCCTTTAGAAATCACTTCTGAGGCCACATCTAGAATATGGGATCCAGTTTTGGTCTTCACATTTAAAAAAGAACATTCAGAAACAATTCAGTTCAATGGCAGGTAACTAGATTATACCAAGAGATGGAAGGCCTCTCATAGGATGAGAAGTTGAAAAAGTTGGGCTTGTTTAGTTTAGAAAAAAGATGCCACAGAGGGGAACTCATTTATATATATAAATGTATGTGTGACCAGTACAAAACAGCGGCACATGACTTATTCCTTCCAATGCACACTAATAACATGAAAGTAAAGTCTTCTCAATGACAGTCTTTAATTGTTGTGATTTTATTGATTGTGAAAAAAAGGGTGGTGTTACAATCCAAAAAAGGGTGGTGTTACAATCCAAAAGGCTAGCGAGATCTGTTGGAGAAAGGGTGTTAGTCAACTGATTTTCGATAGCAGCAACCTGATCTTTCACCTTCTGTATATTCTCCTGGAGAAATTTGATGGTCAACACCATTAAATCTATAGAGCACTTATTTAGAATATTTTCAAAAAGTTGACAATATTCCTCATTGTCACTGAAGAGGGTTGGTGGTAATGAGACCCTGAGTCCCCTCGGAATCCGCTGTGCCTTCGTGTATTGAGCTAAAGTATACGCATGCAATTCAAAAGATGAAAGTTTCTTCAATTCCTTTTCATAATCCCTCGATTTCACCTCACGGGTAGGGATATTCAGGAAATTGTCAGTTTCTCTGACCGTAGAAAGAATACTAGATCTTTCTTCTTCGTTGAAGGAGAAGACACCGAAGGAGGCCATGGAAAATTGAGAAAATATGGTTTAGAGGGGGAGACAACTGTCTAAAATAGATCAAATATAAAATAGATATGACAGGCTCAAACCCCAACTTAGGTGCTCTGGGAAAAAACAAGACTAAAGTATAGGAGTAACCCCGGCACACTAATAACATGAAAGTAAAGTCTTCTCAATGACAGTCTTTAATTGTTGTGATTTTATTGATTGTGAAAAAAAGGGTGGTGTTACAATCCAAAAAAGGGTGGTGTTACAATCCAAAAGGCTAGCGAGATCTGTTGGAGAAAGGGTGTTAGTCAACTGATTTTCAATAGCAGCAACCTGATCTTTCACCTTCTGTATATTCTCCTGGAGAAATTTGATGGTCAACACCATTAAATCTATAGAGCACTTATTTAGAATATTTTCAAAAAGTTGACAATATTCCTCATTGTCACTGAAGAGGGTTGGTCGTAACGAGACCCTGAGTCCCCTCGGAATCCGCTGTGCCTTCGTGTATTGAGCTAAAGTATACGCATGCAATTCAAAAGATGAAAGTTTCTTCAATTCCTTTTCATAATCCCTCGATTTCACCTCACGGGTAGGGATATTCAGGAAATTGTCAGTTTCTCTGACCGTAGAAAGAATACTAGATCTTTCTTCTTCGTTGAAGGAGAAGACACCGAAGGAGGCCATGGAAAATTGAGAAAATATGGTTTAGAGGGGGAGACAACTGTCTAAAATAGATCAAATATAAAATAGATATGACAGGCTCAAACCCCAACTTAGGTGCTCTGGGAAAAAACAAGACTAAAGTATAGGAGTAACCCCGGCACACTAATAACATGAAAGTAAAGTCTTCTCAATGACAGTCTTTAATTGTTGTGATTTTATTGATTGTGAAAAAAAGGGTGGTGTTACAATCCAAAAAAGGGTGGTGTTACAATCCAAAAGGCTAGCGAGATCTGTTGGAGAAAGGGTGTTAGTCAACTGATTTTCGATAGCAGCAACCTGATCTTTCACCTTCTGTATATTATCCTGGAGAAATTTGATGGTCAACACCATTAAATCTATAGAGCACTTATTTAGAATATTTTCAAAAAGTTGACAATATTCCTCATTGTCACTGAAGAGGGTTGGTCGTAATGAGACCCTGAGTCCCCTCGGAATCCGCTGTGCCTTCGTGTATTGAGCTAAAGTATACGCATGCAATTCAAAAGATGAAAGTTTCTTCAATTCCTTTTGATAATCCCTCGATTTCACCTCACGGGTAGGGATATTCAGGAAATTGTCAGTTTCTCTGACCGTAGAAAGAATACTAGATCTTTCTTCTTCGTTGAAGGAGAAGACACCGAAGGAGGCCATGAAAAATTGAGAAAATATGGTTTAGAGGGGGAGACAACTGTCTAAAATAGATCAAATATAAAATAGATATGACAGGCTCAAACCCCAAATTAGGTGCTCTGGGAAAAAACAAGACTAAAGTATAGGAGTAACCCCGGCACACTAATAACATGAAAGTAAAGTCTTCACAATGACAGTCTTTAATTGTTGTGATTTTATTGATTGTGAAAAAAAGGGTGGTGTTACAATCCAAAAAAGGGTGGTGTTACAATCCAAAAGGCTAGCGAGATCTGTTGGAGAAAGGGTGTTAGTCAACTGATTTTCGATAGCAGCAACCTGATCTTTCACCTTCTGTATATTCTCCTGGAGAAATTTGATGGTCAACACCATTAAATCTATAGAGCACTTATTTAGAATATTTTCAAAAAGTTGACAATATTCCTCATTGTCACTGAAGAGGGTTGGTCGTAACGAGACCCTGAGTCCCCTCGGAATCCGCTGTGCCTTCGTGTATTGAGCTAAAGTATACGCATGCAATTCAAAAGATGAAAGTTTCTTCAATTCCTTTTCATAATCCCTCGATTTCACCTCACGGGTAGGGATATTCAGGAAATTGTCAGTTTCTCTGACCGTAGAAAGAATACTAGATCTTTCTTCTTCGTTGAAGGAGAAGACACCGAAGGAGGCCATGAAAAATTGAGAAAATATGGTTTAGAGGGGGAGACAACTGTCAAAAATAGATCAAATATAAAATAGATATGACAGGCTCAAACCCCAACTTAGGTGCTCTGGGAAAAAACAAGACTAAAGTATAGGAGTAACCCCGGCACACTAATAACATGAAAGTAAAGTCTTCTCAATGACAGTCTTTAATTGTTGTGATTTTATTGATTGTGAAAAAAAGGGTGGTGTTACAATCCAAAAAAGGGTGGTGTTACAATCCAAAAGGCTAGCGAGATCTGTTGGAGAAAGGGTGTTAGTCAACTGATTTTCGATAGCAGCAACCTGATCTTTCACCTTCTGTATATTATCCTGGAGAAATTTGATGGTCAACACCATTAAATCTATAGAGCACTTATTTAGAATATTTTCAAAAAGTTGACAATATTCCTCATTGTCACTGAAGAGAGTTGGTCGTAATGAGACCATGAGTCCCCTCGGAATCCGCTGTGCCTTCGTGTATTGAGCTAAAGTATACGCATGCAATTCAAAAGATGAAAGTTTCTTCAATTCCTTTTGATAATCCCTCGATTTCACCTCACGGGTAGGGATATTCAGGAAATTGTCAGTTTCTCTGACCGTAGAAAGAATACTAGATCTTTCTTCTTCGTTGAAGGAGAAGACACCGAAGGAGGCCATGAAAAATTGAGAAAATATGGTTTAGAGGGGGAGACAACTGTCTAAAATAGATCAAATATAAAATAGATATGACAGGCTCAAACCCCAACTTAGGTGCTCTGGGAAAAAACAAGACTAAAGTATAGGAGTAACCCCGGCACACTAATAACATGAAAGTAAAGTCTTCACAATGACAGTCTTTAATTGTTGTGATTTTATTGATTGTGAAAAAAAGGGTGGTGTTACAATCCAAAAAAGGGTGGTGTTACAATCCAAAAGGCTAGCGAGATCTGTTGGAGAAAGGGTGTTAGTCAACTGATTTTCGATAGCAGCAACCTGATCTTTCACCTTCTGTATATTCTCCTGGAGAAATTTGATGGTCAACACCATTAAATCTATAGAGCACTTATTTAGAATATTTTCAAAAAGTTGACAATATTCCTCATTGTCACTGAAGAGGGTTGGTCGTAACGAGACCCTGAGTCCCCTCGGAATCCGCTGTGCCTTCGTGTATTGAGCTAAAGTATACGCATGCAATTCAAAAGATGAAAGTTTCTTCAATTCCTTTTCATAATCCCTCGATTTCACCTCACGGGTAGGGATATTCAGGAAATTGTCAGTTTCTCTGACCGTAGAAAGAATACTAGATCTTTCTTCTTCGTTGAAGGAGAAGACACCGAAGGAGGCCATGAAAAATTGAGAAAATATGGTTTAGAGGGGGAGACAACTGTCTAAAATAGATCAAATATAAAATAGATATGACAGGCTCAAACCCCAACTTAGGTGCTCTGGGAAAAAACAAGACTAAAGTATAGGAGTAACCCCGGCACACTAATAACATGAAAGTAAAGTCTTCTCAATGACAGTCTTTAATTGTTGTGATTTTATTGATTGTGAAAAAAAGGGTGGTGTTACAATCCAAAAAAGGGTGGTGTTACAATCCAAAAGGCTAGCGAGATCTGTTGGAGAAAGGGTGTTAGTCAACTGATTTTCGATAGCAGCAACCTGATCTTTCACCTTCTGTATATTCTCCTGGAGAAATTTGATGGTCAACACCATTAAATCTATAGAGCACTTATTTAGAATATTTTCAAAAAGTTGACAATATTCCTCATTGTCACTGAAGAGGGTTGGTCGTAACGAGACCCTGAGTCCCCTCGGAATCCGCTGTGCCTTCGTGTATTGAGCTAAAGTATACGCATGCAATTCAAAAGATGAAAGTTTCTTCAATTCCTTTTCATAATCCCTCGATTTCACCTCACGGTTAGGGATATTCAGGAAATTGTCAGTTTCTCTGACCGTAGAAAGAATACTAGATCTTTCTTCTTCGTTGAAAAAGAAGACACCGAAGGAGGCCATGAAAAATTGAGAAAATATGGTTTAGAGGGGGAGACAACTGTCTAAAATAGATCAAATATAAAATAGATATGACAGGCTCAAACCCCAACTTAGGTGCTCTGGGAAAAAACAAGACTAAAGTATAGGAGTAACCCCGGCACACTAATAACATGAAAGTAAAGTCTTCTCAATGACAGTCTTTAATTGTTGTGATTTTATTGATTGTGAAAAAAAGGGTGGTGTTACAATCCAAAAGGCTAGCGAGATCTGTTGGAGAAAGGGTGTTAGTCAACTGATTTTCGATAGCAGCAACCTGATCTTTCACCTTCTGTATATTCTCCTGGAGAAATTTGATGGTCAACACCATTAAATCTATAGAGCACTTATTTAGAATATTTTCAAAAAGTTGACAATATTCCTCATTGTCACTGAAGAGGGTTGGTCGTAACAAGACCCTGAGTCCCCTCGGAATCCGCTGTGCCTTCGTGTATTGAGCTAAAGTATACGCATGCAATTCAAAAGATGAAAGTTTCTTCAATTCCTTTTCATAATCCCTCGATTTCACCTCACGGGTAGGGATATTCAGGAAATTGTCAGTTTCTCTGACCGTAGAAAGAATACTAGATCTTTCTTCTTCGTTGAAGGAGAAGACACCGAAGGAGGCCATGAAAAATTGAGAAAATATGATTTAGAGGGGGAGACAACTGTCTAAAATACTCCAATACTTTAGTCTTGTTTTTTCCCAGAGCACCTAAGTTGGGGTTTGAGCCTGTCATATCTATTTTATATTTGATCTATTTTAGACAGTTGTCTCCCCCTCTAAACCATATTTTCTCAATTTTTCATGGCCTCCTTCTGTGTCTTCTCCTTCAACGAAGAAGAAAGATCTAGTATTCTTTCTACGGTCAGAGAAACTGACAATTTCCTGAATATTCCTACCCGTGAGGTGAAATCGAGGGATTATGAAAAGGAATTGAAGAAACTTTCATCTTTTGAATTGCATGCGTATACTTTAGCTCAATACACGACGGCACAGCGGATTCCGAGGGGACTCAGGGTCTCGTTACGACCAACCCTCTTCAGTGACAATGAGGAATATTGTCAACTTTTTGAAAATATTCTAAATAAGTGCTCTATAGATTTAATGGTGTTGACCATCAAATTTCTCCAGGAGAATATACAGAAGGTGAAAGATCAGGTTGCTGCTATCGAAAATCAGTTGACTAACACCCTTTCTCCAACAGATCTCGCTAGCCTTTTGGATTGTAACACCACCCTTTTTTGGATTGTAACACCACCCTTTTTTTCACAATCAATAAAATCACAACAATTAAAGACTGTCATTGAGAAGACTTTACTTTCATGTTATTAGTGTGCCGGGGTTACTCCTATACTTTAGTCTTGTTTTTTCCCAGAGCACCTAAGTTGGGGTTTGAGCCTGTCATATCTATTTTATATTATTCCTTCCAATGACCATACTAAGGACCAAGGGACACTCATTACAGGTGGAAGAAAGGCGATTCTAGCAGCTAAATAGGAATGGGTTCTTTACAGTTAGAGCAGTCAGACTGTGAAATGTCCGACCACAAGAGGTAGTAATAGCAGACACTATAACAGCTTTTAAAAAAGGGCTGGACGATTTCCTCAATGCACATAAAATGGCAGGTTATAGTTAATTTAGTGACAAAAAACGATTGTCGAAGGAAGGTTGAACTTGATGGACTTAGTTTTTTTTTTCAACCTATGTAAATAGTTACATAGGTTGAAAAAAAAAACTAAGTCCATCAAGTTCAACCTTCCTTCCTTGGACGGTGGGGGTCATCTTACTGTGTATGGGGGTTGTGGGGAACATAGGTTCCCCACAACCCCCATACACAGTAAGATGACCCCCACCGTCCAACTATATACAGTATAAGACCACCACAGCATCCTATATGCAGTGTAATGCCCCCCATATCCCCTTTTTTAATACAGTGTGATGGTAGCCACAGTTGCATATATGCTGTTTGATGACCCCTAGAGTCGCTTAATTGCAGTATATTGTAGCCATAGGTCCCTATTTGCAGTATGACATCCCTAGACTTCCTTAAATGCAATATTAAGGCCCCCCACAAGTTCTTATATGCAGTGTGATGACCTCCATACCCCTTCTAAATGCAATATCGTGCCCCTACAGTCCACTGAATACAGTATATTGTCCTACGTGTCCTTATATGCAGTATGATTATACCCGCAGCTCCTTAAGTGCAGTATGTTGACCTCCAGCTGCATTTGAACTTCATTGCATCAAAAAGAAGAGCAAATTCTTATACTCATTTAATCCTGATCTCAGTCCACCACAGCTTAAGGCTGGTTTTACACTTGCCGTGTTTTTGCGGGCCGTTTTTGCGTCCCCAAAGGATTTCTATGGGGGCGCAAAAACGGCTCGCAAAAATACATTGGAGCACCATGTGCGGTATGGACGTGAGGGCTGTATACAGTGGGGAAAAAAAGTATTTAGTCAGTCAGCAATAGTGCAAGTTCCACCACTTAAAAAGATGAGAGGCGTCTGTAATTTACATCATAGGTAGACCTCAACTATGGGAGACAAACTGAGAAAAAAAAATCCAGAAAATCACATTGTCTGGTTTTTTTTTCATTTTATTTGCATATTATGGTGGAAAATAAGTATTTGGTCAGAAACAAAATTTCATCTCAATACTTTGTGATATATCCTTTGTTGGCAATGACAGAGGTCAAACGTTTTCTGTAAGTCTTCACAAGGTTGCCACACACTGTTGTTGGTATGTTGGCCCATTCCTCCATGCAGATCTCCTCTAGAGCAGTGATGTTTTTGGCTTTTCGCTTGGCAACACGGACTTTCAACTCCCTCCAAAGGTTTTCTATAGGGTTGAGATCTGGAGACTGGCTAGGCCACTCCAGGACCTTGAAATGCTTCTTACGAAGCCACTCCTTCGTTGCCCTGGCGGTGTGCTTTGGATCATTGTCATGTTGAAAGACCCAGCCACGTTTCATCTTCAATGCCCTTGCTGATGGAAGGAGGTTTGCACTCAAAATCTCACGATACATGGCCCCATTCATTCTTTCATGTACCCGGATCAGTCGTCCTGGCCCCTTTGCAGAGAAACAGCCCCAAAGCATGATGTTTCCACCACCATGCTTTACAGTAGGTATGGTGTTTGATGGATGCAACTCAGTATTCTTTTTCCTCCAAACACGACAAGTTGTGTTTCTACCAAACAGTTCCAGTTTGGTTTCATAAGACCATAGGACATTCTCCCAAAACTCCTCTGGATCATCCAAATGCTCTCTAGCAAACTTCAGACGGGCCCGGACATGTACAGGCTTAAGCAGTGGGACACGTCTGGCACTGCAGGATCTGAGTCCATGGTGGCGTAGTGTGTTACTTATGGTAGGCCTTGTTACATTGGTCCCAGCTCTCTGCAGTTCATTCACTAGGTCCCCCCGTGTGGTTCTGGGATTTTTGTTCACCGTTCTTGTGATCATTCTGACCCCACGGGGTGGGATTTTGCGTGGAGCACCAGATCGAGGGAGATTATCAGTGGTCTTGTATGTCTTCCATTTTCTAATTATTGCTCCCACAGTTGATTTCTTCACTCCAAGCTGGTTGGCTATTGCAGATTCAGTCTTCCCAGCCTGGTGCAGGGATACAATTTTGTTTCTGGTGTCCTTTGACAGCTCTTTGGTCTTCACCATAGTGGAGTTTGGAGTCAGACTGTTTGAGGGTGTGCACAGGTGTCTTTTTATACTGATAACAAGTTTAAACAGGTGCCATTACTACAGGTAATGAGTGGAGGAAAGAGGAGACTCTTAAAGAAGAAGTTACAGGTCTGTGAGAGCCAGAAATCTTGATTGCTTGTTTCTGACCAAATACTTATTTTCCACCATAATATGCAAATAAAATGAAAAAAAAACAGACAATGTGATTTTCTGGATTTTTTTTTCTCAGTTTGTCTCCCATAGTTGAGGTCTACCTATGATGCAAATTACAGACGCCTCTCATCTTTTTAAGTGGTGGAACTTGCACTATTGCTGACTGACTAAATACTTTTTTTCCCCACTGTATACGGCTGGGAAAAAATATCGAGCTTGCGCGATATTTTTCACTGCTCACAGACACAGCCTCCATTTAACCCCTTTTCTGCCAATTGGACGTACTATCCCGTCCATGTGCCCTGGGACTTAATCCCCAAGGACGGAATAGTACGTCATAGCGATCAGCGGCGCCCCTGGGAAGAGCGCCGCTGATCGCGGCCGGGTGTCAGCTGATTATCACAGCTGACACCCGGCATTATGTGTCAGGGGCTGTCACGGACCGCCCCCGGCACGTTAACCCCTGGCACACTGCAATCAAACACGATCGCAGGGTACCGGGGGTTTAAAGAAGCATCGGCAGGGAGGGGGCTCCCTTCGTGCTTCCATGAGACCCCCAGCGCATGTGCTGCGCTGCTCTGGGGGCCTCCTTCCCTGCAGGTCCCCGTATCCAACATGGCCGCAGAGAGCAGGCACGAGGAAGCCTGCTGCAGCACCTGTCAGATCGCTGATCTGACACAGCGCTGTGTAATGTGTTAGATCAGCAATCTGACTCATGACAGTGATGTCCCACCCTGTAATGAAGTAAAAAAAAAGTGTAAAAATAATTTATAAAACATCGCTAAATAAATTGAAAAAAAAATATTCCCTAATAAATTCATTTTTTGGATATATAAATAAAACAAAACAGTAAAAGTACACATATTTAGTATCGCCGCATCCGTAACGACCCGTCCTATAAAACTGTCCCATTAGTTAACCCATTTAGCGAACCCCTTAAAAAATAAAAATAAAAAACAAAGCAAAAAACAAAACTTTATCAAAGTGCAATAACGCGGGATCAAAAAGATGGATATAAATAACCATCGTACCGCTGAAAACTTCATCTTGTCCCGCAAAAAATAAGCCATCATACAGCATCATCAGTGAAAAAATAAAAAGTTATAGCTCGCAGAATAAAGTGATGCAAAAATAATTATTTTTTATATAAAAGTGTTTTCATTGCATAAAAAGCGCCAAAACATAAAAAAAGACATAAATGAGGTATCGCTGCAATCGTACTGACCCGAAGAATAAAATTGCTTTACCAATTTTACCACACGCAGAACAGTGTAAACACACCCCCCAAAAGAAATTCATGAAATGCTAGTTTTTGTTCATTCTGCGTCCCAAAAATCGGAATAAAAAGCGATCAAAAAATGTCACGTGCCCAAAAATAGTACCAATTAAAACGTCAACTCGTCCCACAAAAAATAAGACCTCACTTGACTCGGTGGGTCAAAATATGAAAAAATTATAGCTCTCAAAATGTGGTGATGCAAAAACTATTTTACAATAAAAAGCGTCTTTTAGCGTGTGACAGATGCCAAACATAAAAACCCGGCATGAATAGTAAATCAAACCCCCCGTTATCACCCCCTTAGTTAGGGAAAAATAATAAAATAAAATTTTTTTTTATTTATTTCCATTTTCCCATTAGGGCTAGGGTTAGAGCTAGGGTTAGTTAGGGCTAGGGTTAGGCATAGGGTTAGGGATAGGGCTGAGAATAGGGCTAGGGGTGTGTTGGTGTTAGTGTTGGAGTTAGAATTGGGGAATTTCCACTGTTTGGGCACACAAGGTGCTCTCCAAACGCAACATGGCGTCTGATCTCAATTCCAGCCAATTCTGCATTGAAAAAGTCAAACGGTGCTCCTTCCCTTCCAAGCTCTGCCATGCGCCCAAACATTGTTTTACCGCCACATATGGGGTATCAGCCTACTCAGGACAAATTGCACAACAACTTTTGGGGTCCAATATCTCCTGTTACCCTTGGCAAAATAAAAAAATTGGGGACTAAAAAATCATGTTTGCGGAAAAAATATGATTTTTTTTATTTTCACGCCTGGGCGTTATAAACTTCTGTGAAGAACTTGGGAGTTCAAAGTGCTCACCCCACATCTAGATACGTTCCTTGGAGGGTTTAGTTTCCAAAATGGGGTCACTTGTGGGGGGTTTACACAGTTTAGGTACATCAGGGGCTCTCCAAAGGCAACATGACACCTGCAGACCATTCCATCAAAGTCTGCATTCCAAAGCATCTCTACTTCCCTTCTGAGCCCCAATGTGTGCCCACACAGTAGTTTTCTCCCACATATGGGATATCAGTGTACTCAGGACAAATTGGACAACAACTTTTGGGGTCCATTTTCTCCTGTTACCCTTGGAAAAATAAAAAAAATTGGGGACTAAAAGATCATGTTTGTGGAAAAAAATATGATCTTTTCATTTTCACGCCCTGGCATTATAAACTTCTGTGAAGCCCTTTGGGGTTCAAAGTGCTCACCACACATCTAGATAAGTTCCTTGGGGGGTCTAGTTTCCAAAATGGTGTCATTTGTGGGGGGTTTCCACTGTTTAGGCTCATCAGGGGCTTTCCAAACGCGGCATGGCATCCGATCCCAATTCCAGCCAAAAAAGTCAAATGGCGCTGCTTCCCTTCCGGGCTCTACCATGCGCCCAAATAGTGGTTTACCCCCACATGTGGGGTATCAGTGTACTTAGGACAAATTGTACAATAACTTTTGAGGTCCTGTTACTCTTGGGAAAATAAAAATTGGGGGTGAAAAGATCATTTTTGTGGAAAAAATATGATTTTTTAATTGTACGGCTGTACGTTTTAAACTTCTGTGAAGCCCTTGGGGGTTCAAAGTTCTCACCACATATCTAGATAAGTTCCTTGGGGGGTCTAGTTTCCAAAATGGGGTCACTTGTGGGGGGTTTCCACTGTTTAGGCACATCAGGGGCTCTTCAAACGTGACATGGTGTCCAATCTGAATTCCAGCCATTTTTGCATTGAAAAAGTCAAACAGCGCTCCTTCCCTTCTGAGCTCTGCCATGCGCCGAAACAGTGGCTCCCCCCCATATATCAGGTATCAGAGTACTCAGGACAAATTGCACAATAACTTTTGCCTTTCAATTTCTCCTGTTACCCTTGGTAAAATAAAAAAAATTGGACCTGAAGTAATTTTTTTGTGAAACAAATGTAAATGTTCATTTTTTTTAAACATTCAAAAAATTCCTGTTAAGCACCTGACGGGTTAATCAAAAACTTCTTGAATGTGGTTTTGAGCACCTTGAGGGGTGCAGTTTTTAGAATGGTGTTACTTTTGGGTATTTTCTACCATATAGACCCCTCAAAGTGACTTCAAATGTGATGTGGTCCCTAAAAGAAAATAGTGTTGTAAAAATGAGAAAACGCTGGTCAACTTTTAACCCTTCTAACATCCTAACAAAAAAAAATTTTGGTTCCGAAATTGTGCTGATCTAAAGTAAACATGTGGGAAATGTTACTTATTAAGTGTGCCATATCTCAGTGATTTAAGGACATAAAAATTCAAAGTTGGAAAATTGCTAAATTTTCAAAATTTTTGTCAAATTTCCTTTTTTTTTCACAAATAAACGCAAGTTATATGAATTAAATTTTACCACTAACATGAAGTACAATATGTTACGAAAAAACATTGTCAGAATTTCAGGGATCCATGGAAGCGTTTCAGAGTTATGACCTCATAAAGGGACAGTGGTCAGAATTGTAAAAATTGGCCCGGTCATTAACGTGCAAACCACCCTTGGGGGTAAAGGGGTTAAAACAATGGTACCGCAAAAACAACGGTAGTTTGTCTTTGCGGTACACCGTATTTGCGGATCGCCTTTTTTTCCCTGCAATTTGTTACAACAGGGAAAAACGGCGATCCGAGAAGGTTTTTTGCAGCCCGTTTTTGCGGGAGACCGGCATGTGTAAAAGTAGCCTAAATCTCCTCCTCTATCTTGTCTCCAGTAATTTCAATACTACTCCCAACATCCCCTGCATGTTGTCAACCTCCAGCAGGCCTCAGGCTGTAATTAACCTGTGTCCTGCTGGAGTAAGTGGGGTACAGTAGCCGATGGCAAGCCAAGTGTCAGTGTAAGGCTGGAATTAAGCCACCAAAAGACATCCAATGCAAGAGCATTGGAGGCAATAATATGCTAATGACTCAAAGCTCCAGCTCTGCTGCGATCGAGAGCTAAGAGTCATACTGCTGTGTTGCAATTCTCTGAGAGAAAGTAATTACTCCATCTCCTCCATTACCTGTCTTAGTGTATATCGGACTGCACTCAGATGACATTCGAGTGTAGTCTGATGTTTCACTCGCACAAATAGACTTATATGGCTGCGAGTGAGCTGAGTCTCACTGCAAATCACAGCATGCTGTACTTTTTCTCTCATGCTGAATCGGCATTAGAAAATAATCCCGGATCTTAGCTGACTCATAGAATAACACTGGGCAGAGTGCTGTCCGATGTTTTATCGCATAGCACTCGGCCGCGTTATACAGTAGTGTGACTCCAGCCTAAAACTGACATCTCTCATGCACTTTGCAGTGCATAAGTACTGCAATGCATGAGAGCAGTGATCAGCATGTAAAATATCCACATCACGTAGCAGGCCTAATTAAAAATGTAAAAAAATTAATAAAGAAATACAAAGAAGCACACAAAATATCACACCAAAATGTTGTGTCACTAATAACGCAGGTTTCCTGTAAAAACAATAATAAACCCCAAATAATGTACATAATTAAAATTGTTACGCCACATTATGGTGAATACCATGAAATAAATTAAATATAAAAAATGGTAGCTTTTTCATCACACAAAAGATAGAATAAAAAGAGATCAAAAAGTCAAATGGTACAGCTGAAAATGTCATCTCATCCAGCAAAAAACAAGTACTTATATACTGTAGCTCAGTCAGTGGAAAAAAAAAAAAAAAGACAAAAAAATCTTTTTAGTGTGTAAAAGTAGAAAAAAAACATATAAATATATGTAAAATGTAGTATTGCTGTAATTATACTGACCCAAACAATGAAGTCATGTTATCATTTATAATGCATGATTACTGGTGTAAAAAAATTTCAATTCTTGTACTTTATTCTGCCTCACAATGGTCAGTATTGGGGCTTATGTAGACGTCTGTGAAACTCAGGCCGAGCATGGATAATAATGCATTGACCAAGTGGAGTAACTATAGGCTCCATTGTAAAATCTGAACTTGGGACCCCACCTGCATGTCGGGCAGATGTATGGGCCCTTGCAACATTCTAGATTCCATAATTCTGTAAAGACAAACGTCCCCCATGTAACAGTGTCCCCCATCCGGTTATAATGTCCCCATCCTGGCTCCATCGTGTAATCATGTCTCCATCCTGACCCTTCTTGTAATAACGTGCCATATCTTGGCCCTTTTCTGTAATAATGTCTGCTATCAAGGGCCCATTCATGGTATATGTCCCCCATGCTGGGCCCCATCCAGTAATACTGTCACTCTGTTCGGTTGCTCTTCTACAACACAATTAAAAAAATCTAAACAATTCCTTTTACCTTTATCTTCTCCCACAATGTGCAGCTTCCTCTTCTATAGCTGTCACCGAGGCCGGCAAGTGACTTCACTGTGCCAGCCACAGATGGTGCACGACGTCACTACCATGCGTCACAAGTGACAGGCACGACAGTGTCAGCTGCCAGCTTCTAATTAGCTGGCGGCATGTACGGCAGTACAAAGAGCTGGTGGGTCTTTATGCCACAATACGTTTCAGTGGAATGTGCGCCCTTGGATACACATTCAGATGAAAGAGACACTACAGTTAGTGGGAACCCTGTGACAGTGGTGAGTGTGGGCCCACTACACCATTGGCTGGTCTTGCCCTGGAGGGGCATAACTAAGTGGCTACCTGGTCTTCACTAGAGCCTCTGCTGGTGAGGATAGGCTTGGGCAGTTAGGATAGCCACCAACTGCCACTCCAGGATAGTCCCCACACCTGCAGCAGCTGACCGAAGGGTCAGAAGCACAAAATGCGAAGTACAGAGGGGGCGTAAACCGAGATATGGTCAGGCAGTCTGAGGTTGGGGCAGGAAGAACATCTTTAAAGAACAAAGTCGGGGTCAGGAGAGGTCAGACAAAACAAGGAAACGAGCCGTGTCGGTAACAGGAGAGATAAAACTATAATACACCTTAATGGGTGGCAAGCACAACTTGGATCTGTGCTTAATTAGGAGAGATAGCTATGCAGCTACCTGGTTTTAGCTAGAGATCTTGATGGTGGAGTTAGGCTTGAGCTGCAGGTAGTCACCAGCTACCACTCCTAGGCAGTCTGCGGTACTGCAGCTACTGATCCCATGGCTAAGGATCACAGACCCGGACAGGGTTTGGAGTCAATAGCAGAATTTGGACTCTGTTCAGATAGCACAGGTTCTGTATCATCTAGCAGAATGGAAACTGACACAGAGTCAAGGGCAGTTCTGGAATCTGACTGTTCAAATAACATAGGTTTTGAGCCATGGGGCAGAATGGATACTGACTAGGAGTCACAGGCAGGGCTGGATTCAGACTCTGTTGAGACAACATAGGTTTTGGGTCATGGAGCAGAACAGATACTGATACAGAGTCACAGGCAGGGCTATATTCGGATACTCGTTGAAGTACCATTGGAACAGTATCAGGAACCTAAGTTCAGGCAAGATGTAGGGGGTGAAGCTGCCTAATATATCCCATAGACCAGGGAAGCAAAACTCTGCAGGACATAGTGGGTTAAATTCCTGAAGAATCTAGCTGGGCATCCCTATAGGCAGATGTAGACTCTTCAGCCATTTGAGGATACAGCAGTGCTGGGAGTGCTGAGAGGCAGTTCAGTGCCATGTGTTATGAACACTTTTGACCTGGCTTCTGAGTTTGGGCTCCCTCTGGTGGTTGCTGCTGGTAATGGAGCTGGTCTGGCTGACAGAAGTCAATCACCTGAGGAGAATGATTGGAGGTCAGGTGTTACAGACTGGAGAGATTTAAGTGAGCAACCTTCCCTCAGTTGTTGCCGGTGATTTGGTTTTCTTCCTGAGAATTTTGGAAGTCTGCTTGCCTCCTGCTTTGTCCTGCATCTTTCAGATAAGTTATTTGTCTGCTGGAATCTTTTGCATTTGATCCATTTTTTGCTTTCCTCTGATTTCTGCTTTGCTGCTGTGAGTTCAGCCTTGTCCCCTGCTGGGACCTGTGCTGGACTCTGTTCCATATGCCACAGCTCATGTCTGTCTTTTTACCAGTGGAAAAGCCAAACTTCACATGCCACAAATGCAAGCTTGTGTCCCTGTTGGAGGAAAAGTTGCAAAATCTCGAAGAGAGGTTAGCTACGTTGAAGATCATTAAGGAAGGTGAAGAGTTCTTGGACAGAGCAGAATTATCTCTTCATGTTACAGAAAGAGAAGAAATTCGAAGTGCACCTGAAGAAACAGAGGAATGGAGACATGTGACCCAGAGAAGCAGGAGGATCAGGAGGCAGTCAGCACCCATACTGCTCAGAAACCAGTACCAGGCTCTCACGCAGGAAAACAATGAAGAAATACATCAGGATAAGACTTTGCCAACAAGCAGCAACCTTGTACGCCTTCAGAGTCCTCCTGGATGGAGAAAGAAAAATGTTGTGAAGAAGAAACGGAGAGTGGTGGTCATGGGGGATTCCCTGTTGAGAGGAACTGAGGCCGCTATCTGCAGACCGGATATAACTTCAAGAGAAATGTGTTGTCTTCCAGGTGCAAAAATTAAAGATGTGTCTGACAGGATATCAGGACTCTTCAGACCTACAGATGACTACCCATTCCTGCTACTACATGTGGGGACAAATGACACTGCAAGAAACGACCTGGAAACCATCTGCAGAGACTTTGAAGACTTAGGTAAGAAAGTGAAAGAACTGGGAGCGCAGGTGGTCTTCTCTTCCATCCTCCCAGTGGATGGCCATGGAACAAGGAGGTGGAATAAGATTCTGCAGGTGAACAACTGGCTACGTCGATGGTGCCGTCAGCAACGATTTGGATTTCTGGATCACGGAGTGAACTACTTATACGATGGACTACTTGCTAGAGATGGGGTGCACCTTACGAAGACTGGTAAGCATGTATTTGGAAGTCGCCTTGCTACACTTGTAAGGAGAGCTTTAAACTAGAACAACATGGGAAGGGAAGCAAAAGACCAGAAAAAGCCATACACCTGACAAATGCTATTGAGAACTCTGCTATTAGAAGTGGAAAGGAAGAACAAAGACGAAAGAATCTAATTAATAAAAATATTGGAGAAAGAGAAACCAATCACAAACTAAAATGTTTCTATACTAATGCACAAAGCATGGGCAACAAACAAGGAGAATTGGAACTACTAACACAGGAAAAGAAATATGATGTCATTGGAATCACTGAAACTTGGTGGGACAATACACATGATTGGAATACAAGACTAGAAGGATACAACTTATTTGCAAGAAACAGACTTGATAAACGAGGAGGAGGTGTCGCATTGTATGTTAGAAACGCGTATATCTGCACAGAGATTGAAGCTTCAGAGACTGGGAGTTCTGTGGAAACTGTTTGGGTAAGAATACAAGGACAGAACAATGGAAAGGACACCATTGTAGGCATTTACTACAGGCCGCCTGTGCAAGCTGAAGCTATGGATGAACTCTTTATGCATCAAATGGCCAAGTTCTCCAAAAAATATGACATAGTTGTCATGGGAGATTTCAACTATCCAGACATTTGTTGGGAATCTCTCTCAGGCAAAACTAACAGGTCAAGGAAATTCTTATCCTCTCTTGCTGACAACTTTATCTTCCAAAAGGTAAGGGAGAAAACAAGGGGAACTGCTACCTTGGATCTAATCCTTATAAACAGGGAGGAAATGGTTGAGGAGGTAAAAGTGGCTGGGACCCTAGGAGGTAGCGACCATGCTATTTTAGAATTTTGGATAACTAGAGGCGGAAGACCTGTGAAGACTCAGACGTCAAGGTTAGATTTCAGAAAGGCAGATTTTAAGGGATTCAGAAAGAGAATTGGAGGGATCCAATGGCTGGATATCCTTAAAGACAAAAATGTCCAGGAAGGATGGGAAATCTTGAAAAATGAAATTCTCAAAGCACAGTTGTTAACAATTCCGAAAAGAGGGAAGAATAGGAAGCAGTTAAGGAAACCAGGATGGATGAACACAGAACTTAAGCACATGCTAAAAAGGAAGAAAAAAATGTTTATAAAATGGAAAGAGGGAGGCATATCTAAAGAAGAATATAATGCTGTCTGCAGAACCTGCAGGGCACAAATCAGATTAGCTAAAGCTGAAAATGAATTGAGGCTTGCAAGAGATGTCAAAAGCAATAATAAAGGATTTTGGGGATATGTCAAAAGTAAAAGAAAAGTCAAAGATGCTATAGGATTTTTACAGGATGAAAATGATGAAATGGTAAGACAGGATGTTGAGAAGGCTGAACTTTTAAATTCCTATTTTGCATCTGTTTTCTCTCAGAAAGGAAATGTAACATCAACTGTTATTCACTGTCCTATTAAGGGAATAGAAGAATCCAGGATATCTATAAACAGAAAGATAGTGAGGAAACACTTAGCTAGCCTAAATGAATTCAAGTCTCCAGGTCCAGATGAATTACACCCCAGAGTACTGAAGGAGATAGCAGAAGAAATTTTTGAACCCCTCTCTATAATCTTTGAAAATTCTTGGAGAACAGGAGAAGTGCCAGAAGACTGGAGAAGAGCAAATGTTGTTCCTATCTTCAAAAAGGGGAAGAAGGTGGACCCAGGTAACTATAGGCCGGTGAGTCTGACTTCTATACCAGGAAAGATCTTTGAACAAATTATTAAACAACATGTATGTCAATACCTGGATAAGAATGAAGTGATTAAACAGAGTCAGCATGGGTTTGTAACTAATAAGTCATGTCAGACTAACTTAATTTCCTTCTATGACGGTATCACTGATTGGGTGGATCAAGGAAATGCTGTAGATATAGTATATCTTGACTTCAGCAAAGCATTTGACAAAGTCTCTCATACAATCCTTATTGAAAAAATGATTAAGTATGGAATGGACAAGGCAACTGTTAGGTGGATTCATAACTGGCTTAGTGATCGGACCCAAAGAGTGGTCGTAAATGGCTGCACATCCAGTTGGAAGAATGTCTCAAGTGGGGTACCACAGGGCTCTGTCCTGGGCCCTGTATTGTTCAACATCTTTATCAACGATTTAGATGAAGGCATTGAGGGTAAACTGATTAAATTTGCTGATGGCACAAAGCTAGGAGGGATAGCTAATACTAGAGAAGAGAGAGAGAGGATTCAAAAAGATTTAAATAAACTGGAGAAGTGGGCAGCAACAAACAGAATGGTTTTTAACAGGGAGAAATGCAAAGTACTACATCTGGGCAATAAAAATGGAAAAAGCATATATAGAATGGGAGGAATAGGGCTAAGTGACAGCACATGTGAAAAAGACTTGGGTATACTAATAGATCACAGACTGAATATGAGTCAACAGTGTGATGCAGCAGCAAAAAAGGCAAATGCAATTCTAGGATGTATTAACAGAAGCATACAGTCTAGATCACGTGAAGTCATTATTTCCCTCTACTCCTCTTTGGTCAGACCTCATCTGGAATATTGTGTCCAGTTTTGGGCACCACATTTTAAAAAAGACATCAACAAACTGGAGCAAGTTCAGAAAAGAGCGACCAGAATGGTGACCGGTCTGCAAACCCTGTCTTATGAGGAAAGGTTGCAGGATTTGGGAATGTTTAGTTTGCAAAAGAGAAGACTGAGAGGAGACTTAATAGCTGTCTACAAATATCTAAAGGGCTGTCACATTGTAGAAGGATCAACTTTATTCTCATTTGCACAAGGAAAGACTAGAAGCAATGGGATGAAACTGAATGGGAGGAGACACAGATTAGATATTAGAAAAAACTTTTTGACAGTTAGAGTGATCAATGAGTGGAACAGGCTGCCACGAGAAGTGGTGAGTTCTCCTTCAATGGAAGTCTTCAAACAGAGGCTGGACAGACATCTGACTGGGATGATTTAGCGAATCCTGCTTTGAGCAGGGGGTTGGACCAGATGGCCCAGGAGGTCCCTTCCAACTCTACGATTCTATGATTCTATGATTCTATGATTCTATTTCTAATCCACTGTTATATCAGTATCTTTTGTTTTGCATCCAGTTCACACCAGAGTTCTGATTTAGTGGGGAGAGGTTGTGTGGCCTCAGTGTTTTTGCATATTAGACGTGTTGGATTTTTTCTTAGGGTTTTTTGCGTGATTGCAGACAGTATCCTTTCCTGTCCTGTTCTATCTAGACAGTTTGGGCCCCATCATTTGCTTACTGTATTTTCTGCCTGTGTTTAGTGCCTCATCTTGTCTCACCAGCAATATATGTTCAGAGGCAATCTATTCCTTTGGGGTTCTGCTCCAGGGCAGTTTAGCTTTACCTTTTCTCTCTTTAGGATTAGTTAATTCTTTGGCTGTGCCGAGGCGTCTAGGGCATCGTAGGTACGTCCCACGGCTAATTCTAGTTGTGTTTTCAGTTTAGGGGTCTGCAATCCGCTAAGTTACCAACCTCTCTGGTTATCTGGTTGCCTAGTCTATTCCCCTGCTATCCTCCTTGGTTACCTAATCATAACAGCCATGGCCTGACACTGGGAGAAGCAAGTGCTGAACGCAGTGAAAAAGACATCACTCAGAAAGCGTGAAAGTTACCGGTGTGACACCTCCCACCTATATGGGCCTGGTAGCACAGTCGTACCCTTTACAACTGCATTCATTTAGCCTCTGCATAGACCCCCCATGGGTCTCACGATCCAAACTCATTAGCATCATTGACTCAGCAACTTTTAGCAGCCATCTACATTGGCAGAGTTGCTGAACTCAGTTGTCATGACGTCGTTGATACAGACAACAACAGACACCAGGATTAGTGACCATGTCTCATCTTCTGACCCAGGCTGCATAAATAAGGCATAATTTATTTTGTTTTTGTTTTTTTTGTTTTGTTTTTATTACCAATAATGGAACCAATGGAATAAATGTTTCTGAACAACGACAATTTCTTTAAATTTACCTTGCTGGTGTTTACACACAGGCAATATGAAGAAACCTTGGCCTTTTTGCTAAGGGTGGTGCAAAAATTATCACAGTTTGATTTTGTATTAGTCTTTGCCTGATGAAGAAACCTGAGTAGTCTGGAAAGCTTGCAATTTGTTACCATCTTTTCAGTTAGCCATTTAAAGTTATCAACCACTGAGGACTCTCAATTCCAAATATTCTTCTATCTACTGGCTAACACGGTACAAAGATATACATCTTTCCTGTATCACAGTTTGAGGAGCATCAAGAGCTTTGTTCTTTGATAAATGAAGGCACAAAAGCTATTTTACAAGCCACCCCCAAATTTTCCCTTTATTTACTGAGTAGAAATAGGCCTGCTGTTAGAGAGAAATACCAACTATGAGTGAAATACATTTCCTTTTTTGGGATCTGCAATATTTTGCTATTCTCAAGATAACTAAAAAATTGTAATGGCTTTTTATCAAGCTGTCTAAATGTTATCCCTTTAATTAGATAATAGGTTAGTTGTTTTCAAAGAGAAGAAGCCTTAGTGTAAAGGGGGTTTTACACTAAGCGATATCGCTAGCAATATCGCTAAAACGTCACTGGTTTTGTGACGTTATAGCGATATTGCTAGCGATATCGCTATGTGTGATACCTACCGCCGACCGGCTCCCCCGCTGTCCATCGCTGATCGCGCGAGAATGTCCGGCTCCATTTCTCGTCGTCCGCTTCCTGCTGAGACTTCCTGCTGTGACGACTAGCGACGCTGGAGGCGGGCGGGAGGACGTCAGGATCGCTGTGTGTGAAAGGTGAGTATCGTGCGCTGCGTCGCTGCTGCATCGCTGTGAGATTTTTCTGTGTGAAAGCTCACTAGCGATCATTTAGCGATGCACCAGCGATCCTGACCAGGTCGGAACGCTGGTCGGATTGCTGGTGCATCGCTAAATGTAAAAGGGCCTTAAGGGTGGTGGACTGTGCTGCCTACCTAGATTGCTCTGCCTGTGCTATCGCTGGTAGCTTCTGAGTCCTCCTCCTGGTTATCGCTGTGTCCCTCTCTCTGTCCCGCCTCTGGTGTCTCCCTCTGTGCTACCTTCTCTGGTAATCTGTCTGAGTACCTCCTGCCTATTGGTCTCTTTGTCTGTTCTACCTTAGGTCCTTATCTTTGTTCTTACCATCTCTCTTTCTCTTGCAGCCTCCAGCCTCCGACAGTCACAAGTGCTCCATGTCCCTGTCCCTCTGGCTCCGTGATCTCTGTTACTCCCTCTTCTGTTGCTTCCCTGACTTGCCACCCCAGTCTCCCTGGTGCTTACCCAGTCACCCCTTTGGCTCCGGCTGTCACGGTTTCATCCCTTGTGGGCCTGCCCCTAACACTCCCTGTATAGGGGGTGTCTCCACCTGGTCAGCTCGCCCGCGGGGGCTCTGGAGCCGTGACCCAGAGGGTCCACTCCGGGTTGTTCTAGCTTTATCTCCCCATCCTAGCACAACCATAACAATTGTGGCTTTGAAAATGGGTTGAATGAAAGTAGGGCGAAGCAGTGTGCCTCACTAGCCATGGAGTAGAGTACAGAGGAAGGATACTGTGTGAAAAAGAATGCTGTTCGCTTTAGAGAAAGTGGCCATAAGACTTTGTACCCACTGTCCTATGTACATAATTATTTTCATGTTATCATTCAGTAAAGACTTTGTGTTTGAATGGCGGTCTCCTTTATCGAACTGTGGAACCTATGATCCTGTCCAGCCCACACCATCAGCTACACGCAGCCTGCACGGGCGTGATGCCCGCTCAGCAAGTCCACACACCTAGTCAGGTCCCACACATTCATGTAGTGCATCGAGGCATAAAAGGAGACAAGTGATCAGCCAGCGGTTACAGTCCCACGTCCTGTTATACTTGGGGTAGTCTGCAGGATTGAGTATTGCTTCTGAGAAAGCAATGCAGTGAAAAGAAGGCTCAAGTGACTTGGAAAATGGAGTGGTATAAGATGGCGCCGTGCAATGACTGAAAGATGGCGGTCAGTGATGTGAATTGTGAGACGGGCCAGCTCATTGTGGGTGTAGAAGAGGCAAAAAGGTGCAAAGCGGAATCTAGCCCTTCATCATGTATGCCTACTTGGTAATGTCACAACCAAAAGTGCCAGCCCACAGTGGGGATGGACCATCATTGCAGAGTAAGGTGGTAGTATAAGATCCAAACAATAAGGTGTGACTCAAGTAAACAGGAAGGTGAGTCAAGACAGACTCCATACAGTCAAAGGTGGAGCCATGACAGGCCTCAGGAGGCAGAAAGACAACACTATATGAGGTCTGCAAGTTGTCAATAAAGCTGCAGTGTGATATAATGGAGGAGTGGCCGATTCTATCGGCGTGGAGCATGGCATTTGAGGAGAAGGCTGTCCATGGACAATTGCACCAGCTGATGGAGAGGGCAGACAAGAAGGTGAGGCCAGGCAGCCTGCTGAGTGGGTCGAGGACGAACAAAGTGCAGAGTCATGGGCAGCAGCCTATTTTGCGGCTGGCGATAGGGCCCAGCAACTGGAAACCCTGCACAGTTCTTGCCATTCAAAATGTATTGCAGGGGTGGTCTGGGCCAAGATGGAAGGGAAGCATTGGGTCCGGGCCCAGCTGGACAACCCTGATACAGGAAGAGGCCATGGTCAGTTGTGAGAGCTGATGGCCCTCAGGAGGCAGGGGCTGAAGGATGGCCCAGGTCCCATGGAGGGAATGACCGCTTACCAATGTGGCGGAACATTGGTGCCAAGTGAGAAGGCATCATCCCGAGAGGTGTCAGTTCGTGTCCTAGACTACGCCAGGGACAGGAGAGTTAGAGATCTGTGGTATGATGGTGAAATGCATCCGGGCGGCCTGGCAGAGAGGGTCATTGGGTCCGTCAGAGGAGAGCCATAGTCTGGGTCAAAGAAGAAAACCGGGGTCTGAGCAAGATCAGCAGAGAACCGGTGAAGAAAATGGAGTTGGAAGTCGAGAGGAGCATGTTGTGCTGGTAACACCTGTACGCTAAAAGGTCCCATTGATGTCAATCTATCACTTCACCTACAGTAGTGCTATAGAAGAATTAAACACTTGTATGTCAAAGATTACACTGATGATCACTGGGGACTCTGATAGTGAACATACTGTGTTTAAGTTAATATATTACTTATATTACTCTTTGTCAGATTTATGCGCATCTCCTATGGATAAATGGGCTAATTTATTATGTTTATTTTTCTTTGTTAGTCCTACTAGTATTGACTGTGTTCCACGTCTGAAACTTCACATTTTCATAAGATGAGTTTCTGACAGTGAAGACTATTTATGAACCATGGCAAATAGTACATGTTACCCTTATTACCTGTGCTAAATTGATTTATGTACCAAAGCCAGTTAAACTTGTAAAGTATTCTTTAGCTTTGCACCTGCTGTGCACAGTGTCAAGCCAGATTTCCTCTTCCTTAGAAAGACAGACATGTTCATGAATATCATATAACATGTTTTCTTAGCAATCCATCATCACATTGTAAGTAGCTAGTGCATATAGATTAGGCAAGTCTGGGTGCGGGATCATTGCATGGAGATGTAGACTCACATTCCTGAGCCGACAACTCAAAACAACACTGTTTTAAAATATACTTCAAATAATGTATAAATAATATCAGATGTGCAATACTCACACTAAAATTAAAGCAGATATCCAGTTAACTTTTTAAAACCTATTAGGATATGCATCTCAGCGTTACATAGATGCATACATTGAAATAGGACATAGGTCCATCAAGTTCAAGCTTTTTCCACCAGTTGTACATGCTCACAATGCCATTTGTTGTGAGGAAAGCATCCAGACCTTTTTAAATGCTGTTATAGTATCTGCTGTTACAACATCTTGTGATATTGCATTCCACTGTCTGACTGCTCTAACTGCAAAGAATCCTTTCCTATTTAGCTAGAATCACCTTTCCTTCACCCATAATGAATGCCGCCTGGTCAGTTGTAAGGTCTTTGAAGGAATAAGTCATGTGCCAAGATAAGAAATTAGGCATGTGTTTTAAACTGAACAAGTCCAACTTTTTCAACCTTCCATCCCCTGTAATAATCTAGTTGCCCGCCTTTGAACTGACACTAACGTCTGAATATCCTTTTTAAAACGTGGATCTCATATTTTAGGTGTGACCTTACAAGTGAATTAAAGATAGGCAAGTGGGGTTATGCTAGTCTCTCTTTTTATACATCCTAAAATCATGTTTGCTTTTGCAGCTGCTGCCTGACATTGAGTACTGCTCCTGTTTTACTGTCCATAGTATACTTCCATTCAATATACTTGCAGCAAAAGATTACTCCGATTTAGGTGCATTACTTTACATTGATCAACATTAAACCTTATCTGCCATGTTTTTGCCCATGCAGACATCTTATCCAGATCATTTAGAATGTAAGTCCGCAAGGACAGGGTCCTCTCTCCTCTGTACCAGTCTGTCATTGTAAACTTGTTTACTGTTAACGATATCTATAACTTTGTATGTAACCCCCCTTCTCATGTACAGCACCATGGAATTAATGGCGCTATATAAAAAAATAATAATAATAATAATTTTGCAACATTGTAATACAAATTTGTAATATATTGTAATACAATCTGACTCGCTCTGAGCTTCTCGCTCAGAATTTTTTCACTCACATAAACAATTTCAAGCATGATGGATAAGCGTTTTGCAACACAACATTCAGTTGGTCAACCCATTCACATTATACACTGCTCAAAAAAATAAAGGGAACACTTAAACAACAGAATATAACTCCAAGTAAATCAAACTTCTGTGAAATCAAACTGTCCACTTAGGAAGCAACACTGATTAACAATAAATTTCACATGCTGTTGTGCAAATGGAATAGACAACAGATGGAAATTATTGGCAATTATCAAGACACACTCAATAAAGGAGTGGTTCTGCAGGTGGGGACCACAGACCAAATCTCAGTACCAATGCTTTCTGGCTGATGTTTTGGTCACTTTTGAATGTTGCTTGTGCTTTCACACACATGGTAGCATGAGACGGACTCTACAACCCACACAAGTGGCTCAGGTAGTGCAGCTCATCCAGGATGGCACATCAATGTGAGCTGTGGCAAGAAGGTTTGCTATGTCTGTCAGCGTAGTGTCCAGAGGCTGGAGGCGCTACCAGGAGACAGGCCAGTACACCAGGAGATGTGGAGGGGGCCGTAGGAGGGCAACAATCCAGCAGCAGGACCGCTACCTCAGCCTTTGTGCAACTTTGTGCAAGGATCAACAGGAGGAGTACTGCCAAAGACCTGCAAAATGACCTCCGGCAGGTCACAAATATGCATGTGTCTGCACAAATGGTTAGAAACCTACCCCATAAGAATGGTCTGAGTGCCTGACATCCACAGATGGTTGATGTGCTCACAGCCCAACACCGTGCAGGATGCTTGGCATTTGCCACAGAACACCAGGATGGGCAAATTCACCACTGGTGCCCTGTGCTCTTCACAAATGAAAGCAGGTTCACACTGAGCACATGTGACAGACGTGACAGAGTCTGGAGATGCCATGGAGAGCGATCTGCTGCCTGCAACATAATAATAATCTTTATTTATATAGCGCCAACATATTCCGCAGCGAAAGTCGTTTGCAGAGAGTAGCAGTCGGTTAGGCCGATAGACAGAAATGAGCGAGGAGATGTAGGGGGGTGCTGCACTGTGGAGAGCTTTGTGGGTGAGAACAAGTACTTTGAATTGGATCCTATAATGAATGGGCAGCCAATGTAAGGACTGGCAAAGAGTGGATGTGTCCGAGTACCGATTAGCCAGATAGATGACCCTGGCTGCTGCATTAAGTATGGACAGGAGAGGGGATAGTCGAGTAATGGGGAGGCCATTTAATAGAGCGTTGCAGTAATCCAGGCGGGAGTGGATCAATGCTACAGTGAGGGTTTTTGTTGTTTCCAAGGTGAGAAAAGGGCGGATTTTCGAGATGTTCTTTAGGTGTAAGTGGCAAGAGCGGGAAAGTAATTGTATATGGGATGTGAAGGAGAGATTGGTGTCAAGCATAACACCCAGACAGCATGCCTGCTGCCAGGGTGTTATTGTGGTGCAACCACGGAGAGGGAAATGTCAGATTTAGGGAGGTTAGTAGACGGCGGGAGCAGAAGAAGTTCAGTTTTGGAGAGGTTGAGGTTCAAATAGAGAGCGGACTTGATGTTGGAGACTGCGGACAAACAGTCACTGGCGTTCTGTAGTACAGCGGGGGTAAGGTCGGGGAATGACATATACAGTATAGTTGTGTGTCATCAGCATAAAGATGATACTGAAAGCCAAATCTGCTGATGGTCTGTCCAATTGGGGCTGTGTAGAGAGAGAAGAGAAGGGGGCCAAGGACTGAGCCCTGAGGTACCCCGACAGCGACAGGAAGAGGAGATGACATGGAGCCAGAGAACAAAACACTGAAGGAGCAGTCAGAAAGATAGGAAGAGAACCAGGAGAGAGCAGTGCCCTTAATGCCTAGTGACTGGAGCCTAGAGAGTAGGAGATGGTGGTCAACAGTGTCGAAAGCTGAAGATAGGTCGAGAAGAATGAGCAGAGAGTGGTGACCATTACGTTTTGCTGTCAGAAGGTCATTGGTCACTTTGATGAGTGCAGTTTCAGTCGAATTTAAGGGGCGGAAGCTGGACTGTGAAGGGTCTAGAAGGGAGTGAGTGGAAAGGTAACGGGTAAGGTGGGAGTAAACTAGGCACTCCAAAAGTTTAGAGATGAAGGGGAGATTGGAGACTGGTCTGTAGTTGTTTTTGCAGGATGGGTCGAGAGCGGGTTTCTTTAGTAATGGAATAATGATGGTGTGTTTGAAGAAGGATGGGAAAATGCCCAAGGAGAGGGAGAGATTAAAGATTGCAGTTAGGTGAGTTGTGACAACTGGAGAGAGAGACTGGAGGAGGTGCCAGCGTCATGCCCATGTCTCCCCCTATACTGACGTTCGTGTCCGCTGGGTACTTGACGCCTGGAGAGGTCGATTATCCGTGACCTACCAACATCCCCCCCCACTCTGGCCTCCTACCACACCACTCCCCATAACAAATGACAGACCACATTTCTTTTGGGTGTTAAAGGCCACAGCAGCAGCCAATTTATTAATATATATTCTCACTCAAAGACACTTGGTGGGGTCCTTGAAATTCTAAAGTTGTAGGGTCTGGTGATTTACTCCCGGGCATTGCCCCTCCCCCCCCCGCTTTACTCCTGGTCGTGTTTTCTTTTAGCTCAGGCGCACCGTGAGTCCAGGGGAAGAGGTTGCCTCCACCGTTAATGGTATAACCAAATCACAACCATGTGACCCCGACATACCATCGCCGGGTGTCACCCATTTCCACGTTAATGTGACCCCGACATTCCATCGCCGGGTGTCACCCACCTATCACCAGACCCCCATCACATAACTGTCCAATGAAGGGGATTCGTGCCTTTTATCGGTTCCCTACCCCCAAATTTTTTACCAACTTCGAGGACCCACCAACGCCACACCGAGAGCACCCCCCTCAGGTGCTCGAGACCCCACCCATTAGCGCTGCTGTGGCCCTACATATCCCTTCCTACAATCCCCTGATCCACAGATCTGTTCCAGAGGCGTTTAGGTGCACGCCATCCGTCCTCCAAAATTCCTCCCCTTTCTCCTCCAGATTCCCATGTCGTATTGACACTCCCCCCCTATTTTCCACATAGCGTGATATGGCCTTATTAACCTTCTTCCTAGCTTTGTTAACCTTTTTTATTGACCTTGCCCCTCGCCAAAGTTTTATAGGTACGATGCTGGACCATACTATCTTCATTCTAGGAAAAGCTGCCCCCAGCTGTTTCAGGTCTTTCTTAATGCTGTCAATCAGTCCTTTTGCTGTACGAGCCGCTAAGTCGTTACCTCCTATACATAGAACACCACAACACAGACGGCGACAACCCTGGCACACCCTGCAAACATGTTTCCTGCAGCGGTGCTCCCTGTGCGCCGAACGTCTGTGGAGAAAATCCAACCTACCCGAAGATTTCATCCATTATAAGTTTATGCTTTGAACATACAACACTGCCCTATACCTCTCAAAACAAACCTATTTCAACACCCTCATCACCTCATTGTCCAATAACCCTAAACGTCTCTTTGACACTTTTCATTCTCTACTCAACCCAAGAGTACAGGCGCCAACCACGGAGCTTCGAGCTGATGATCTGGCCAATTAATTCAAAGAAAAAATTGACCAGATCCGACAGGAGATTATCTCCCAATCACCTCATACCATGCACTGTCCTCCCTCCCTCACTGCATCTAGCTCACAGAAGAAGTAAGCAGGCTCCTTGTATCTTCTCGCCCAACCACTTGCACCAGTGACCTATTTCCGTTACATCTACTCCAGCCCCTTTCCCCTGCTGTCACCCCTCACCTAACTAAAATATTTAACTTCTCTCTCTCTTCTGGTATCTTTCCCTCCTCATTTAAGCATGCCGTCATACATCCACTACTTAAAAAGCCATCCCTCGACCAAAACTGTACTGCTAACTATAGACCTGTCTCTAATCTTCCCTTCATCTCTAAACTCCTGGAACGCCGGGTCCACTCCCGTCTTATCCGCTATCTCTTTGATAACTCTCTTCTCGACCCTCTCCAATCCGGTTTCCGCTCTTTACACTCTACTGAAACAGCCCTCACTAAAGTCTCTAATGATCTACTAACAGCTAAATCAAATGCTCATTACTCCATGCTAATTCTCTTGGATCTCTCTGCAGCATTCGACACTGTGGATCATCAGCTCCTCCTCACTATGCTCCGTTCCATTGGCCTCAAGGACACCGTTCTCTCCTGGTTCTCCTATCTCTCTGACTGCTCCTTTACTGTATCTTTTGCTGGCTCCTCCTCCTCTCATCTTCCCCTTACTGTTGGGGTTCCTCAAGGATCAGTCCTAGGCCCCCTCCTCTTCTCTTTGTACACTGCCTCTATTGGTCAAACAATCAGTAGATTTGGTTTCCAGTACCATCTCTATGCTGATGACACCCAATTATATGCTTATTCTCCTGACATCATGCCTGCCTTTCTAGAAAACACCAGCGATTGTCTAAACACTGTGTCTAACATCATGTCCTCACTATATCTGAAACTGAACCTGTCAAAGACTGAACTCCTTGTGTTTCCTCCCGCTACTAATGTACCTATACCCGACATTGCCATTTCCGTGTGTGATTCCACTATTACTCCCCAGCAACATGCCCACTGTCTTGGGGTCATGCTTGACTCTGAGCTTTCCTTTGTCCCCCACAAACGATCACTGGCTCGCTCTTGTTATCTGCACCTCAAAAACATTTCTAGAATTAGACCTTTTCTTACTTTTGACTCTGCAAAATCTCTTACTGTTTCTCTTATTCATTCTCATCTCGACTATTGTAGCTCTCTTCTAATCGGTCTCCCTCTTACCAAAACTCTCCCCCCTCCAATCTGTCTTGAATGCTGCTGCCAAGATCATATTCCTCGCCAATCGTTACACCGATGCCTCTACCTTGTGCCAGTCATTACACTGGCTACCCATCCACTCTAGAATCCAGTACAAACTTATTACCCTCACCCACAAAGCTCTTCATGGCTCAGCACCACCCTACATCTCCTCCCTTGTTTCAGTATACCTATCCTACCCGCAACCTCCATTCTGCTGATGACCTGAGGTTAGCATCCTCAATAATCAGAACCTCCCACTCCCGTCTCCAAGACTATACACGTGCTGCGCCAATTCTTTGAAATGCACTTCCCAAGTCAATGCGATTAGTCCCCAATCCCCACAATTTTAAGCGTGCTCTGAAAACTCATTTATTCAGACTGGCCTACCGCCTCAACACATTAACCTAATCTATCCCTATGTGGCACAGCCAAAAGGTTTTACCATAGCCAGGTTCCCCACATAATGTTCCCACATGCTTTATGCATCCATTAGCCCTCTGCGTCTGTACTGTTACACACTTAACATTATGGCTGGTCCATACAATCAGGGCAAATGTTACCACCCACCTTTCGTGTCTCCCTTTTTTTCCTCATAGATTGTAAGCTTGCGAGCAGGGCCCTCATTCCTCTTGGTATCTGTTATGATCTATGTGATTATTGTTATGCTGTAATGTCTATTGTCTGTACAAGTCCTCTCTGAAATGTAAAGTGCTGCGGAATATGTCGGCACTATAGAAATAAAATTTCTTATTATTATATTATTATAGATGTGAGGGAATGGGTCGGTAGTGCATGTGGTCAGACGAGAGGAAGAGAGGAGTCTGGAGACTTCTTCTGTGATGGAATCAAATGTGGAAAGTGAGCCAGGGGAGATGCAGGAAGGGATGGGAGTCACAGCACTTGGCACATCAACATCCTTCAGCATGACCGATTTGGCAGTGGGTCAGTAATGGTGTGGGGTGGCATTTCTTTGGAGGGCTGCACAGCCCTCCATGTGCTTACCAGAGGTAGCCTGACTGCCATTAGGTACCGAGATGAGATCCTCAGACCCCTCGGGAGACCATATGCTAGTGCGGTTGGCCCTGGGTTCCTCCTAATGCAGGACAATGTCAGACCTCATGTGACTGGAGTGTGTCAGAAGTTCCTGCAAGATGAAGGCACTGAAGCTATGGACTGGCCCACGCGTTCCACAGACCTGAATCCGATTGAGCACATCTGGGACATCATGTCTTGCTCCATCTGCCAACGTCACATTGCACCACAGACTGTCCAGGAGTTGGAGGATGCTTTCGTCAAAGTCTGGAAGCTGATCCCTCAGGAGACCATTCGCCGCCTCATCAGGAGCATGCCCAAGCATTGTAGGGAGGTCATACAGGCACATGTAGGCCACACACACTACTGAGCATTAGAGATGAGCGACTTCGCCTTTTTTCGGGTCGAGTCGGGTTTCATGAAACCCGACTTTCTCAAAAGTCGGGTCAAATGAAATCGGCCGATTATTGTGAAAAGTCGAAGGCCGACTGAAACACGAAACCCAATGCAAGTCAATGGGGAACCAAGGTCGGCAGGGAGTGGAGGACAGGAAACACACCTACAGTGCCCATTTTAATGCCAAAAACATCTATTCTTATTACTTAAGCTTGTCAACGTTAATTTACTTTATAATAGTAGTTAAGCATTGAAAACTGGGGGTTATTTGGGTAAAGTTGTGGGGGGGTAGGGCTGGCTCCAGATTTTCATGGACCCTGGGCTAAAGAGTGACACTGGGCTCTTTTAACACATGCCACAATTCATGATCCTCTGATACGGCAGAAAAATAGCGGTATAGTACAATGAAAAATACTTCACTTCTTACATCTCATGACTGATATCCATTTTAAATTCTCCAATAGCTCCAAAAACAGACAGTATATTGCTCCATACAGTATTATGGCTACCGCATAGTGCGCTATACAGAGTAATGAGGCCCATATATTTCTCCATACAGAATCATTGGTCCCATATAATGTTTGAAACAGTATATGATGAGCTCCACATAATGCTACAGTATATGTTGGTCCCCATGGATGAAGCTCCCCTGTCTTATGGGCCCAAATAATGCTCCATATGTAATGGGCCCCATTTCTAATGCTCCAGTGCATAATGGGCCCTGTAAATGCTGCTCCAGTGTCTGATGTCCACCTTTGGAATGCTCCAGTGTATGGTGGGCCTCATATATCATTCTCCAGAGTATAGTGCTCCCCAAAAATTGCTGTCCCAACATTGAAAACAATTAAATAAGTCTTCTCACTAGGCAATCCCTGTACTAGTCTGGACTCCTCGTCGTCCCCATCTTCCATCTCACTGCACTTGGACTGTTTAGGCAGAGGGCGTACAGACGTGATGTCATCGCGCTCTCTGACCAGAATGTCACTGTCAGGAAACGCGGAAGACGACACGGCGGTGGAGCAGGGAGAGGTAAGTATTTCAACTTTGCAAGTGCTGTGATCCTGAGCAAGCAGGGGGGGCCCACTGGTTGGCGACGGCACTGGCACAGGACCCCTCATAGTACGGCGGTGTGTCTGACGGCGGGTGGGACCTCCCGCCCTCCCGCCCTCCCACCGGCAGAGACACTTTATCATACTATGAGGGGCCCTGTGCCAGTGCCGTCGCCCAAGAGTATGCCCCCCCACCTGCTCAAGGATCCTGCACTTTCATCTGCACCTTCCTCTTTGTCACCGTGTAAGGTGGTATAGTATGAGGGAAGGGGAACCTGAGTTCCATCAGGGTTAGATTCTGGCTGTGTAGAGTGCGAAGGGAATGTAGTGGTCTTTGTCAATGTACCAGCAGAATCATCTAGCCGTGGCTAGGCATCAGTGCACTTGTGGCTCCCCCAGGAGTACGGACACCACAGTGGCATTACCTTCCTCCTAGGGAGTGTGATATCATGCTTTGGAGCAACGAAGGATCTCGCTAGCAGTTAAATCAACACACAACACAGTTCCCATTCCAGGCCAGCAGGGAGACCTCTGATCCTGACTGCTGAGGAGCTACTCTCTGTGGTCGGGAGGAGGTAAGTTAGGGCAGTCTGTGAAGGTAAGGGGAAGTGTGTGGACATGAGAAGGGGAGCTGGAGGATGAGCAGAGTTAAGGCTCACTCCTAGCTGGAGCGTATGGTCGGGATTCCTGTCTCCGAGTTTGAAGGGACACTGACGGTCCTGCAGCAGAAACCAGAAGTAGCAGCTGTAAATGCTCTGTTCCCAACTAAGGCTTGGAGGCCCCAGCAGCGACATGTGTGAGCCAGAAGGAAAAGGCTTTGGCTGCCTGCCATACGAGAAAGTTCCAAAAGAGAGTCAACAGGGGGAACTTCCGTGAACTCAGTACTGTGAGTACTTCAAATAAGCGCTAGAATGGAGGCCACACTACCTATCTGCATAGAGAGAATTCCAAATTTGCTTCCAGGCTGACCAACTCGTTCTCCATCTGTAGTCTGGTTCCTGGATGGCACTTACCAAGTACAGGTAAAGGAACTGCATGACTGTGTCTGTCATCTTTCTCCTGCGCCTGGCGCATGGCTCTGCTACATCCTGCACTGCACACCATCTACCAACTCTTTCATCTGCCCTGCGACTATGGCCCTACCTGTGCAGGGCTTCTACATCTTAGCTGCACCACAACATCTGTCCCAGAGAAGCGACACTGCAGCGCGGGTCAATCTGATCAGAAACCACAGGTGGCGTCACGTATCATTCACCTACAAATGTTATTCACCCCTTTGCATGGATGCCCAGGGCCACGGAACGGGTCATCACCACCAACGTGACACATCCCTCCGAGACACCGGCCCCTGTACCGATTAACCCCACTGCCCTGGCTGGCCCCCCACACTCCATGTCAGATTCATCGTGGACTGGGGAATTCACGATTTGACTTGATAACCCAGGCATGGTATGATAGAAAGAGCTACATGGACTAATGTGAAGTGTGGCCTGCTGCATCATTCACTTTTGGTGGGGGTGAAGGACACAAGGAAAGGGGTTCTTCCTGACCAGGAGCCAGCACTTGAAGACTCAGTGCTTGCATTTTTTTAAACTTCAGAAGAGGAGGGCATATTTGCTGGAGTCTGCTTCGGCAATGTAAGCCAAAACCAGTTCCTCATGCTCCGGTTTTAAAAGCGGTTAACCTACTCCCAGAAAAGGTAGCCTTCCAGGCGTTCCAGAGCCAGACCATGACGCAGGCTCAACACCTCCTGCCTTAGCTGCTATTGTGCTTTTGCCACTACCAGCAGATGCACCACCACCATCAGCACCAGCTGGCCCCCCCACGTCCGCAGCCTCTTCCACCAAACTTCAAAATGTTGCAGATAGAGTTGAGCGAAACGGGTCAAAAAATTTCAAAAGTCGCCGACTTTTGGCAAAGTCGGGTTACATGAAACGAAACCCGACCCTAGGATGAGGTTGGCCACGAGGTCGGCGACCTAAGCGCCAAAGTCGCGTTTCAAAAGTTGTTTTGCGCTCTTTTTCAGCCAATCAGGATCCACGGACACTGTGGGCAACGTGATGACATAGGCAGGGGTCACCACCATCTTTCAGAAGGGCATGCAAGTGATTGGCTTGCTTTGGTGGGCGTCACAGGGGGTATAAAAGGGCATGCACGCCGACCGCCATATTACTCATGCTGATCTCAGAATAGGGAGAGTTGCTGCTGCTGATGATTTTGTAGGGAGAGCGTTAGGCAGGGAAGAAGACACCAAAAACTGCTTCTGCTGCTAGCGATTTTGCCTGTACAACACACCAGTCACTGTGTGTGCAGTGCAAGTGGAGGCTATATTTTGCTGGATCAGCGGTGTTGGTTGTTAGGCTGCCTTCTAAGGCTTCCTGACGGCTGCATTGTTGTCTACCCACTGCTCTGCAAACTGCTTTTTTAAAAGCAATCCCAATTTTTTTTTTTTGTCCTGGTGAGGTACTGAGCGTGCATTTTTTCACACCATACAGCGGTGCACACTCCTCACACAGTACCGTGTAACGGCTGTTATCACAGCCACAGTGAAGCTATCTGTGTGTCACTCTGTAAGGATAAGTCGAGGACATGTTCCGTTCTTACAGACCTGCACCTTCTAGTTTTGTCTAGCTTTCAAACAGTTAAATATATTTGCTGTTCGATCACATTCAAAACTATAGAGAGACAGCGTGTGTCAGTCCGTATACTTAAAAAACACGGAGCTTGACAATTTTACGTACACCGGACAGCCGTGTACGTGCACGCTCCTCTCTCAGTACCATATAACGGCTGTTATCACGGCCACAGTGAAGCTATCTGTGTGTCGCTCTGTAAGGATAAGTCGAGGACATGTTCCGTTCTTACAGACCTGCACCTTCTAGTTTTGTCTAGTTTTCAAACAGTTAAATATATTTGCTGTTCGATCACATTCAAAACTATAGAGAGACAGCGTGTGTCAGTCCGTAAACTTAAAAAACACGGAGCTTGACAATTTTACGTACACCGGAAAGCCGTGTACGTGCACGCTCCTCTCTCAGTACCGTGTAACGGCTGTTATCACGGCCACAGTGAAGCTATCTGTGTGTTGCTCTGTAAGGATAAGTCGAGGACATGTTCCGTTCTTACAGACCTGCACCTTCTAGTTTTGTCTAGTTTTCAAAGAGTTAATTATATTTGCTGTTTGATCACATTCAAAACTATAGAGAGACAGCGTGTGTCAGTCTGTATACTTAAAAAACACGGAGCTTGACAATTTTACGTACACCGGACAGCCGTGTACGTGCACGCTCCTCTCTCAGTACCGTGTAACGGCTGTTATCACGGCCACAGTGAAGCTATCTGTGTGTCGCTCTGTAAGGATAAGTCGAGGACTTGTTCCATTCTTACAGACCTACACTCTAGGGAGATTCCTATTCTGCCCAATTCTATATACACCTTGTAGTTTGTCATACACTAGCCAATTTCTGCCTGTGACATAGCGCTGTGATATTCACTGGGCCTCACACAATCCAAAAGTGTCCAGTGTCCACAAGTGTGTGCAGAAATTCAAAATCTCCGTTATCCTCTAGTGACATTTTTCACACCTGCAACATCGAGCCTGTGACATAGCGCTGTGATATTCAGTGGGCCTCACACAATCCAAAAGTGTCCAGTGTCCACAAGTGTGTGCAGAAATTCGAAATCTCCGTTATCCTCTAGTGACATTTTTCACACCTGCGACATCGAGCCTGTGACATAGCGCTGTGATATTCAGTGGGCCTCACACAATCCAAAAGTGTCCAGTGTCCACAAGTGTGTGCAGAAATTCAAAATCTCCGTTATCCTCTAGTGACATTTTTCACACCTGCGACATCGAGCCTGTGACATAGCGCTGTGATATTCAGTGGGCCTCACACAATGCAAAAGTGTCCAGTGTCCACAAGTGTGTGCAGAAATTCAAAATCTCCGTTATCCTCTAGTGACATTTTTCACACCTACAACATCGAGCCTGTGACATAGCGCTGTGATATTCAGTGGGCCTCACACAATCCAAAAGTGTCCAGTGTCCACAAGTGTGTGCAGAAATTCAAAATCTCCCCTGTCCTATAGACACCTTGTACCTTGTTTTACATTACTATATAGTTTGTTGGATTTTGTCTACATTTCTACCAAAAGAGAGGATGGCTGGTGGAAGAGGCCGTGGAATTGGGCGGGGGTTGGCAGCTGGTAATGATGGTGTTGGTGGTGGATCTGATGGTAGTGGCAAAAGCAAAATAGGACCGAATGCAGGAGGTGCTGAGCCTGCGTCATCGTCTGGCTCCACAAGGCCTCGAAGGCTTAGTTTTCTAGGAGTTGGCAAACCGCTTTTAAAGCCAGAGCTTCAGGAAAAAGTTTTGTCTTACATTGCTGACTCAGCCTCCAGCTCTATCGCCTCCTCTTCTGAAGTTGTAAAAAATAAAAGCACTGAGTCGTCATTGGAGGCTCATGTTCATGAACCACACCTTTCCTTGTGTCCTGCACCCCAACCAAGATTGAAGGATGACGCAGGCCATACTACTGATTACTCCATGGAGCTGTTTTCACATACCATGCCTGGATTATCAAGTGAAATGGCGAATTACCCAGGCCAAGATGAATCTGACATGGAGTGCACTGATGCATAGCCACTGATAGATGATTCTGCTGGTACATTCACTCAGAGCACTACATTGTCCTCGCAGTGTACAGAGCCAGATTCTGACCCTGATGAGACTCAGGTGCCCCTTCCTGCACACTATACCACCATACACGGTGACACAGAGGAAGGTGTACATGACATTGAAGAGGAGGTGATGGATGACCCAGTTGTTGACCCAGATTGGCATCCATTGGGGGAAGAGGGTGCTGCTTCCAATAGCTCAGATGAGGAGCAGGAGCATCCACAGCAGACATCGACATCGCAACAGCTGTTATCTGGCAGGCCCGGAGCACTCCAAAGACAGGTTCCAAAAATCAAAAGAGTTGCTGGACAGCTTGTCCAGACGGTCAAAATATCACAGCGTGCTAGGCCGCAAAATGTCTGCCAAAGTAGGAAGAGTGCAGTTTGGCAATTTGTTTGAACAAAATCCTCATGATCAGGCCAAGGTTATCTGTAAGAAGTGCGCAAAGACCTTTAGCCGAGGGAAAAATCTGAAAAATTTGAATACCAGTTGCATGCTTAGACATTTAACCAGCATGCACTTGCAAGCGTGGACACAACACCAAACCTCAAGTACCACATGTGCAACTGATCACAAAGAAGGTAGTTAGCAACGCTACATTGTTTCCCCCACTGTAAGCCCACCGGTTAGCACAGCAGCAAATGTTGAGGTGTCGTTGCAAGGCCACAGAAGTCAGGGAATCCCACTGTTATATCAACGAAAGACTGAATCTAGGCCATCAGAAAGAACACCAACTCCATCACCATCATCAACCCTCTCTCAGTCCGCCCTGTCCACCGCTACTTCCGCCATATGCAGCTCTCAAGTCCAGCTCACCCTCCCAGACACTATGAGTAGGTCAAGAAAGTACTCAGTCTCTCATCTGCGTACACTGGGTTTGAACGCCCACATTGCCAATCTAATCTCGTTAGAGATGATGCCCTATCGGTTGGTGGAAAGCGCAGCTTTCCGCGAACTCATGGCCTATGCAGTACCACGCTATGACCTACCCAGTCGCCACTTCTTCTCTCGCAAAGCCATCCCAGCTCTCCACCATCATGTGAAAGACCGCATTGTCCATGCACTCAAGCAGTCAGTGAGTGGAAAGGTGCACCTCTCAACTGATGCATGGTCCAGTCGGCATGGCCAGGACCGTTACGTGTCCATCACTGCGCGCTGGGTTAATGTGGTGGATGCAGGGTCCACAGGGGACAGCGGTGGTGGGACAGTGCTGCCTAGCCCACGGTATAGAAAACAGTAGGCTGTAGGCATTCAACCCTCCTCCTCCTCCAGAAGCGAAAGCTCATCCACAGAGCGCAGTCGTACGAGCACTCCATCTGCAGCTGCCACTGTTGCACACGAGGTGTCCCCCTATCGAACAGCTAGTGGAAAGCATCAGCAGGCTGTGTTGCAGATGATGTGTTTGGGCGACAGACACACCGCCGAGGTGCTGGCCGAGTACTTTCAGCGACAAACTGAGTCATGGCTGGGCAGTGTACATCTTGAGGCAGGTAAGGTAGTTAGTGATAACGGCCGTAATTTTGTGGCAGCCATAGCCCTTTCAAAACTCAGCCACATACCTTGCTTGGCTCACACCTTGAACCTGCTGGTGCCTTGCTTCCTCAATAATTATCCGGAGTTAACAGCCCTGCTCCAGAAGGTGCGAAGACTGTGCGCGCACATCCGCCGGTCGCCCGTACACTCCATTCGTATGCAGAAGCTGCAGCGATTGCTCCACCTTCCCAACCACCGCCTCATTATCGACATTGGAACAAGGTGGAACTCCACCCTGCACATGGTTGAGCGGCTGTGCGAGCAGAGGCAGGCCATAATGCATTTGTGGGAGGATACACGGCCAGGCACTTTGAGAGCAGACATGGAGTTGACAGGTGTGCAGTGGTCAAAGCTGAAAGACCTCTGTAAAGTCCTTCAGTGTTTTGAGGAATGCACATGGCTGGTAAGCGCAGACGACGCCATCCTAAGCATGAGCATCCCACTTATGCGTCTGCTCATGCAAACTTTGACGCACCTTAAGGAGCAGGCGTCTGCAGCCAATGTTGACGAGGAGGAAGAGGTGGAGGGAATCCTTGATGACATTCAGCCATTGTCTGCTCAGGGACCTCTCCTGGATGAGGTGGAGGAAGAAGAGGAGAAGGAGGATGATAATGGGGATGATTACTTAGGGGAGGAGGATGCATCTCGTGGGGCAAGTGAAAACGTTGGCGTGGCAAGGTCGGGTACATGGTTTGTGCGTGACTGGAGGGATGTGGATTTGCCAGAAAGTGCTCCTCCACCCAGCACTCGCAGTGCATCATTGACATCGGGAACATTGGCCCACATGTCAGATTATGCCTTGCAGATCCTAAAAAGGGTCCCACGCATTGCCAAAATGATGAACGATGACGACTACTGGTTGGCCAGCATCCTGGATCCATGCTATAAAGGCAAATTACAAAACATCATGCCACAGGAGAACCTTGACCAAATATTGGCTACTAAACAAGCAACTCTGGTTAACCGGTTGGTTGAGGCATTCCCAGCACACAGCAGCGGTGATGGTTCTCACACGAGCCGTACGGGCCGGGGGCAGCTTGGCAGAGGTGTTCGTGGTGCACACAGCAGAAGTGGCATTGGAGACAGGGGTTTCATGACAATGTTGTGGACTGATTTTTCACGGACCGCTCACACAACTGGTAATACTGCATCGATGGAAAGTGACAGGAGACAGCAGTTGTCAACTATGGTTACAAACTACTTTTCCTCCCATATCGATGTTCTCCCGCACAGGTCATTCCCCTTTGACTATTGGGCCGCTAAATTGGACACCTGGCCTGAATTGGCACAATATGCCTTACAGGAGCTCGCTTGCCCAGCTGCAAGTGTGCTATCGGAAAGAGTCTTCAGTGCAGCTGGATCAATCCTGACAGAAAAAAGGACCTGTCTGTCAACCCAAAATGTGGATGATCTAACCTTCATTAAAATTAACCATGCAGGGTTTCCAAGGATTTTGTCCCACCTTCCCTTGATGACACATAGGTCGCCAGAAAAATGGCTTGCTTTGGTCCTCCTCCTATTCCGCGAACTTGACCTATTTCGCCTTTTGCAGCAGCTGAATGACCCACATCTACATATGCCACTTAGTAAACCTCCCTAAGTGGGCAGCCCCCCCATGGCCGGGGTCACCACCTAGCGCACAAAACCGTGCGAGTGCCGTTGCCCTGGACAGGTGGGCAGGCCGACTCTTGGGCGCGGGCACTGGCATAGGGTCCCTCATAGAGCAATCAAGTGTCTCTGACAGTGGTGGTGCACACCCGCCGTCAGACACACCGCCGTACTATGAGGGGCCCAGTGCCAGTACCGACGCCCACGAGTGTGCCCCCTTGCTTGGGCAGGGCCCCAGCATTTGCAATGTTTACCTCTCCCTGCTCCTCCGCTGTGTAGTCTGGGCTGTCAAATCCTTCAATGGGACTGCCACTACAAATTGATTGAACTGAAAGATGATGGTTAAGATGTAGCTATGTCCTGTCCTGCTGGCCGGCTCTAGCTCCAGATGATCAGTAGCTTCCATTTCTTATGGACGTCGACTCACAATTACATGCAGTGGTGGTTTATCATCAGCTTTCACAGTTTTCCTACTCACAAACATGTGACATTCCGGCGCACATTTCAAAATGTGCCCTCTCATGCCAATCAAATAGAATCGCCTACGGTCTGTGGCTTCTGTCTTTTGCACTCCAAAGTTACGTGACAGATCATGATAGCCAGTGAGCACCATGTTTACATCGCTCCCTGTGATAAAAATTGGATTGAGATGAGTAACAGTGATGGAATCAACGAAAGTGCGATACAGCAAGACTTTATTCACAAAAAAATGTTTTCACTGTCTCAACACACAAATTAATTGAGGGTCAGCATCACCTATGAGAATTGTGACAGAAGTTTTTCCCTTGAATAATAATTCCTAGATTTCTGCAATCAATAGCCTTTATGTCACTAATTGTATGCATCTCATTTCCTATTGCGGAGAGGCTGGACTGTATTACTGAGACAGAAATATATATGAAGATTTAAAATTAACACCAAAAGTATATAGTTGTATACGCCTCAAATGCATTTCCTTTTTTCCACTTTTTAGATTGCTGTGTAATCCATACTGAGAACACGGAGATTTTACATGTTTAAACTATGCTATATATACCTGCTATCCAGTGATAAAGTACCCTTTCTCAACTTTGTACAATCTGGACAAATCCATACTGGGCCTGAGAACATCTGAGTCTGCCTCCTGATCTATAGACATATATTTTTAATGTGTAAACTAGGCTACATATATACGTGTTATCCGGTGAAACTGTACCCTTTATCAACTTTCTACAATGTTGTTGAATCCATACTGGGCCTGAGAACGGCTGCCGAGCTGTTAAGCAAGCTACAGCACCTGTGGTTTGGACACGTAATTTTTTCAGGAATAATCTGAATCCCAGATCCCCATCACTAACGGAGTTCAGCAGGTTATCTGCACCTGTAAGCGACAAAAGCTGGTCCTTTTAGTGTAGCGTGCATGCAGCCCCGGACATGTACTGGAATGCTAGACCTGTTATTGCTCGATCCCACGTGCCACAGCCTCGCGTATCCCTCTAGTAAGCTTGACGCGTACAGCGGGGCCATGCCGGAGTCTCGGTCATTAACGGAATAAAGCTGAGAAATCGCTAGCACAACTACAAACGGACATACCACACCACACACAGAATCGACAAAGCTTGCAATCTGTCCATCTTTTCTGTAGCTTGTATGGTAGTGGTTTCCCGGGTGCAGTCCAATTAAGCCACAGGCTCCACTCCTGGTGGTGCCCTTTTGGACATTCCTTTAAGGTTCAGCTTTGCAATCATACTGCCCCCGGAAACCAAAAACTTTGCCTTCAGGGACGCTGTTTGGAGGTTCGTGGGAATAACGCCGCCCGATCAGCAGTCGGCATATGGGTCGTCCTCCCAGGGCTGTGGGGTACTCGGTACCAGGCCGGTGTCAGTGGGATGTGTCACAGCAGCGGTGACCCAGACGGTGGCCCTGGGTGCCCATGTAAATGGCGTGGTATAATGGTAAAGAGTTTATATAGATAGTTTGACGCCACCTGTGGTGTTCGGCAACATAGATGTTATGCCGACGCTGCATGCAGATCCTCTGGGACTGATGGTGTTGTGCAGCAAAGATGGTGAAGCTCCCCAAAGGTGGAGCTGGAGTCCCAGGGAAGTGTAGATGTAGTGATGAGGGAAAGGCACAGGCGGTGTAGGTGCTGGTACCCAGATGTAGCGGTGCTGGAATAACTGTAGGACACCAGAGCGTGCAGTTCCAAAGCTTTACTCACAGTCTGCAGGTTACACAGATGCCTGCCTCCGTGCTGTGTCCTCCGGGTCAGGACCTCTGCCAACCTCCGGGACCAGAATGGAAAGCTCACTTCCAACACTCCGCCAACATGTACCTTCCTGAACGTCTCCTTTCTAGCGCTTGTGGGGGAAGCACTCACAGGACCGTGGTTCACTGAAACGCCTCCTGTCTAACAGATGTTCCTCAGACTTTACTTGTATGGCAGACTGCTGTAGCCTTTTCCTTCTGCCTCGCACACGTCGATGCTTGGGCCTCCGAGCCTTAGTTGGGTACAGAGCATTTATAGCTGCTACTTCCCCCGGTTTCTGCTGCAGGAACGTCAGTGTCCCTACAAACTCGGAGACCGGAATCCAGACCATGCGCTCCAGCTAGGAGTGAGCCTTAACTCTGCTCATCCTCCAGCTCCCCTTCTCACGTCCACACACTTCCCCTTCCCTGCACAGAGTGCCCTAACTTACCTCCTCCCGACCACAGAGAGCAGCTCCTCAGCAGTCAGGTTCAGAGGTCTCCCTGCTGGCCTGGAGTGGGAAATGTGTTGTGTGTTGGTTTCACTGCTAGAGAGATCCTTCGTTGCTCCCAAGCTTGACAACACACTCCCTAGGAGGAAGGCAATGCCACAGTGGCGACCGTACTCTTGGGGACACCACAAGTGCACTGAGGCCCAGCCACTGCTGGATGATGCTGCTGGTACATTGACCCAGACCACTACATTCCCCTCGCACTCTACACAGCCAGAATGTGACCCAGAGGAAACTCAGGTTCCCCTTCCCGCATACTATACCACCTTATACGGTGACAAAGAGGAAGGTGCAGATGAAAGTGCAGGTTCCTTGAGCAGGTGGGGGGGCATACTCATGGGCGATGGCACTGGCACAGGGCACCGCATAGTACGCAAAAGTGTCTCTGCCAGTGGGAGGGCCTAAACAGCCAAGTGCAGTGAGATGGAAGATGGGGACGACAAGGAGTTCAGAGTAGTGCAGGGATTCCCTAGCAAGGAGACTTATGTAATTGTTTTCAATGTTGGGACAGCAATTTTTGGGGAGCACTATACTCTGGTGAATGATATATGGGGCCCACCATACACTCGAGCATTCCAAAGGTGGACATCAGACACTGGAGCAGCATTTACAAGGCCCATTATACACTAGAGCAGTAGAAATGGGGCCTATTATATATGGAGCATTATTTGGGCCCATAAGACAGTGGAGCTTCATCCATTGGGACCAACATATACTGTAGCATTATGTGGAGCTCATCATATACGGTTTGAAACATTATATGGGAATGATTCCGTATGGAGAAATATATGGGCCTCATTACTCTGTATAGCGCACTAAGCGCTGGCAATAATACTGTATGGAGTTATATACTGTCCGTTTGTGGAGGTATTGGAGAATTTAAAATGGATATCAGTCATGAGATGTAAGAAGTGAAGTATTTTTCATTGTACTATACTGCTATTTCTCTGCCATATCGGAACATCATGAGTTGTGGTATGTGTTAAAGGGGCGCTCTTTGGCCCTGGGCCCACGAAAACCTGGAGCCAGCCCTCCCCCCCCCACAACTGTAGCCAAATAACCCCCATTTTTCAGTGCGTAACTTGTATTATGAAGTTAATTAAGGTTGACAAGCTTCAGTAACAAGAATTTATGCTTTTGGCATTCTAATGGGCACTGTTGGTGTGTTTCCTGTCCTCCTCTCACTGCCGACTTTAATTCTCCATTGACTTACATTGGGTTTCGTGTTTCGGGACGACCCCGACTTTTCCCTATAGTCGGCCGATTTTGCTCGACCCGACTTTTGGAAAAGTCGGGTTTCATGAAACGAAACTCGACCCTAAAAAACCAAAAGTTACTCAACACTAGTTGTATAACATGAACCCAAAATAACATCAGATATAGGGTACTGTATGAGAAGCGTACAGCTCTATACAGTCAAAGGATGATTGTCAATCTCCCTATATATACCATCAGTCACACAGAGACGCTCACAGGTTCAGTATGGATTAGACAAGAATATAAAAAGTAGAAAAAGTGTACAGTATCATCAGATAGCAGATATATATAGTATAGTTTAAACATTCTAAATCACTGTAGATATTTCATGAGGCAGACACAGACGCTCTCAGGCTCAGTATGGATTACAACACAATATAAAAAGCCGTAAAACGGTAATGGATCTGAAGAGTACAGCTGTACACAGTGTAGGGGTCATTGTTGTCAATCTCAGTATTTATTTTCACTGTCAGAAAATACCTCTCACTTGGTCAGTTTGGATTAGACCAGAATACAAAAAGCAGTAAATGGGTAATGTATCACAAGCGTAGAGCTGTATACACTAGTGTTGGGGTAATTTTTAAATGTACATCTAAATTGCAGGAGTAACCCACAGACTGTCACATGCTCAGGATGGATCACACCACAATATAACAAAAAGATCCGCAAGAAATAATCACACATGTGGGACAATGTTCCAGGTGTCAATGATACACTTAGAGTGGTGGGTGGAGGAGGACTTCCTGGCAGAAAGGGTACAGTATCACCAGATGCCAGGTATATATAGCATAGTTTAAACATTAAAAATGTACGTCTATATATTCAGGAGTAGTGTTGAGCCACCCCGCTAGTTTTCCAGTTAGTTTGGGTTCATCGAACACGAGGCAAGTTCGTCGAATGTCTGTCGAACGTTCGACGAACAACGTCGAACACCTTTGAAAACAATGGCAGGCAAACACAAACACATACAAACACATAGAAAGCAATTACAAAACACCTTAAAAGGTGTCCCAAAGCAGACAAAATGCTCAGAAGACACAAATAACATATGGAAAAGGGCAACTACATAGAGAAAAGAGGTGGAGGAGTAAAAGGAGGAGGAGACATAGATATAGGGATGTCATGCCCTTATGAAGACAAGAAAGGGTGGAATAAAAATGTAAAATACCAAAAAACAGTAAAGATCTGAAATTGAAGTCGATCATATACCGTCGGACTTCCCACCATAAATTAGGCCAACTGCTTATCGGGCGGCTTTATTCCCACGAACCTCCGAACAGTGTCCATGAAGGCAAAGTGTTTGGTTTCCAGGGGCAGTATGGTTGCAAAGCTGAACCTTAAAGGAATGTCCAGAAGGGCACCACCAGGAGTGGAGCCTGCGGCTTAATTCGACTCCACCCGGGAAACCTCAACCATGCCAGCTACAGAAAAGATTGACAGATTGCAAGCTTTGTTGATTCTGTGGGTGGTGGTGGATGTCCGTTTTTAGTTGTGCTAGCGATTTGTCAGCTTTATTCTGTTAACGAACGAGACTCCGGCACGCCCCCACGGTACGTGTCAAGCTTACTAGAGGGACACGAGAGGCTCTGGCACGCGAGATCAATATATAGCAGGTCTGTCATGCCCTTACATGTCTTGGGCTGCATGCGCGCTACACTGAAAGGTCCAGCGTGTGTCGCTTACAAGTGCAGATAACCCGCTGAACTCCGTTAGTGATGGGGATCTGGGATTACAATTCTTCCCCGCGAACGAGGATTTCCCAGTAAGTGCAGGTCAACCGGAATTCCGGAATTAGGCCTAACCGGCATTCCAGAAAAAAATGAAAAAATTAAGTGTCCAAACCACAGGTGCTGTAGCTTGCTTAACAGCTGGGCTCCTATGCTGAGTAGCACGCAGTTCTTACATAAACAGGCGGCATAGCATGGTTCACTGGTGGGCTCCTCTGCTGAGTAGCAGACAGTGCTACAATGCCCAAAAGGATTTTCTGGACAAGATGCGGTAAATAATAATTAGAAACACACACGGTGTAGCTCCTTGACAGGTGTACTACACCGCTTGCTACCAGACACCGCTACTATGCCATGAAGCAGTCTACTAACATTGAAAACCATTATTAATGTGAAAATGAAGTTACGCTTTTGGTGAACGAACCGTTCTCAAACGGAACCTCGAACAGCCGAATTTTAAGCAAAGTGTTCGAGTTCGACGAACGGCTCGAACACCGCCCAAAACAGCTGGAATTTTAACTTGGCAAACAGGTCAACTCGAACACCGCTCATCTCCAATCAGGAGGCAGACTCAGACGTTCTCAGGCCCAGTATGGATTTGACAAGATTGTAGAAAGTTGAGAAAGGGTACAGTATCACCCGATAACAGGTATATATGTAGCATAGTTTACACATGAAAAACCTATATCTATATATCAGGAGGCAGACTCAGAGGGTCTTAGGTCCAGTATGGATTTAACGTGATTGTATAAAGTTGAGAAAGGGTACAGTATCACCGGATAACGGGTATATATAGCATAGTTTAAACATTAAAAACCTATGTCTATATATCAGGAGGCAGACTCAGACGGTCTCAGGCACAGTATGGATTCGACGTGATTGTAGAAAGTTGAGAAAGGGTACAGTATGACTGGATAGCAGGTATATAGCAAGTTTAAACATTAAACATCTGCGTTTATATTTCCGGAGTCCGACAAAGACACTCACAGCCTCAGTATGGATTAGACAAGAATCTAAAAAGTAGAAAAAGGGTTATGTATTTGAAGCGTACACCAGTATACACTGTTGGAGTATTTTTAAATCTTCATATATATTTCAGTCTCAGTAAGACAGTCCAGACTCTCCGCAAGAGGAAACGAGATGGATACAAGTACAGACGGAAAGTCGACTGATTGTAGAAATTTTAGAATTGCTAATCACTGTAAAAACTCCCAGGAGAATTCTCAGAGGCAATGCTGACCCTCAATTACTTTGTCTGTGGAGACAGCGAAAACAGTTCTTTTGAAGAAAGGTTTGCTGTATCGCAGTACCGTGGAACCCATCACCGTTACTCATCTCCATAAAATTGTGATCACATGGACAGATGTAGACATAGTCCTCACTGCCTATCATGATCTGTCAGGTAACTTTGGAGTGCAAAAGACACAAGCCACAGGCCGTAGGCGAGTCTATTGGATTGGCATGAGAGGACACATTTAATAATAATAATCTTTATTTTTATATAGCGCTAACATATTCCGCAGCGCTTTACAGTTTGCACACATTTTCATCACTGTCCCTGATGGGGCTCACAATCTATATTCCCTATCAGTATGTCTTTGGAGTGTGGGAGGAAACCCACGCAAACACGGGGAGAACATACAAAATCCTTGCAGATGTTGTCTTTGGTGGGATTCGAACCCCGGACTCCAGAGCTGCAAGGCTGCAGTGCTATCCACTGAGCCACCGTGCTGGCCGATGGCTCAGTGGTTAGCGGAATGTCACACGTCTGTGAGTCGGAAAACCGTGAAAGCTGATGATAAACCACCACTGCATCTCATTGTGAGTCGACGTCCATAACAAATGGAAGCCATTGATCATCTGAAGATAGAGCCCAGCAGAAGAGGGCATAGCTACGTCTTAACCATCATCTATCATTTCACCAAATTTGTATTGGCAGTCCCAGTGAAGCATTTAACAGGCCAGACTACACAGTGGTGGAGCAGGGAGAGGTAAGTATTGCATGTGCTGGTGCCCTGAGCAAGCAGGGGGGGCCCACTCATGGGTGGCGGTACTGGCACAGGGCCCCTCATAGTACGCCGTGTGTCTGACGGCGGTTGTGCACCCCCACCATCAGAGACACTTGATTCTACTATGAGGGACCTTGTGCCAGTGCTGTTGCCAAAGAGTATGCCCACCCACCTGTCCAGGGCAACGGCACTCGCACGGGTGCGTGCGCCAGGTGGTGACCCCGGCCCTGTGGGGGGAGGCAGCCCAGTTAGGGAGGTGGAAAAAATGGCATATGTTGATGTTGGACATTCAGCAGCTGAAAATGGAGTAATTGGAGAAGTCTGCGGAAGAGGAGGACAAAAGCAAGCCATTTTTCTGGCAACCTACGTGTCAGCAGAGTTAGGGAGTTTTAGAAAGTGGCATATGTTGATGTTGGACATTCAGCTGATGCAAAAGGCGAAATAGGTCAAGTCCCAGGAAGAGGTGGACCAAAGCAAGCCATTTTTCTGTCACCCTATGTGTCATCAGGGGAGGGTGGGACAAAATCCTTTGAAACCCATGCATGGTTCATTTTAATGAAGGTTAGATCATCAACATTTTGGGTCGACAGACGGGTCCTTTTTTCTGTCAGGATTGATCCAGCAGCACTGAAGACTCGTTCAGATAACACACTAGCAGCAGGGCAAGCGAGCTCCTGTAAGGCATATTGTGCCAATTCAGGCCAGGTGTCAAGTTTACTGGCCCTATAGTCAAAGGTGAATGACCTGTGAGGGAGAACATCGATATGGGAGGAGAAGTAGTTTGTTACCATAGTTGACAACTGCTGTCTCCTGTCACTTTCGAACGATGCAGTATTACGAGTCATGTGAGCAGTACTTGAAAAATCAGTCCACAACATGGTCATGAAACCCCTGTGTCCAGCGCCACTTCAGCTGTGTGCACCACGAACACCTCTTCCATGTTGACCCCTACGGCTCGTTGGAAAAACATCACAGCCGCTGTGTGCTGGGAATTCCTCAAAGTTGCTTGTTTGTTAGCCAATATTAGGCCGGTTTCACACTAGCGCATTTTCAGCGCGCGCACGGCCGCGGGTAGCTCCGCCCCCGATCCGGCTCTCTGCCCGGCGTGCCCGCCCCTTCCTTGTAGCGCCGCCTCCTAGCGGACAGCGGCGCCTGCGATCGGCGCACCCTATCTTTAGTATAGGGTGCGCCGATCGTGCGCAGGCCGTGCGCTAGTTGCGCTTTGACCTGCGCTGCGCACTTTTGACGGTGCGCCGTGCGCGCCAAAATCCGAAAAGTTTGATTTTGGCGCGCACGGCGCACCGTCAAAAGTGCGCAGCGCAGGTCAAAGCGCAACTAGCGCACGGCCTGCGCACGATCGGCGCACCCTATGCTAAAGATAGGGTGCGCCGATCGCAGGCGCCGCTGTCCGCTAGGAGGCGGCGCTACAAGGAAGGGGCGGGCACGCCGGGCAGAGAGCCGGATCGGGGGCGGAGCTACCCCCGGCCGTGCGCGCGCTGAAAATGCGCTAGTGTGAAACCGGCCTTAGCTCTAGGTTCTCCTGTGGCATGATGTTTTGGAATTTGCCTTTATAACGTGGATCTAGGATGCTGGCCAACCAGTAGTCCTTATCATTCATCATTTTGGCAATGCGGGGGTCCTTTTAAGGATCTGCAAGGCATAATCAGACATGTGGGCCAATGTTCCAGGTGTCAATGATGCACTGCGAGTCCTGGGTGGAAGAGCACTTTCTGGTAAATCAACATCCCTCCAGTCACGCACAAACCCTGTACCTGACCTTGCCACACCAACATTTTTTCTTCCCCCCTGAGAAGCATCCTCCTCCCCAAAATAATCATCTCCATCCTCCACCTCTTCTTCCTCCACCTCGTCCACGAGACTTCCCTGAGCAGACAATGGCTGACTGTCATCAAGGCTTCCCTCCTCTTCTTCCTCCTCGGCTGCAGACGCCTGTTCCTTAATGTGCATCAAAGTTTGCATGAGCAGACGCATAAGTGGGGTGCTCATGCTTATGATGGCGTCGTCTGCGCTTACCAGCCGTGTGCATTCCTCAAAACACTGAAGGACTTTACAGAGGTCTTTCAGCTTCGACCACTGCACACCAGACGACTCCATGTCTGCCTGCAAACTGCCTGCCTGTGTATCCTCCCACAAATGAATTACAGCCTGTCTCTGTTCGCACAGCCTCTGAACCATGTGCAGGGTGGAGTTCCACTTTGTTGCAACGTCGATAATTAGGCGGTGCTTGGGAAGGTGGAGCAATCGCTGCAGCTTCTGCATACGACTGGAGTGTACGGGCGACCGGCGGATGTGCGAGCACAGTCTTCGCACCTTATGGAGCAGGGGTGTAAACTCCGGGTAATTATTGAGGAAGCACTGCACCACCAGGTTCAAGGTGTGAGCCAGGCAAGGTATGTGTCTGAGTTTTGAAAGTGCTATGTGTTGTGAGCTCATCTGTTCATTCATCTTTTGTGTCCGAGGATCTCCCTCTTCTGGTGAAGGAAGGTAGTGAGGCTGATTTAGATGAAAGAAGCCAAACACCTGATCAGGTGGATGGTGCCTGAGTAACGGGAACTTCAGACTGGATATAAGGCAGCCGACGCCCTTCTGAGTCGCTGGTGATTTCTCTGCTGGATTCTTGGAGACCAGTCTGATTGCTGCTTCCCAAAGATAAGTTTTTGCTCTGCTATTGAACTTATTAGTTTTGGTTTTGTTTTCTTTGTTTTTTGAAGTTCAACCATCCCCGGCTGGGGGTGTGCTGGATTCTTTTTCCTTGATCAGTGTTCTCTTTTGCTCTGCTTCCAGAATATTCTGAGTGCTGATATAGGGGTTGAAGTCTAGTGACTTCAGGGTCCTTTTTGCTTATCAGTTGTGTTGGTAATATTTTTAGCAGGGTTTTCTCTGATTGCAGACAGCAGCTTTTCTGTCCAGTCCTTTTTAGTTAGCTTGGGCCCCATTGTTTGCTCAACCTATCTTTCTATCTGTGTTAGTGTTTTCATCTTGCTTCACCATCATTATATGTTGGGGGCTGCCTATTGCTTTGGGGTCTGCTCTGGGGCAGTCAGTTTTTCCCTTTTCTCTCTTTAGGCTTATGTAGATCTCCGGCTGTGACGAGGTGTCTAGGATCACCGTAGGAACACTCCACGGCTACTGCTAGTTGTGTGATAGGATTAGGGGTCTGCAATCCGCTAGTTTCCAACCTCTCTGATTTTCTGGGCTGAGCTTGTGTTTTGTTTTTTCCTTCTTCGGTGACTCAATCATAACAGAATCACCAGCCATACCGCAGATTCTAGGGTACTCGAGAGCAGGAAGGAATTGTTTAAAAAAAAAGTGTCAGAATTTTTTTTTTGTGTGTGTATATTTTTTCATCTTTTTCTCTGAGGCCATAGGAGGAATATTTTTTTTTTTTGATGGAGTTTAAGCAATTGTCTGATCGTGTGGAGCAGCTTGCTGCTGAAGTGCGAGGAATTTCCGCCTATCTTGCTCATTCACACGCTGCTGAACCAAAAATCCCCACTCCTGATGTGTTTTTTGGGGATCGGTCTAAATTTTTAAATTTTAAGAATAATTGTAAATTATTTCTTGCCTTGAAGCCTAACTCATCGGGGAGCTCTGCGCAGCAGGTTAAAATTGTCATCTCCTTGCTGCGCGGCGATGCCCAGGATTGGGCGCTTTCTTTAGTACCAGATGATCCTATTCCAACTAATGTGGACGCATTTTTTCAGGCCTTGGGGTTGTTGTATGATGAACCTAATGCGATTGATCAAGCTGAAAAGACCCTGTTGGCATTGAGCCAGGGTCAAGATTCTGCAGAACTGTACTGTCAAAAATTCCGAAAGTGGGCAGTCCTCACCTCTTGGAATGATGGTGCTTTGGCAGCTCTCTTTCGGAAGGGTTTGTCAGAAACCGTAAAAGATACTATGGTGGGATTTCCTGTTCCCTCTGGTCTTGACGATTCTATGTCATTAGCCATTCAGGTTGATCGGCGTTTACATGAACGTAAAATTATACGGGAAATGCTGCCACCTGTTGAACAAATGTCTGAACCTATGCAACGTGATAGAGTTTTGTCTAGGGCGCAACGTCAGGAGTTCAGAAGGCGTAATAAGCTGTGTTTTTTCTGTGGAGATGCCTCTCATATTATTTCTGTTTGCCCTAAACGAGAGAAACGTTTTGCACACACATTTGCTGTAGGTGGTGTACAGCCTAAATTTCTTCTGGCAATTAGTCTGATCTGCTCCCTGACCACATTTTCTGCTAAAGCCTTTGTGGATTCAGGAGCAGCCTTGAACCTAATGGATTTAGATTTTGCTAAACGTTGTGGTTTCCCTATGACACCCCTGTGGACGCCTATTCCTTTGAGGGGGTATTGGTGCTACTCCTTTGGCGAAGAATAAACCTCAGTTTTGGACCCAGGTGATAATGCGGGTTGCCCCAGACCATCAAGAAAATTGCAGATTTTTGGTGTTGCATAATTTGCATGATACCATCGTGCTGGGGTTCCCCTGGTTGCAAATCCATAATCCAGTTTTGGATTGGAAATCTCTGTCTGTGGTGAGTTGGGGTTGTCGGTGTGCTCTTAGTGACACTCCTGTTTTCTCCACCTCTCCCCAGTCACATGAGGTTCCTGACTATTTGGCTGATTTTTATGATGTGTTTAGTGAGAGTAAGTCTGCATCTTTGCCTCCTCATAGGAGTTATGACTGTGCAATTGAGCTGAGTCCGGGGTGTAAATTTCCCAAGGGTCGACTTTTTAATTTATCTGTACCCGAACATGAGGCTATGCGTTCTTATATTAAGGAGTCGTTGGAGAAGGGTCATATTAGACCATCCTCTTCACCCTTGGGTGCTGGGTTTTTTTTGTGGCCAAGAAGGATGGTTCATTAAGGCCCTGTATTGACTATCGCTCCCTTAACAAAATTACTGTTAAATATCAGTATCCGTTACCCCTGATTTCTGACCTATTTTCTAGAGTTGAAGGTGCTTGCTGGTTTACCAAGCTTGACCTCAGGGGGGCGTATAATCTTATTCGCATTAAGCATGGGGCTGAATGGAAGACAGCGTTTAATACTCCGGAGGGACATTTTGAGTACCTGGTGATGCCTTTTGGGCTCACTAACGCCCCTTATGTCTTCCAGTGCTTCATGAACGATATTTTCCGGGACTTTGTGGATAAGTTTCTGATCATCTATTTGGATGATATTTTGATCTTTTCCAGGGATTGGGACTCTCATGTGGAACATGTTCGGACTGTGTTCCGGATTTTGAGGGAAAACTCCCTGTATGTTAAGGGATCGAAATGTCTTTTTGGTGCGTACAGAGGATTTCATTTTTGGGATTTATTTTGTCTCTGTCAACTATTGAAATGGACCCGGACAAGGTACAGGCCATTTATAATTGGGTGCAGCCCACTTCTTTGAAGGTTCTCCAGAAGTTTTTGGGTTTTGCTAATTTTTTTCGCAAGTTTATAGCCAATTTTTCTGTTATTGCCAAACCATTGACTGATTTGACCAAGAAGGGCGCTGATTTGCTGAATTGGTCTCCAGAGGCTGTTTTTTCTTTTCAGGAGCTGAAGCGGAAGTTCACTTCTTCTCCGGTTTTGCGACAACCCGATGTCTCACTTCCATTTCAGGTGGAGGTGGATGCTTCAGAGACTGGTGCAGGAGCTGTTTTGTCCCAAAAAGGTCCTGTAACATCTAAAATGAACCCCTGTGCCTTCTTTTCCCGAAAGTTCTCTCCTTCGGAACGCAACTGATGTGGGGAATCGAGAACTGTTGGCCATGAAGTGGGCATTTGAGGAGTGGAGACATTGGTTGGAGGGAGCTAGACATCAAGTTGTGGTCCTCACTGACCACAAGAATTTGATCTACCTTGAGTCGGCTAAACGCTTGAATCCGAGACAGGCCAGGTGGGCCTTGTTTTTCACACGATTTGATTTTGTGGTCTCCTTTCTCCCGGGCACTAAGAACGTTAAGGCTGATGCCCTCTCTAGGAGTTTTTTGGCCGATTCTCCTATTGTGACCAAGCCTGCTACCATTTTAGGTGAGGGGGTGTTCTTTCTACCATCTCGCCTGATTTGAGACGTGCTCTGGAGAAGTTTCAGGAGGATAAGCCTGAGCGTTGTCCCAGTTGTAGGTTATATGTTCCTGACCAGTGGAGGAGGAAAGTGATGTCTGAGGTTCATTGCTCCGCGTTGGCTGGTCATCCAGGTATTTTTGGTACTAGAGATTTGGTGAGTCGGTCTTTTTGGTGGCCTGCCTTGTCTCGTGATGTCAGAAATTTTGTGCAGTCCTGTGGGACTTGCTTCCGATCTAAGCCTTGTTCTCGTTCTAGTGGGTTGTTGATGCCTTTACCAGTGCCCAGGAGGCCATGGACCCATATTTCAATGGATTTTATTTCTGATCTGCCTGTCTCTCAGAGGATGACTGTTATCTGGGTGATTTGTGATAGATTCTCTAAGATGGTCCATCTTGTACCACTCCCTAAGTTGCCATCTTCCTCAGAGTTGGTGCCCTTGTTTTTGCAACAGGTGGTTTGCTTGCACGGGATTCCTGAGAACATTGTATTGGACAGAGGAGTTCAGTTTGTCTCTAGATTCTGGAGGACCTTTTGTTCCAAGTTGGGAATTCAGTTGTCCTTCTCCTCTGCATTTCACCCTCAGACCAATGGGCAGACGGAGAGAACAAACCAGACTTTGGAGGCTTATTTGAGATGTTTTCTATCTGCTGATCAGGATGATTGGGTCTCATTTTTACCCTTGGCCGAATTTGCTTTAAAAAATAGAGCTAGTTCTGCCTCTTTGATGTCACCCTTTTTCTGTAACTTTGGGTTTCATCCTCGATTTTCTTCAGGGCAGGTGGAGTCCTCTGCCTGTCCAGGGGTTGACACTGTGGTGGAAAGAATGCAGCAGATTTGGGACCAAGTGGTGGATAAGTTGTCTCTTTCCCAGGAAAAGGCCCAGCGGTTTTCTAACCAGCATAGGACCATTGGTCCCCGGTTTAAGGTGGGTGATATGGTCTGGTTGTCATCAAAGAATATCTCTATGAAAGTGGCTTCTCCAACGTTTAAACCTAGATTTATTAGACCTTACAAGATTTTGGAGATTATTAATCCGGTCTCTTTTCGGTTGGCTCTTCCTGTCACATTTAAGATTCATAATGTGTTTCATAAGTCCTTGTTGAAGAGGTTTGTTGAACCAGTGGTTCCTATGGCGGCACCTCCTGACCCTGTGTTGGTTGAAGGTAACATGGAATATGAGGTAGAGAAGATACTGGATTGCTGTCTGGCTAGACGGAGACTCCAGTATTTGGTTAAGTGGAAGTGTTATGGTCAGGAGGATAATTCCTGGGTCTCTGCCTCAGATATTCATGCCGAAAGATTGGTGCGTGCTTTTCATCGAGCTCATCCTGATCGGCCTGGTGGCTTGGATGAGGGTTCAGTGACCCCTCCTCAAGGGGGAGGTACTGTTGTGAGCTCATCTGTTCATTCATCTTTTGTGTCCTAGGATCTCCCTCTTCTGGTGAAGGAAGGTAGTGAGGCTGATTTAGATGAAAGAAACCAAACACCTGATCAGGTGGATGGTGACTGGGTAACGGGAACTTCAGACTGGATATAAGGCAGCCGACGCCCTTTTGAGTCACTGGTGATTTCTCTGCTGGATTCTTGGAGACCAGTCTGATTCCTGCTTCCCAAAGATAAGTTTTTGCTCTGCTATTGAACTTATTAGTTTTGGTTTTGTTTTCTTTGTTTTTTGGAGTTCAACCATCCCCGGCCGGGAGTGTGCTGGATTCTTTTTCCTTGATCAGTGTTCTCTTTTGCTCTGCTTCGAGAATATTCTGAGTGCTGATATAGGGGTTGAAGTCTAGTGACTTCAGGGTCCTTTTTGCTTATCAGTTGTGTTGGTAATATTTTTAGCAGGGTTTTCTCTGATTGCAGACAGCAGCTTTTCTGTCCAGTCCTTTTTAGTTATCTTGGGCCCCGTTGTTTGCTCAACCTATCTTTCTATCTGTGTTAGTGTTTTCATCTTGCTTCACCGTCATTATATATTGGGGCCTGCCTATTGCTTTGGGGTTTGCTCTGGGGCAGTCAGTTTTTCCCTTTTCTCTCTTTAGGCTTATGTAGATCTCTGGCTGTGACGAGGTGTCTAGGATCACCGTAGGAACACTCCACGGCTACTGCTAGTTGTGTGATAGGATTAGGGGTCTGCAATCCGCTAGTTTCCAACCGCTCTGATTTTCTGGGCTGAGTTTGTGCTTTGTTTTTTCCTCCTCAGTGACTCAATCATAACAGCCATGGCTGCCACAAAATTCCAGCCGTTATCACTAACTACCTTGCCTGCCTCAAGATGTAGACTGCCCAGCTATGACTCAGTTTGTCGCTGCAAGTAGTCGGCCAGTACCTCCGCGGTGTGTCTGTTGTCATCCAAACACAGCCTGCTGACGCTTACCACTAGCTGTTCGATAGTGGGACAACTCGTGTGCAACACTGGCAGCTGCGGATGGAGTGCTCGTGCGACTGCGCTCTGTGGACGAGCTTTCGCTTCTGGAGGAGGAGGGTCGAACACCTACAGCCAACTGTTTCCTATACCATGGGCTAGGCAGCACTGTCCCACCACCGCTGTCCCCTGTGGACCCTGCATCCACCACACTAACCCAGTGCGCAGTGATGGACACGTAATGGCCCTGGCCATGCCTACTGGACCATGCATCTGTTGTGAGGTGCACCTTTCCACTCACTGATTGCTTGAGTGAATGGACAATGCGGTCTTTCACATGCACGTGGAGGGCTGGGATGGCTTTTCACGAAAAGAAGTACCGACTGGGTAGGTCATAGCGTGGTACTGCGTAGGCCATGAGCTCGCGGAAAGCTTTTCTTTCAACCAACCGGTAGGGCATCATCTCTAACGAGATTAGTTTGGCAATGTGGGCGTTCAAAGCCAGTGTACGCGGATGAGAGGATGAGTACTTTCTTGTCCTACTCAGAGTCTCTGGTAGGGTGAGCTGGACTTGAGAGCTGCATATGGTGGAACTAGCGGTGGACATGGCGGACTGAGAGAGGGTTGGTGATGGTGATGGTGTTATCGGTGTTGCTGATGGCCTAGATTCAGTCTTTCGTAGCAATAATATTGTGATTCCATGACTGCTTTGCCCTTGCGATGACACCTCGACATTTGCTGCTGGTGGTGTGCAAACCGGTGGACTTACAGTTGGGGAAGCGATGTAGCGTTGCTGACTACCTTCATTCGGAGCAGGTGCATATGTGGTACGCGAGGTTTGGTAGTCTGTCCACGCTAGCAAGTGCATGGTGGTTAAATGTCTTAGCATGCAACTGGTATTCAAATTTCTCAGATTTTTCCCTCGGCTAAAGGTCTTTGCGCACTTCTTACAGATAACTTTTGCCTGATCATTAGGATTTTGTTAAAAAAAGTGCCACACTGCACTCTTCCTACTATGGAAGACATTTTGAGACCTTGCTCGCTGTGCTAATTTGACCATCTAGCCAAGCTGTCCTGCAACTCTTTTAGTTTTTGTAACACGTTTTTGGACTGCTACGGTCATGCCAGATAACAGCTGTTGCGATGTCATTGCCTGCTGCGGATCCTCCTCCGCCTCTTCTGAGCTCTTGGCAGCGGCACCCTCTTCCCCCAATGGATGCCAATCTGGGTCAACAACTGGGTCATCCATCACCTCCTCTTCAATTTCATGTGCACCTTCCTCTGTGTCACCGTGTAAGGTGATATAATATGCGGGAAGGGGCACCTGAGTTTCATCAGGGTCTGCTTCTGCCTCAGTACACTGCGAGGACAATGTAGTGCTCTGAGTGAATGTACCAGCAGAAAAATCTAGCAGTGGCTGTGCATCAGTGCACTCCATGTCAGATTCATCTTGGACTGGGGAATTCACGATTTGACTTGCTAAGGCTAGTTTCACACTTGCTTTTTTTTGCAGCGCGTTTTTCCCGCAAAAAAACGCATTAAAAAAACGCATACAAATGCATACAAACGCTGCGTTTTTTTCCAGCATTTTAATGCGCATGCAGGAAAAAAACGCAGCGTTTTTGCGCGTTTGTATGCGTTTTTTGTGCGTTTGCGTTTTTTTACAGATTTTGGAAAAACCCCACAAAAAAGAAAAAACAACCATTCAACAACACACAAGACCAATGGGACTTCATTGTGGGTGTGGTATGTTAATATATATAGACCCTGTCTACAGTATTCTTCACATTTGCTTGATTCTTCTCGTGACCATGGATCTGCGCTGGAAGAGTTTTCACTTCAACTTGGATTTGGACATCGCGATGGCTCAGGCGTATGCAGTTGCTTGCCATGAACAAAGGAAGAGAGAGAGGCAGCGAAGACGGCGGCGTATGTGGATACATCCGATTGTTGAACTCCGGGAGAGCCGTGGGGCATACCACACCCTCTACAGCGAGCTACGTGCAAACCCGGAGAAATTTACTGATTATATCCGGATGTCCCACGAAAGTTTCATGGATTTTCTTGCTCGTGTCCAACAATCCATCCGGAGACAGGACACACAGCTCCGTCGTGCGATTCCTCCTGAGGAACGGCTACTGGTGACATTACGGTATGTTTTAAAAACAAAGGGGTGTGGTCTGATGTTTTTTTTTGTAAATTTAGTATTCAAAACCTTGGGTAATTAGTTTTCGTGAATGTACTAATATTTTTTTTTATAGTTTTTAAAAATAATATACATAAATATTAATTTTACTTCTTTGTCTGTTCACAGATTCCTGGCGACTGGAGAAACCCTATCCTCACTACACTTCCAGTACCGTATTGGAATCTCTACCTTGTCTGGAATTGTTGCTGACACCTGCCGGGCTCTCTGGAATGTTCTTTGCCCAGAATTTATGCCCCTGCCCACCGCTGAAAAGTGGATGGAAATTGCTGACAAATTCTGGACAGTATGCAATTTTCCCAACTGTTTGGGAGCTGTTGATGGGAAACACATACGGATCATCAAACCCCAAAGAACGGGATCTGAGTACTATAATTACAAAAAGTACTTTTCAATAGTACTCATTGCAATTGCGGATGCCGGATGTATGTTTGTAGCAGTGGACATTGGAGCATTTGGCCGTGGTAATGACTCGCAGGCTTTTAAAAACTCAGACATGGGCCGGAGGTTGTATGGCAACCAATTTAATTTCCCTATGCCACGGCCTCTTCCTCACACCGAAGCTCCGCCACTGCCCTTTGTAATGGTTGGCGATGAGGCTTTTCAAATGTGCGGAAACTTACTGAAACCCTACTCCAGCCGGGACTTGGACCACACCAAAAAAAATTTTAATTACAGGCTGACCAGGGCCAGAAGAACTGTCGAGTGTGCTTTTGGGATTCTTGTTTCCAGATGGCGAATTCTGGGCACGGCCATTAATCTTAAACTTGAAACAGTCGATGAGGTGGTGAAGGCCTGTGTGGTTCTACATAACTTTGTGATGGCTAAAGAGCACCCGACCTTTGAACTGGACGATGATGCTCCTAACCCATTGCCTGAATTCACTCAGCACACTCTCAGGTCATCCGTTGAAGTTGGCCAAATGAGGGACAAATTTGCGGCCTACTTTATTTCTGATGTAGGACGGGTGCACTGGCAAGATGAAATGGTGTAATGTTGTTGTTTATGGTAATAAAAATCCTTATTTGATACCATTACTGAGTGCACTATATTTTTTAAACTCCAATTAATTAAAAAACTTCCCATGTATAACTGAATTTTGTTATGTTCACACACCTGGGCAGGTAAATACACATACGAGTTAAAATGCAGCATTGCTAGTCTGCGTGAAATATATTGGAATGAACAAAGCTGCAGGCCATGAATCAGGAAACCATTTTTTTTCAAGAGAAAATTGTGCAACTAGTTTAAAACAAAGTATGTGATTTTCTCAAAACACAACCCTCAAAACCCAACCCCAATGAAAGTCCATGGGGAATACAAGTCAGCATTGAGTGGATGAATGTAATCTGCTCATGTAATCTGCTCCATTACAAGTTATTACACTAGGCCTTGGAATGACTATACTAGGCCGTGGTATGAGTATAGTAGGCCTTGGGGCTAGTAGTATAGTAATATGTGAAATACCACGGCCTAGTATAGTCATAACAAGGCCTACTCGATTTTGGCCAACTAGTATCTTGTTTCACAAAAAACAAACGGGTGAAACTTGACAAGTTTCAACAGTTTGAAAATAGATTCTAGTTGGTAAAACTAGAGTTATTACACTAGGCCTTGGAATGACTATACTAGGCCGTGGTATTTCAAATATGAGTACAGTAGGCCTTGGGGCTAGTAATATAGTAATATGTGAAATACCACGGCCTAGTATAGTCATACCAAGGCCTACTGTAATAACTCGATTTTTAACAACTAGCATCTTGTTTCACAAAAAACAAAGTGGTGAAACTAGAAAGAAACTTATTTTTTAGACAAGTTTCAACAGTTTGTTTTTCATGAAACCAGATTCTATTTGGTAAAACTAGAGTTATTACACTAGGCCTTGGAATGACTATACTAGGCCGTGGTATTTCAAATATGAGTATAGTAGGCCTTGGGGCTAGTAGTATAGTAATATGTGAAATACCACGGCCTAGTATAGTCATACCAAGGCCTACTGTAATAACTCGATTTTTAACAACTAGCATCTTGTTTCACAAAAAACAAACTGGTGAAACTAGAAAGAAAATTATTTTTTAGACAAGTTTCAACAGTTTGTTTTTCATGAAACCAGATTCTATTTGGTAAAACTAGAGTTATTACACTAGGCCTTGGAATGACTATACTAGTCCATGTTATTTCACATATGACTATACTAGCCCTTGGGTTGGTTTTTAACATGTATTTACCCATCAGTGTGTGTGAGCGGCGCAAACAACATTAATGAAACTTATTAATGGTGAACCACAAATGTAAATTTATTTTTTATCACAAAAAAAAAACTAAAAATTATTTTTTACGGCGTTTGGGGGCAGATGGTTTCAATTTGGGGGTGTGCAGGGAATATGCAACACTTGCAGTTGAAGACGGTGTTTGAGGGGAAGGGGCAACAAAACTTGTGGGGGAAGGTAGTCCAGTTAAGGGAATTAAACTTTGAACACTTGTAGGAGAGGAAATCTGTTCAGGTACATTAGTTGTAATGGCATGTCGCCGTAGGCTTGTGTGCCTGGACCGACTTTGGCCCAATGCCCGCCTTGATTGATTTCGCCTTGAAGTAGGGGCAAATATGGAATGTAGGTCCCCCGTCTGCTGGTATGGCAGCTGCTGCTGAGGTGGCGGCTGCTGCTGCAGAGGTGGCGGCTGCTGCTGAGGTGGCGGCTGCTGCTGAGGTGGCGGCTGCTGCTGAGGTGGCTGCTGCTGCTGAGGTGGTTGCTGCTGCTGCTGAGGTGGCGGCTGCTGCTGAGGTGGCGGCTGCTGCTGAGGTGGCGGCTGCTGCTGAGGTGGCTGCTGCTGCTGAGGTGGCTGCTGCTGCTGAGGTGGCTGCTGCTGCTCTTCGTTGTCAGTGCTCGTCCTTGCAGGAGGACTGGTGGCGGCAGTGATGGCCCAGGTTTGCAGAGTGGTGGTGGCAGGGCTACTACATGTTGTTGTAGCGGCAGGGCTGTTCCATGTTTGCCTAGTGGTGGCTGAGCTCCACGCATGCATGGGATTGGCGGTGGTGCTCCAGACAGGAGCAGCGCTTGCCATGGTGGTGTCGGTGAAGTGACCAGCTGCACTCAGACTTGTGGTGGTGTAACGGTGGGTGTCCTGGCTTTGAATAGAGGTGTCCGTGCAGTGGTATGCAGCACAAGTCGGTAGTGAGGTGAAGCGAGTCAATGGTGGCACAGGTGGAAAGGACACCACTGACTGCTGACCGTACCGATTATGCTGCATAGCCTGCAAGAAAGCATTGTTGCAGGCCTGCAGCACATTCAGCTGTTGATCAGGACTAAGGTGTTCCGCCATGCCCTTTTCAATCTTACTAAAAAAATGGTGTGCTGGTCTGTTGAGGTCGGCCTCCAGACGGTCAAGGCGCTGTTCTACAGAATTGAAGCGGTGTTCAAAGTGGTTAAAACCACGTTCCATGAGTGCAAAACCGCTTTCAACTCTGTCGGACAGTGACTTGAGGCTGGAATTAAATGTCTCGCTCAAATGCATAAACTCGGGCAAGACATTCCTGTCCAAGGCCCTCTGCCGCTGGTGGGTAGTGCCCGCATAACCAGTGGCAGAGACCTGGGACAGGGGAACACCTGATGGCCCAGCTTCCTGGTCACCAGCTGTGTGTGTGGTTGACCTGCAAGGTGCTTCCTGGCTGTCGGATGGCTGGGACGGGTCAGAGGACGTCCGAGGAAGGACCGCTCCAGGGCCAGGTTGCAGGGTGCTGCTCCAGGTGCTGTGGAAGAAAGGAAAATCATTACTACCATGCCTTTACAAGAAGCATCAGCTGTGGATTAGAAAAACACAGATTAATAAAAATAAAAACCCAAAATGTATAATACTTACGATCTTGTGGCAAGGACCGGTCTTAGGAACTGCAACGCGTGATAGTGACGGTATCTAGTTCTGGTCCTTGACGCAGATCCACTGCGAACCTGGCCCTCAGCACGAACATCACTGTTGAAGCGGTCCTTGATCGAACGCCAACGTGTTCGGACTTTGTCCACTGTTGATAAAAAAAAACAGTGCCGTCAAGGACAACAGTCACTGCGGCACAATGTAGCAATACAATACTCAAAGCAGTCACTGTAGACCCCGATGAAACTGTTGGGTTTCCTGCTAGAATACGCCTAGCACGAAACCCAACAGTGCCGTCAAGGACAACAGTCACTGCGGCACAATACAGAGCAATACAATACTCAAAGCAGTCACTGTAGACCCCGATGACACTGTTGGGTTTCCTGCTAGAATACGCCTAGCACGAAACCCAACAGTGCCGTCAAGGACAACAGTCACTGCGGCACAATGTAGCAATACAATACTCAAAGCAGTCACTGTAGACCCCGATGACACTATTGGGTTTCCTGCTAGAATACGCCTAGCACGAAACCCAACAGTGCCGTCAAGGACAACAGTCACTGCGGCACAATGTAGCAATACAATACTCAAAGCAGTCACTGTAGACCCCGATGACACTGTTGGGTTTCCTGCTAGAATACGCCTAGCACGAAACCCAACAGTGCCGTCAAGGACAACAGTCACTGCGGCACAATACAGAGCAATACAATACTCAAAGCAGTCACTGTAGACCCCGATGACACTGTTGGGTTTCCTGCTAGAATACGCCTAGCACGAAACCCAACAGTGCCGTCAAGGACAACAGTCACTGCGGCACAATGTAGCAATTAAATACTCAAAGCAGTCACTGTAGACCCCGATGACACTATTGGGTTTCCTGCTAGAATACGCCTAGCACGAAACCCAACAGTGCCGTCAAGGACAACAGTCACTGCGGCACAATGTAGCAATACAATACTCAAAGCAGTCACTGTAGACCCCGATGACACTATTGGGTTTCCTGCTAGAATACGCCTAGCACGAAACCCAACAGTGCCGTCAAGGACAACAGTCACTGCGGCACAATGTAGCAATACAATACTCAAAGCAGTCACTGTAGACCCCGATGACACTGTTGGGTTTCCTGCTAGAATACGCCTAGCACGAAACCCAACAGTGCCGTCAAGGACAACAGTCACTGCGGCACAATACAGAGCAATACAATACTCAAAGCAGTCACTGTAGACCCCGATGACACTGTTGGGTTTCCTGCTAGAATACGCCTAGCACGAAACCCAACAGTGCCGTCAAGGACAACAGTCACTGCGGCACAATACAGAGCAATACAATACTCAAAGCAGTCACTGTAGACCCCGATGACACTGTTGGGTTTCCTGCTAGAATACGCCTAGCACGAAACCCAACAGTGCCGTCAAGGACAACAGTCACTGCGGCACAATGTAGCAATACAATACTCAAAGCAGTCACTGTAGACCCCGATGACACTGTTGGGTTTCCTGCTAGAATACGCCTAGCACGAAACCCAACAGTGCCGTCAAGGACAACAGTCACTGCGGCACAATACAGAGCAGGGAAATACTCACTAAACGCCTTTTTGGAGGATGCTGTGGCGCTGTCCCAGCCATCCATCAACGCTGCGGCCACCTCATTCCATAGCCGCCGGGTCACCACATTGTCCTTGTACAGCCGGTCACGGCTGTCCCACAACGGCGAACGCTCCTGGACCAGGCTGATGAGCTGCTCATTATCCAGGTAGACGTCTTCATCCCGTTGTGGAACCTAGACAAAACACATTCATTAGAATAATCAAATTTAAATTGAATAAAAAGTTACAAAAAAAGAAACAAAAAAAAGAGTAAAAATAGAAGATAAAAAATAAAGAACATTACAAATCATTTGATACTTACATTCCGTATCACCACCGGGACTTGGCTTCGCTGCTCCTGCTCTTCGCCCTCACTAGTGCCGTCCGCAGATGATGATGACGATGTCTTAAGAAAGTTGAAAAAAACGTAAGAGATTTGGAGAAGCAGCAGACATACTTACCAGATGCACGAAAATAATCACCTCACGGTCTGCTTGCGCCAATTCCTGCCGCGATGGGGAATACTCGGATTCTGAAGACATACTGCATGTAAAAATAATAAAAATCATTAGTACATACATAATTTAAAAGGACAGGCATATAATGTAATATACTCACATTCTTCGCTGATATAATGGGTTCTTGGTTGACTGTCTGCTCTTCAATCTGTCAGTGTAGTAGTGGCAGAGTTTTGGCAGGCACCTCCTTTATATAGACTTTTTTTTTTTGACTTTAGAAGATTCTAACTAGGATAAAAAGTGGACACCACCCAAAAAACGCAGCGCTAAAAAATCGCATACCTGCGCATGCCAGTGCGCACGTATGCGCATCCATAGGCTATAATGGCCATTTTTAGCGCAAAACGTGCGCATACGTGCGCATGCGCTTTTTTCCAGGGCCAAAAAATGCAACATGCAGCGTCTGGAAAATACCAACGCACACCCCAAAAAAACGCAGCGCATGAAAATCGCATACATGCGCTTACAAGCGCGCATGTATGCGCACCCATGTTAAATATAGGGGAAAAATCGCATGCGCACGTATGCGTTTTTTTCCAGCGCTAAAAAACGCAAATGTGAAACCAGCCTAACCCATGCATGGTATGTGAAAAGAGCTCCATGGAGTAATCAGTAGCGTGGCCTGCCACATCCTTCACTTTTGGTAGGGGTGAAGGACACAAGGAAAGGTGTTGATCCTGACCAGGAGCCTCCACTGACGACTCAGTGCTTTTATTTTTTGAAACTTCAGAAGAGGAGGCGAGAGAGCTGGAGGCTGTGTCAGCAATGTAAGCCAAAATTTGTTCCTGAAGTTCCGGCTTTAAAAGTGGTTTACCTACTCCCAGAAAAGAGAGCCTTCAAGGCCTTGTGGAGCCAGACGATGACGCAGGCTCAACACCTCCTGCGTTAGGTGCTATTGTGATTTTGTCACTACCAACAGATGCAACACCACCACCATCGGGACCAGCTGGCAACCCCCGCCCACTTCCATGGCGTCTTGCACCATTCTTCCACATTTTTGTGAAAATGTACCCAAAATACCACCAGCTATATGGTACTGTAAAACAAGGTAGAAGGTGTATCTACCATTGCTGAGAATTTGAATTTCTCTATAGATTTGAGGACTCTGAACTATTGTCTCAGGCCCAGTAGAGATTACACCTCATTGTAACAGGCTGAAATTGGATGGTGTATGACAAAGTGGAGGGTGTCTATAGGATTGGTGAAAATTTGAAACTCACTATAGATTTGAGGACGCTGAACTATTGTCTCAGGCCCAGGAGAGATTACACCTCAATGTAACAGGCTGAAATTGGATGGTGTATGACAAGGTGGAGGGTGTCTATAGGATTGTTGAGAATTTGACTCTCACTAGAGATTTGAGGATGCTGAACTATTGTCTAAGGCCCAGTAGAGATTACACCTCAATGTAACAGGCTGAAATTGGATGGTGTATGACAAGGTGGAGGGTTTCTATAGGATTGGTGAGAATTTGGATCTCACTAGAGATTTGAGGACGCTGACAATGATGCTCTCAGTCCAAGTATGGACGCAGGCAGCCTAATAAGCAGGACTGCTGCACACACAAAAGGGTGGAAAAATGAACGCTTGGTAACTGTGCAGAAAATAGGAAGAAAAGTATTTTTGCTTTTAAAAAAGCAGTTTGCACAGCAGTGTGCAAACAGCAATGCAGCTATCAGGGAGCCTTATAAGGCAGCCTAATAACCAACAGAGCTGATGCACAAAAATAGAGCCTCCCCTGTCACTGCACACAAAGTGTTGTGTTGTAAGTGGAAATCGCTAACAGCAGAAGCAGTTTTTTAGTTCTTCTTCCCTGCCTAACGCTCTACCTTCTTCTGAATCAGCAGCAGCAAACTCTCCCTAATGCTAAGATCGGCAGAAGTAAGATGGTGGTCGGTGTGCACGCCCTTTTATAGCCCCTGTGATGCCACACAAAGCAAGCCAATCACTTGCATGCCCTTCTCAAAGATGGTGGTGACCGATGCCTATGTCATCGCGTTGCCCACAGTGTGTGTCCTCCATCATTGGCTGAAAAAGGGCGCTGGAAGCATCTTTTGAAACGCGAATTTGGCGCTCTGGTCGCCGACCTCGTGGCCAACCTCACACTATGGTCGGGTTTCGTTTCATGAAACCAGACTTCAGCGAAAGTCGCCGACTTTTGAATATGACCGACCCGTTTCGCTCAACTCTACTGAGCATCTTTTCCTTGTTATGAGGCATTTCCACTGAAGTTGGATCAGCCTGTAATTTGATTTTCCACTTTGATTTTGAGTATCATTCCAAATCCAGACCTCCATGGGATATTCAGTTTGATTTACATTGATAATTGTTATGTTTTATTGTTCTGAACACATTCCACTACGCAAAGAATAAAAATTTGCAACTGGAATATTTCATTAAGAGATATCTAGGATGTGGTATTTTAGTGTTCCCTTTATTTTTATGAGCAGTGTACAATTATTGTGAACGATGGGTCATTAGTGTTAGAATCTGACAAATTATCGTCCTATGTAAATGGACCTTTAACGTAACTCATAGAGATTGTTGGGTTACAGAAGGTATGATTTTTCCTAGTTTGACATAGGTTGGTGAATGCTGGGTTCAGAGTACTTGGCAACATTTAGAGTATGTGTAGATGATCAGTAAACGCTACTGGTTGGACACTGCGTACTTGTGCAGCGTACAACCCGCAGCGTCCAGAAGTTACAGCATAGTGGATGTAATTTTAAGAAATCCCATGTCCACTATGCGTCCAGAGATGATCGACACTCACCCGTGGAAACTGACATGTGACACGTCCTTCCCAACTGCAGCATGTCAACTTCTCTTGCGGAGAGGCGATTTTCTGCAAGAGAAATTTCACCCGTATAATGTATTCACCTGTGCTCAATAGATGACAGCACTTTGGATGCAGCAAACGTGCTGTGTCCAAAGCAGTGCCAGTCCCAGACCGTGGAAACGTAGCCTAAAGAGTATCTATAGTTTTTCATGAAAAATTGCTTATGACTGTATATGAAGAATACAACTGTTTCTGACCATTAAATAATTTGTATATTGCAGGTTAGGACCATCTCGATTTGGGTACATCTTGATGCTGCTGGGATGACTTACGCTTTTTTTTAATCAAAAACGGTGTTTTCAAAGTGCCCTGTGTTATTTAAAAGCACTTTTCCTTTTACTTACTTACTTACAGCAGGGTATATGTCCATTTTGCCTCTGTTTTAGGTTTCGTCTGATTAATGACCAGTGTGAACATGCTTATATTTTGCATGCATACCAACTTATGCTCCAGTTCATTTATTTTGGTTAAGTTTCAGGTTTCTGCATTTAGTGCAAGTAAGGGTGTGACTTCCCGTTCTTTAACCCCTTAACGACCACAGATATGCCCTTTAATGGCAGCAGCTAAGTGTATAGCTCCCCCCAGTGTCAGAAATTCTCCAGGGTCTCCACTACCGGGGGGTAGCAGAGACCCCGGAGAACATGATTTGGGTCAGTTTTTACCAACCCCAGTGTTGCGATCACCATTATTCACGGAATAACAGCGACCGCAAAAAAAAAATCAGATTTCCCATTTAATTTCTCTCTCCTCTAATGTGATCTAGCACATTAGAAGAGAGAGAAATGGGGTCCCCTGGTACCTCAGATGTCCCTGGAGCCACCTGTTTCCCCCGGCGTCTTCTTCCGGGAAGAAAATGGTGGTCACATGCGCAGTGCACCCGCCAAGATCTGCCGGCAGGCACCCTGCAACAATAGGAAATTTTTCCTATTGGTTCATTTTGATCACTGTGATAGACCCTATCACAGTGATCAAAATAAAAAAAATAGTAAATCAACCCCCCTTTATCACCCCCTTAGTTAGGTAAAAATAATAAAATAAAAAAAGTATTCATTTCCATTTTTCCATTAGGGCTAGGGTTGGGGCTATTGTTAGGGTTGGGTTTAAAGTTAGGGTTGGGGGTTATAGTTGGGGTTATAGCTAGGGTTAGGGTTGGGGCTAGGGTTAGGGTTATGGTTAAGGTTATAGCTAGGGTTAAGGTTGGGCTAGGGTTAGGGTTATAGTTGGGGTTATAGCTGGGGTTATAGCTAGGGTTAGGGTTGGGGCTAGGGTTAGGGTTGGGCTAGAGTTAGAGCTAGGATTAGGGTTGTGCTAGGGTTAGGGTTGGGGCTAGGGTTAGAGCTAGGTTTAGGGTTGGGCTAGGGTTAGGGTTGGAGCTAGGATTAGGGTTGGAGCTAGGATTAGGGTTGGGGCTAGGGTTGGGGTTAGGGTTGTGTTGGAGTTAGGGTTGTGGTGTTGGGGTAAAGGTGGTGTTGGGGTTAGGGTTGTGGTTAGAGTTATGGTTAGGGTTGGGGTTCGGGTGGTGTTATTTTTAGTTAGATTTGGGGGGTTTCCACTGTTTAGGTACATCAGGGTCTCCAAATGCAACATGGCGCCTGCCATTGATTCCAGCCAATTTTGCATTCAAAAAGTCAAACGGTGCTCTCTCCCTTCTGAGCACTGCCATGTGCCCAAACAGTGGCTTTCCCTCACATACGGGGTATCGGCATACTCAGGAGAAATTGCAAATCAAATTTTGTTGTCTATTTTCTCCTGATAACCTTGTGAAAATAAAAAAGTTTAGTTTCAAAGTAAATTTTTTGTGAAAAAAGTAAAATGTTAATTTTTTCCTTTCACATTGCTTTAGTTCTCGTGAAGGACCTGAAGGGTTAATAAACTTCTTGAATGTGGTTTTGCTCACCTTGGTGGGTGCAGTTTTTAGAATGGTGTCACTTTTGGGTATTTTCTGTCATATTGACCCCCCAAACGCGCTTCAAATGTGAGGTGGTCCCTAAAAAAATGGTTTTGAAAATTTTGTTGGAAAAATGAGAAATCGCTGGCCAACTTTTAACCCGTATAACGTCCTAACAAAAAAAAATTGTTTCCAAAATTGTGCTGATGTAAAGTAGACATGTGGGAAATGTTATCTATTAACTGTTTTGTGAGATATGACTCTGATTTAAGGATGCAAAAATTAAAAGTTTAAAAATTGCAAACTTTTCAAAATTTTTGCCAAATTTCCATTTTTTTTCATAAATAAACGCATCATATCAAAGAAATTTTACCAGTAACATGAAGTACAATATGTCACAAAAAAACAGTCTCAGAAAGAGTGGACTCCATGGAAGCGTTCCAGAGCTATAACCTCATAAAGTGACATTGGTCAGAATTGTAAAAATTGTCTCTGTCACAAAGGGGTTAAACTGGACTTTGTACTTACAGTTTATAGCTTCCCATTTGTTGGGTTACCATATTTGGGACCCAGTCCTGCTCAGCCCTTATTGACACTGGCATCGCTATGATGCATGGTTAGGTTTTAATATCAGAGGTTAAGACCATCCCGTTTTGGGTACACCTTGACGCTGGTGGGATGGCATTTATGCTTTTGATCTAAAACGGTGTTTACCAAGTGCCCTGTGCTGTTTACTTATTTATTTACAGCAGGGTATATGTTTGTTTTGTCCATGTCTTAGAACATAAGCAGAATCTGATTTCATATCTGGCATTTGCAATTCAGAGCATAATTTAGCTTCAACCATGTCAAATTATAATCTTTTTATTTTGTCTACTGCTGCACTTTAAACTTTTAAAGAGAAGTATAAAGGTACTGTCACACTTAGCGATGTACCAGCGATCCCGACCAGCGATATGATGCGGTCAGGATCGCTGGTACATTGCTAAGTGGTCGTTAGTGAGCTGCCACACAGGCAGATCTCACTAGCGACATCGCTGGGGACGGGGGTCGCTACTTACCTGTCACACCAGGCGATCCTGCGTCCTCCCGCCCAGCTCCACGCTCGTCGCTCGTCTCTCCACAGGAAGCGCCGCAGGAAGCAGACGACGAGAAACAGTCCAGGACGTTCTCGCGCAATCAGCGATAACAAGCGGGGGAGCGGGTCGTAGGTAAGTATCAGACACAGCGATGTCGCTAGCAATATCGCTATAACGTCACAAGTTAGAGCGATATTGCTAGCGATATTGCTTAGTGTGACAGTACCTTAACAGTTTGATTTTAACTCTATGTTGGAGTGCTGGATTCATTTGGTTTTCACATTGTATTCAGCCTTATTCTACTGATCCATGCAGCCCAATCAGTTATAGTAGATGAGTTGTCAACTGCATTCATAATAATAATTCTTCCCTTTTTCTGCCCAGAAAGGGAAGTTGTCTGTGCATATGAAGCTGTATATGACTTTTCCAACCAACCTACTATTCAACATGTATAAGAGCACAGTATGCTATTTATCAGACAACATATTTTTTCCAGATTTTTCTGTGCAGCTAGGTGATTTAAAGGTCACATTGTTAATATTGTAAGCATTATTTCCTATTTTACATCTAGTTAACGTATTGTAATAAGGTAAATATCAGAAACAGTTTACTTTCCTGATACAACATTCAGGCTTAATGAAAGACATTCCTGAGCAGCAGTTTATCTCTTTTAATGTTGATGTTGAAGGTCCCATTGGGGAAAAAGAAGCATACAACATAGTGAGGAATGCCAACTGGTGACTATTCATCACAACCAATTCCTCCAACAGCAAATCTACCTGAGACCATTTATCACTTCACTTTTGTAAGTGAAGCTCAAATAAATCAGGATGTTGGAGGCCAAATGCTGTTCCGTCAGACTGTTTTTTGTTTAATTTATGGAGCTTTTCTACAGCCCAGCTCGAGAGTGTTTGTTTTACCTAATCTCCAATACACAGGACGCTATGAGTGTTATAGCCAAGATCGTATTTTTCAAGTTACATCTTAAATTTGAAAAGAATTATATAGAACTTAAAATTTATAACATTAGAATTCCATACAATGAGCTACGGAATGGAATACATGGCATCAGTTAGAAAAATATTTGGAGTTGAGAGTCCTCAGTGGTTGATACCTTTTAATGGCTAACTGAAAAGATGATAAAAAATTGCAAGCTTTCGAGACTTTCAGTACAAAGATATATATCTTTCCTGTGTGGCATCAGTTAAGCTTACTGTTTACAACATAAAAGAATAAAAGCTCAAATTTACCTTAAGGGTCAATAATTATAAGAATTAGATTTTGTAACCTTGAAGACTTTGTTACATCAAGGTCAATGACAATGACACATCTTCAATACTTGAATAATACTTAGACTTACAGTGGTTTACAAACAAACAGGGTATAGATTAAATAAAAAAATAATAACTATTATTATTATTAATTTAGAACACCATGTTATAGTGCCACTATTTTTGCAATGCTTTATAAGTCTAACATTGGGGTTACAGTTTAAAAAGAGTATGTGGTATAGACAAAGAAACAATTGTTTAAAAGATACATTTGGCAAGGCCATTCTATAAGCAATTCAGAGATCAGGGAAAGGAGTGAATATACAGCTCTTGACATGTGGAGGCAAGATTGGAATACTGGCTGGGGAACTATTTAGGCTAGGAGATATGCTTGATTAATCAGGTACATTTTCAGTGAGTTTTCAAGGTCGGAATTAGATGGAATGAAGGTCAAAATTCCAGAAGACAAGCATCGGAGAAGTCTTGTATTCAAGATTGTGAGATGTTTGGTATTGGCTAAACAGTGGCTGTTGATGGGTAGGTATCGGTTAATAAAAGAACAAATGCAGGATAGAACAGATCTGGATAGGAATTTGTAGGTAAGGGTAGAAAAATATTCAGAATTGAGAGTCCTCAGTAGTTGATACCTTTTAATGGCTAACTGAAAAGATGGTAACAAATTGCAAGCTTTCGAGACTACTCAGGTCTCTTCATCAGGCATAGACTAATACAATGAAGAGACCTGAGTAGTCTCGAAAGCTTGCAATTTGTTACCATCTTTCCAGTTAGCCAATAAAAGTATCAACCACTGAGGACTCTCAATTCTGAATATTTTTCTATCTACTGACTAACACGATACAAAGATATACATCTTTCCTGTAGGTAAGGGTAAGAATTTAAAATTGAATAATTGGTGTGATGTGCAGCTTATGTGCATAAATTCAAAGATATAGCGGGAAATACATTTATTTGCAGTTGCCGTGTGTGTACTAGCATTTTAGTAACATCCTGTGGAAAAATAAAGGATGACTATTGGAAGTGCTTGTGGTACATAGACTTTAGAATGCGACACAAAGCCTAAGGTAAATAACACCCCTTAAGTTGTGGTCTACCTATGATGTGAATTACAGGCCTCTCTCATCTTTTTAAGTGGGAGAACTTGCACAATTGGTGAAAGACTAAATACTTTTTTCCCCACTGTATCTTCTCTCCTCTCACTGATTCAATGCCTTTCTCTGCAGATACTATGCTTAACAACTTATTGCAGAGAGATATATTGTTCAAATGAGAATAACTTGTGTCCTTGCTAGACATATTTGATTTCCTATAATAGAGGTTTATCATGTCAAAAATGCACTAGCACTTTAATGATATTGATTATTGTTTTTCATGTATAGCAATGACACAACTCATTAGAAGATAATTCTTTTGTTTTGCACTCGCAATAAATATACTATATCTATATACAGTAGTATTAACTCTGAATTGCGTTTAATTACAATATGTGCATATAATATTATTTCATTATCTTCATATCTCATTAACCGACGCCTGTTCTCACTGTTATTAGTGGCAGCAGGCATTGGCTGGTGGGAGCAGTAGCCCCATCAGCTGATGCCAGTGACCGGAGGTAAACTTTTTACCTCTGATCACAGCTGTAGGCTCATTCTGTCATTTGACAGAGTGGGATCTGTGGCTGTCTTACCGGCGGTAATAATTTTAGCACCGATCAGAAGTGGTGTTTGCTGCACTGTCATGCACATTTATTGGGATATATGTCCAACATAAATGGTGATTGTTATTGGAAAATATGGTGAAGCAGAGGTTAAAAAAAATTATAACCATTTAATAAGTGCACTGAAAATCACAAAATGTCCGTCAGTAGAAAAAATGTTTGCATTATTAAAAGGGTAATGCTAAATCTGGCAAAGTTCATTCATCTCAACAATATGTGTCTTTTTTATGAGACTTTGTTGAGGAGACACCTCCTAGTCAGCTGGCTTAGATTAGATTGTCGTCTCAATGACAGGAGAGGAAATGCTGGAATCTCCTTTAGTCAATCACCTTCATGAAGAATTAGTTGGGAGTTTATATATTTTTTTCACAGCACCTGTGGGTACTGCAAAATGAAAAAGATATATTTCTAAAAACAGCTTTTACCAAAAATGTCACGGATATGTAAAAGATTATTTAGATTTCTTTAACATTAATTTAATCTTTATTTTTTATATTTATTATTAAGTTATCACTGAAGCTCATCATATGTATGTTCCACTTATAACGACAACATGAATTGCCGCGTGTATATGACAGACTTTGCCTATGGAGAGAAAAGAATAGGTCATGGACTACAACTAAACTCAATTATTCATATTTAAAGGCATTGTTCACAACTGGGACAATCCTTTCTCAATTGAATTTTTCCTGTGCAAAATAACAACAGACTGTACTTACCTCCGGTGACGGTCCGGAAACATTGGTGCCTGGTCTCTGGGGCTCGCTTGATATTGGCTGCAGGGCTTACAGTGGGGTAAAAAAGTATTTCGGCAGTCACCAATTGTGCAAGTTTTCCCACTTAAAAAGATGAGAGAGGTCAGTAATTGACATCATAGGTAGACCAAAACTATGAGTCAAAATGAGAAAACAAATCCAGAAAATCACCTTGTCTGATTTGGAAAGATTTATTTTTCAAATCAGGGTGGAAAATAAGTATTTGGTCACCCAAAAACATGCAAGATTTCTGGCTCTCAGACCTGTAACTTCTTCTTTAAGAGGCTCCTCTGTCCTCCACTCATTACCTGTAGTAATGGCACCTATTTGAACTTGTTTTCAGTATAAAAGACACCTGTCCACAACCTCAAACAGTCACACTCCAAACTCCACTATGGTGAAGACCAAAGAGCTGTTGAAGGACACCAGAAACAAAATTGTAGCCCTGCACCGGGCTGGGAAGACTGAATCTGCAATAGGCAAGCAGCTTGGTGTGATGAAATCAACTGTGTGAGCAATAATAAGAAAATGGAAGATATATAAGACCACTGATAATCTCCCTCGATCTGGGGCTTCACGCAAGATCTCACCCCGTGGGGTCAAAATGATCCGAAGAACGGTGAGCAAAAATTCCATAACCACATGGGGGGACCTTGTGAGCGACCTACATAGAGCTGGGACCACCGCAACAAAGGCTACTATCAGTAACACACTACACCGTCAGGGACTCAGATCCTACAGTACCAGATGTGTCCCCCTGCTTAAGCCAATACATGTCTGGGCCCGTCTGAAGTTTCCTAGAGAGCATTTGGATTATCCAGAAATGTATTGGGAAATGTATTGGGAGAATGTCAAAAGGTCTGATGAAACCAAAGTAGAAGAAACAAAACTCGTCGTGTTTGAAGGAGACGGAATGCTGAGTTGCATCCAAAGAACACCATACTTACTGTGAAGCATGGGGCTGGCAACATTATGCTTTGGGCTGTTTCTCTGCAAAGGGACAAGGACGACTGATCAGTGTACATGAAAGAATGAATGGGGCCATGTATTGTGAGATTTTGAGTGCAAACCTCCTTCCATCAGCAAGGGCAATGAAGATGAAATACGGATGGGTCTTTGAGCATGATAATGATCCCAAGCATACTGCCAGGGCATCAAAGGAGTGGCTTTGTAAGAAGCATATGAAGGTTCTTGAGTGGCCTAGCAAGTCTCCAAATCTCAACCCCATAGAAAACTTTTGGAGGGATTTGAAAATCCATGTTGCCCAGCAACAGACCCAAAGCATCACTGCTCTAGAGGAGATCTGCATGGAGGAATGGGCCAACATACCACCAACAGTGTGTGCCAACCTTGTGAAGACTTACAGAAAACGTTTGACCGCTGTCATTGTCAACAAAGGATATATAACAAAATATTGAGATTAACTTTTGGTAATGACCAAATACTTATTTTCTACCATAATTTGAAAATAAATCTTGCCAAATCAGACGAGGTAATTTTCTGGATTTGCTTTCTCATTCTGACTCTCATAGTTGTGGTCTACCTATGATGTCAATTACAGGCCTCTATCATCTTTTTAAGTAGGAAAACTTGCACAATTAGTGGCTGACTAAATACTTTTTTCCCCACTGTATACACTGCACAGTGCCACTTCTCCTGTTCTGTTGTTGTAGCGGCGACATTGGACTTTGGGAGGGTCAATGCTGGTTTATTACTGTCTGTATTCCTATGGGAAAATAAAAAAAATATTGGAAAACCCATTTAAATGGATTATCCCAAGTAATCCCCTATCCCGAGAACTTTCCATTCACTGGGGACCAACCACTAGGACCCCCATGATCCCGAGAACTGGAGCTCTAAAGAGCACCATGTAAATGAATCTGTAATCGATCATGCACACTGCGGCACCATTCACATGGCTCTTCAAATAACGTCTTTATTGAGTGGCACGACAAAGTATAGCAAAATTCATTGATCGGGGTAGAGAGTGTTTTAGTATGTGGGGTGGTTGGGTTTGTGTGGCAGGACTGCTTTTTTGACCCAATCCGGTCCTGGTTAAAAGCCGCCAGCCAATCAGAGGCTGTCAGCTGATGTCAGCGCACATGTCACCGGCATATGATGTCATTGTCATTCGTCGGCAAGTCTGTAGTTGAAATACCTGGAGGGAGCATCATCGCTGGACCACGGTCAGGAAAGGAGGAAGTTTCTTTTAATTTTTATTGAAAGCAGCAAGCCGTAATATGTTTCAATAGCAGGATGGAGACACATGGACCATGTGTCTCCATCCTGCCCCATCTGTCTCCATCCTGCCCCATGATTCTGCACCATGTGACATGGGGCAGGATGGAGACATGGGGCAAAATGGAGACATGGTGCAGGATGGAGACAAATGGTGCAGGATCATGAGACAGGATGGAGACAGATGGTGCAGGATGATGGGGCAGGATGGAGACAGATGGTGCAGGATCATGGGGCAGGATGGAGACAGATGGGGCAGGATGGAGACAGATTGTGCAGGATCATGGGGCAGGATGGAGACAGATGGGGCAGGATGGAGACAGATGGGGCAGGATCATGGGGCAGGATGGAGACACATGGTGCAGGATCATGGGGCAGGATGGAGACATGAGGCAGGATGGAGACACATGGCACAGGATCATGGGGCAGAATGGATACAATTGGGACAGATGGGAAAGGATCATGGGGCAGATGGGGCAGGATCATGGGACAGATGGAGCAGGATAAGGAGATCATATGGGGCAGGATGGGACACCACATGGGGACAGAATGGATACTCATGAGGGCAGGAAGGGAAAACATATGGGGCCAGGATGGGAGAACATATGGCTGGAGCCAGGAATGACACACATGGGGGCCAGGATGGGGGATATAATTGATGTGATATGTGATATGTGTGCTATTTTTTGAGGATACTGTTTTAAATGGGCGCGGTCCTGTTACTGTGCAGAGCGAAACTGTCACCTTTTTTTCTTCATCTGGTGCAGTATAGAAGTTGGGAAAAACTAAATAATGTGTTCTGCAAGCAGTGCTCTAGATAACTGTTATTTCCTGCAGAGATGAGCCCTGCTGGAAGAAGTGATGCCGGTCTGTGTTGGATGAAGATAAAAAGTTAATATGGAGTACTTCACCTAGAGATGTCACTGGTGAGTCAGTGTGTTACCTGAACACTGACACTATACACTGTATACTATATACAGGGGTCCTGTGTACAATGCCACTAATGATCACTGAATTACATATACACTGACACTATATACAGAGCTCTTGCGTACAATGTCACCAGTGATCACTGTATTACCTGTACCCTGACACTATACACTGTATATTATATATAACCAGAAAAAGAGCCCAGAAGAGCTTATATCTCAAGAAAGATAGATAGATGCATGGTGTATCTCAATCAAAAATAAAGCCAAGTTTATACAAATATGCAAAACTTTATTGTGTCATTAAACAAGGCAAAGGTAATCATAAATCACATATAGAGGTATTTAAAACCAGTAAACAAACAATGCAACCCATGGCATGATCGAGCGAACACTAATAACAAAAACATCTGGGAAAAAGGGTATAAGGTAATGAGATGTTATGTATAAATGACCCTAAAATCCACAGGTGCAGGTAAGGAGCAAAGTCAAATTCCAACTAGAAAAAGGGAGGTGGTCACTATAAACTAGTAATCACAAGGCTTCATATACTAGGTCCACTCATATAGGTAAAAAAGTGTTCCACTAATAGGACCTCACGATATCAAATCCCATAAAAGATTAGACGTGCTGATAACCCATCATTAAGTTAGAGAGAACGTCCCTCCCAGTCCTCCCATAAGTAGAGAGGGTAAGGGGTTAAAGGAAAGTAAATGCGCTCTCACCCATGTTATAGTGTGCTCACGTCACGTTGCTGCCCCGACGAACATTTCGCTTCCTGCTTCTTCGGGGGGCAGTGTGTCTGTGTGTCAAAGCGTTCACTTTAAATATCCCGCTCCTAATACTGAAAGCCAATCAAAAAGTACCCAGAGCACCCGGCGCCACGCGTCATCAGCACATGAAGACAGCAACATCCGGCCAGCCAACGTCACATCCAGCGTCTGAAGCGCAGCGTGTCAGGAACAAAGTGTTCCGGTGACGTCAGAGGCACACAGCGCTCAAATAGACACTGCAGGGGGTGGGGGCACATATGGAGGAGATGCCGACAAGCGCAGACGCGGCGAACGGGGCATTAGATAGTGAACAAGACCTAATAATCCCTATTCTTATAGATCATCTCACAAGTGTTCATTAGCCCTACCACATGAACCACCAATGGATGAAGTATTAAAAAATCATTGTTTTTTAACCCATTAAAGGGTGGGCCCATAAAGATCATACATAGTGAGGGAAAACCCGCAGGTAACCCGGACATAGCTGGTCAAATTCGTTAGGGGCAAAAAGAAGCCCTCAATCAACCACATACCAAGGGGTCCCTATTATAAAAAATATCAAAAGAGGTGTAGGTTTCCTCAAGATCAAAAGAAGAGGGAAAGGGGAAAAGAAAAAGGGAGGGGGGAGGGGGGGGAAGAAGAGGAAATCAATTAATGTATAAAAAAAACACACACATAGTGTATAGAAAATGGTAATACATGTATCAAAGCTTCAATTCATAAAAGGAACCCGGTCACTCCACTTGATCCATCTTCCAAAAGTCTCCCAATAGGTGAAGACATGTGTCTTTTGCCCATATTTTGAATCATAACTTCTTCACGTTTAAAGATCGTTTTTATTTACAGACATGTGGTACCGCGATGGGCGCGGCCGGGCCCCATCCTATGCTAACCTCTTCCTTGGCTTTGGGGAGAGGGAAGTGTTTGGGGATGAGGCGTGGGCCACCTCACAAGCCCTTTGTTGGTACTGCTATATTGATGACCTGCTGATCATTTGGCAAGGCTCTGTGGAGGAACTACATGGATTCATGGGTCATCTGAATGATAATCCATACAATATCAAGCTTACATATAAATTCCATGATCAATTCATGGAATTTTTGAATATCCAGATTGCTGGACACTTCGGTGAATTCACTTCTACATGCTTCCTCGGTGCGTGCTGTCCCATTAGGTCAATTTCTTCATGTTCGGCGACTTTGTTCCACAGAGGAACGTTTTGAGCTACAGGCACCCGACCTATGGGACAGATTTGCACCGTGGTTACAGCAAACGCTGTATCAAGAAAGAACGCTGTGTGCCTCTGACGTCACGGAACACTTTGTTCCTGACATGCAGCTCTTCAGATGCCGGATGTGACGTTGGCTGGCCGGATGTTGTTGTCTTCATGTGCTAATGACGTGCAGTGCCGGGTGCTCTGGGTACTTTTTGATTGGCCTTCAGTATTAGGAGCGGGATATTTAAAGCGACTGCTTTGACACACAGACACACTGCCCCACGAAGAAGCGGGAAGCGAAACGTGTGTCGGGGCACCAGCATGATACGCGGACACTATAACATGGGTGAGAGCGCATTTACTCTCCTTTAACCCCTTACCCTCTCTACTTATGGGAGGACTGGGAGGGACGTTCTCTCTAACTTAATGATGGGTTATCAGCATGTCTAATCTTTTATGGGATTTGATATCGTGAGGTCCTATTAGTGGCACACTTTTTTATCTATATGAGTGGACCTAGTATATGAATCCTTGTGATTACTAGTTTATAGTGACCACCTCCCTTTTTCTAGTTGGAGTTTGACTTTGCTCCTTATCTGCACCTGTGGAATTTAGGGTTATTTATACATGACATCTCAGTACCTGATACCCTTTTGTTATTAGTGTTCGCTCGATCACGCCATGGATTGCATTGTTGTTTACTGGTTTTAAATACCTCTATATGTGATTTATGGTGTATATTACATGATTCCCTTTGCCTTGTTTAATGACACAATAAAGTTTTGCATATTTGTATAAACTTGGCTTTATTTTTGATTGAGATACACTATGCATCTATCTATCTTTCTTGAGATATAAGCTCTTCTGGGCTCTTTTTCTGGTTCTATATATTCTATGGAGAGTATCTCGTTAGCAAATCATGCTATTTTCATTATTCCTGAATCCTAGCTATGCTTTCACTGTATATTATATACAGAGCTCCTGTGTATATTGTCATTAATCACTGTATATCCTGAACACTGACACTGTATACAGAGCTCCTGTGTATAATGTCACCAGTGATCACTGTATTGCCTGTACACTGACACTATATACAGAGCTCCTGTGTATAATGTCACCGGTAATATCTGTAGACTGACACTATATACAGAGCTTCTGTGTATAATGTCACCGTTTATCACTGTATTGCATGTACACCAACACTGCATAATAAGTACAGATCTCCTGTGTATAATGGCATTTATGGTGATATTAGTATTGTGTTTTTTTTTATTAATGATCAGTATTGTAGTATTCGGTCACTATGTGGTGGTAATATGTGGTCCGGCCATTGTGTGGCTGTATTTGTTCCATGTATGTGATATTATAGGTCACTGTGTGGTGGTAGTATTGTGTCTGATCATGGGGTGCTGGTATTTGTCCCTTCTATGTAATATGTAATTTTAAAAATTGAAAAATAAAAATATACCTAAATTGTATTGCATATTTTAACAAATGATTAATAGGTTAGAGTAGAGTAGAGCCCGGCCAGAGGAGTCTACATTGTCGTGGTGGCAGATTAAAAAAATCTTTTGGCCAAAACAAAAGCTGCTGGCTATATTTGTTATCTGGTGATGGGAACTGTTATTGTGTGATTGGTGAGAAGTGGAGTTTTTCCAAGAAAGAGTGGTGAGACTGTGGACAGTTTGAGGGGTGGAGGCGGGGCTGGGGTGGAGCCTAGGCGGAATCTGTTATGATTAGGTAACCGAGGAGGATAGCAGGGGAATAGACTAGGCAACCAGATAACCAGAGAGGTAGGTAACTTAGCGGATTGCAGACCCCTAAACTGACAACACAACTAGAATTAGCCGTGGGATGTACCTACGATGCCCTAGACGCCTCGGCACAGCCAAAGAATTAGCTAAGTCTAAAGAGAGAAAAGGGAAAGCTAAACTGCCCCGGAGTAGAACCCCAAAGGAATAGATAGCCCCCGAACATATATTGCCGGTGAGACAAGATGAGGCACAAAACACAGGCAGAAAATAGAGTAAGCAAATGATGGGGCCCAAACTGTCTAGATAGAACAGGACAGGAAAGGATATTGTCTGCAATCACGCAAAAAACCATAAGAAAAAATCCAACACGTCTGATATGCAAAAATACTACACGACCTCTCCCCCACTAAATCAGAACTCTGGTGTGAACTGGACGCAAAACATAAGATACTGATATAACAGGGGATTAGAAATACTGAAAAGACTGACATGAGCTGTGGCATATGGAACAGAGTCCAGCACAGGTCCCAGCCGGGAACAAGGCTGAACTCACACCAGCAAAGCAGAAATCAGAGGAAAGCAAAAAATGGATCAAAGGCAAAAAGATTCAAGCAGACAAATAACTTATCTGAAAGATGCAGGACAAAGCAGGAGGCAAGCAGACTTACAAAATGCTCAGGAAGAAAACCAAATCACTGGCAACCACTGAGGGAAGGTTGCTCACTTAAATCTCTCCAGTCTGTAACACCTGACCTCCAATCATCCTCCTCAAGTGATTGACTTCTGTCAGCCAGACCAGCTCCATTACCAACAGCAACCACCAGAGGGAGCCCAAACTCAGAAGCCAGGTTAAAAGTGTTCACAACAGGAGTCTCAAGGGGGCCCAAACATTTTGCCATTATGGGGCCCTGAAATTCCTAGTGGCAGCCCTGAGCCTGATTCATCATTTAGAAGGCATACAGTGGGAACGGAAAGTATTCAGACCCCTTTAAATTTTTCACTCTTTGTTTCATTGCAGCCATTTGGTAAATTCATAAAAGTTCATTTTTTTCTCATTAATGTACACTTTGCACCCCATCTTGACTGAAAAAAAGAGAAATGTAAAAACTTTTGCAAATTTACTAAAAAGAAAAACTGAAATATCACATGGTTATAAGGATTCAGACGCTTTGCTCAGACACTCATATTTAAGTCACATGCTGTCCATTTCCTTGCGATCCTCCTTGAGATGGTTCTACTCCTTCATTGGAGTCTGGCCTTGTTTAACTAAACTGATAGGACTTGATTTGTAAAGGCACACACCTGTCTATATAAGAGCTCACAGCTCACAGTGCATGTCAGACAAAATGAGAATCATGAGGTCAAAGGAACTGGCCAAGGTGCTCAGAGACAGAATTGTGGCAAGGCACAGATCTGGTCAAGGTTGCAAAAGAATTCCGGCAGGGGTCTGAATACTTTTTGTACCCACTGTAGATGGTTTATTGCCATCTCTGCCTCCAATCACTGATGCATAGTGCTCAGCAAGTGCTGTATTTATAAGCACCGTCATTGCTACCTCCTAAGGACCAATTGATTATGTGATGATTGGGTGTTGAGAGCATGAGCTGCTGTATCTTATGAGACCAGTCAACTCTGCTATGCAGGAAGGAAGTTGACTTTCCCTTCTAATTAGGGTTAATATACCAACCCCAGCTGCAGAGAAATAAGCAATAAAAAATGAATTAATATGTTAAACCATCTCACAAAGGTCTTTTAAGACTTGATGGGAGCCATTATGTGTGAAGTAAATGAAAAAAATAAATGTAAAAAAACAGTAATAATAATAATAATAATAAAAACAAATTAGACTCTTCCAGTTCAATCTCCTATTTCTAACTCCACTCCCACAATAAAAAATCTTGGAAACAGAAGGGAATGCCGACCTAAGAGGATGAGGAAGCAGGAAGCAAATTGAAGGCACAATTATGGTGTAGGTATGGTGACTATATATTAGAGATGTTTAGTCACTGTTAAGTCCCAAGTTGGAGGGTAATAAACACAGAGAAGGATTATATAGTACTCCAGGGGGATTTTGAAAATGCTTTAGTCTTGGGCTGAGAAATGGCAAATAAAGTTTAGCACATAAACGTAAGGTCATGCACTTGGCCCGAAAGAAACAAAATATATATTTATGTACTGAATAGTAAAACTAACTACACTAGGGCTGGACTTGGACAAAAAAGCACTCCTGGCACACAAATCCTACCAGCCCACATACTATAACAAACCTTCTCCCACATCAGGGGAAAATAACAGCACATAATGCAAGGTTCAGCTAATTTTGCTTTATTTTGTCATGCCCTGCAACACTCAATTAAACAGCAGTTTATATTTGCCCATAAATTTGCAGCTATAGAAAATAACAAACACAACATAGTAACATAGTAACATAGCTTTGAAGGCTGAAGGAAGACCTTATGTCCATCTAGTTCAGCTAATTTTAGTGCAGCTGTTCTGCATTGTTGATCCTGGGGAAGGCAAAAAACCCACAGAGTAGAAGCCAATTTTCTCCATAGGGAAAAAAATTACAATACTAAACCTCCCCAGGTCCAGTGCTGCCTCTCCAATGCTGATCCCAATTTGTGGACAGGCTGCAGTAGAGACATCACAATTGCAAGGTATGTGACCTCAGCTGCCAAACACAAGGATCAGTATGTGTAATAGTGATGGACTGTTCTGCTGCGTTCCTACTCCTGAAGACAACAGTTGCGCTATATGTACAAGGTCATGCGGTTTTACATGTAATGGTAATAGTGATGTGTGTCTTTTACATTGAATGATGGTAATGTACAGCATATAAGAATGTAAAGTGTTAATGTTTAATGTGAGTAGTACAGGAGGGTAAGCGCAGGGTTAGACCTGGGATAGCATAGTACTGATCATATAGCTAAGTGGCTCAGCAATGGCATTGGACCTATAATAAGGACAGTAGGTTTATTCTTAATGGTAGGATATAGTTAATAGATAGAACTAGCCCAGTGGGTGGAGACTAGTGTTAGTGAAACATGGGAACTTCCTGATAGTGGATTAGATAGGGACTTACCGTGACAATGTCAGGTTCAGGTGCAGTGGACTGCTAGGGCCAAAATAAACCAATCAATAGAGGCAGTGGGAGGCTGTACTGATGTCTCTTTTGGACATTCCTGCACCATCCATAGTCTAGAGCTCAGTCCAAGTACTAAAGAAAGTGCCTGGTCTTCTCACACCTCGTGGTCGGTGGATACGGAATTGCGTGAAAGGCAGATGGTTGGTCCAGGTTGCATTGCTGAAGTAGGCAGGGAATTCCTGAGGCTGACGTAGTCAGTGGGCTTAGGAATAGTCCAGGATGAACGAGTGGTAGAGCTGAAGATACGTTGTTCTATGGAAGTAAGAATAATGAAGTGCTATGCCCTCTCCTACTTGTTACACCATGATGAATGTGAACTGACCATTAAACATTTTCTTGTTGCAATGAACTTTGTGTCCCCTAAATTGTATCCCTTGTACACATTACAGTGGCACATAAAAGTTTTGGCACTCCTGGTCAAAATTACTGTTATTGTGAACAGCTATGCAAGATAAAGATGAAATGATCTCTAAAATGCCTACAGTTTAAGATGACACATTTCCTTTGTATTTTAGGCAAAGACATTCATATATTTTCAACTCTTGCATTTTAAAAATTACAAAAAAGAAAATGGGCTGATGAAAGAGTTTGGGCACCCTGCACCCTACCTAGTAGCATCCCCTTTTGAAAGTATCACAGTTTATAAAAATATCAAAAATATTTCCAGAATCCATTCTTTCCTCAACCCTCAATCTACTAAAATGCTTGTGCACGCCCTCATGATCTCCCTCCTCGACTACTGCAACATCCTTTTCTGTGGTCTCCCTGCTAACACCCTCGCACCTCTCCAGTCCATCCTTAACTCTGCTGCCCGACTAATTCATCTCTCTCCTCGCTACTTCTCCGCTTCTCCCCTCTGCAAATCTCTTCACTGGCTTCCATTCCCTCAGCGTATCCAGTTCAAATTACTAATACTGACCTACAAGGCCATTTATAACAGGTCTCCCCCATATGTCTGTGAACTAATCTCCCGATACCTTCCCTCACGTAATCTCCTGTCATCCCAAGACCTCCTTCTCTCCTCCACACTTATTCGCTCCTCACCCAACCGCCTCCAAGACTTCTCCTGAATAGCCTCCATCCTCTGGAATTCTTTGCCCCAACATGTCTGACTATCAACCACATTCAGATCCTTCAGACGGAACCTGAAAGCCCACCTCTTCAAGAAAGCCTACAGCCTGCAATGACCCCACTACCTCCTCACCACTACCGGAGATATCACCTCAACCAACACCTTAACTGCTGCATCCCACCAACCTACTCTCTCCTTCCCCATCATCCTGTAGCACGTAAGCCCAAAAGAGCAGGGTCCTCTCCCCTCTGTATCAGTCTGTCATTGTAAGTTTGTTTACTGTAAGTGATATCTGTAATTTGTATGCAACCCCTTCTTTTGTACAGCCCCATGGGATCAAAAGTGCTATATAAATAAATAATAATAATAATAATAAATACTTTGTGTAGCCCAGCCGAGAGTCTTTCAATTCTTGTTTGAGGGATTTTCATACATTCTTCCTTGAAAAATTATTCCAGTTCTGTAAGATTCCTAGGTCATTTTGTATGCACTGTAATTTTGATCTGGCCACAGATTTTCAGTGATGTTCAGATCAGGGGACTGTGAGGGCCATTGTAAAACCTTCAGCTTGTGCCTTTTGAGGCAGTCTATTGTGGATTTTGATGTGAGTTTAGGATCATTATCCATTTGTAGAAGCTATCCTCTTTTCAATTTCAGATTTTTTACAGATGATGTTATGTTTCCATCAAAAATTTGTTGAAACTTCATTGAATCCATTCTTCCATCCACACATGAAATATTCCCCGTGTTCCCCGTGCCACTGGGTGCCACACAACCCCAAAGTACGATGATCCACCCCGATACTTAATGGTTGTCAAGATGTTATTTCCCTGATATTCTGAGCCCTTTTTTCTCCATACAAACTTTTGATCATTGTGGCCAAAGAGTTCTATTTTAAACTCATCACTCCACAGGACTTGTTTCCAAAATGCATCAGGCTTGTTTAGATGTTCTTTTACATACTTTTAACGCCGAATTTTATGATGAGGATGCAAGAGAGGTTTTCTTCTGATGACTCTTTCATGAAGGCTATATTTGTGCAGGTGTCTTTTAGCAGTAGAAAAACGTACCACAACTCCAGAGTCTGCTAAATCTTTCTGAAGGTCTTTTGCAGTGAAGCAGGGGGTCTGATTTGCCTCTCTGGCAATCCTATGAGCAGCTCTCACTGAAATTTTGCTTGGTCTCCCAGACCTTATCTTGACCTCCACTGTTAGATGCCATTTCTTAATTACATTTTGAACTGAGGAAAGGGCAACTGGAAAAAGCTTTGCTATCTTCTTATAGCCTTTTCCAGTTTTGTGAACCTCCATCATTTTCATTTTCAGAGTGCTAGGCAGCTGTTTAGAAGAACCCATGGCTGCTGTTTTTGGCACAAGATTAGAGGAGGCTGAGTTTTCATAAAGCTGGGAAATTTGCATCACCTGGCCTTTCCTATTGATGATAGTTAATAAGCCATTACCCCAATAGGCTAATTAGGGTCTGAAATCTTGGTCAAAGTAATCTGAACACACAAAACTCCAAGGGTGCTAAAACTTTTTCATCACCCCATTTCCTTTTTGTAATTTTTAAAATACCAAAGAAAAAGTTTTGCCTAAAATGTGTCATCTTTAATGTTTTGTCTTTTACAAATCATTTCATCTTCAACTTGCTTAACTGTTAACAATAACAGTAATTTTGACCAGGGGTGCTCAAACTTTTACATGCCACTGTAGATAGCTTTTGGCTGAAGGATATTTTGATCAACATCGACCTCTGTCAGCTCAGCCTGACACAGGAACACTCGGCTTGGCGCGCCTGTATTCTCAATGAGAGTGTCACTGCCAGGTTTCTCCAGACTCCTCTGTCCTCCAGCAGGCTCTTGTGTCAGCATTAGAGTTGAGCGATACCAGCCGATACTTGAAAATATCGGATCGGAATGGATCGGCCGATCTTAAAAAAAAGTATCGGTATCGCCGATTCCGATACCGGGAACCAATGCAAGTCAATGGGGCCAAAATATCGGAATTAAAAAAAAACCTTTCTTTCCTTGTAGGTTAATTCTACATGAAGAAAAACAACTAAGAATAATGTAGAATGTATTGTGGGAGGTGGAGGAGACATTAAAGCCATAGAGGTTTAGCCCAATCAAATGGAATAGCAGGAATTAAACTTTTTTTTTAAAGACGTTAGGAGTTACAAAGATATTGACTATGTTAGCCTCATTTATATTTTGCCAGACATGTATGTCTTCTTCTTCTTTCTTCTTTCTTCTTCTTTCTTATTCTTCTTCCTTTTTTTACCTTCTTCTTCTTCTTCTTATTCCTTTTTTTACATTCTTCTTCTTCTTCTTCTTCCTTTTTTTACATTCTTCTACTTCCTTTTTATACATTCTTCTTCTTATTCCTTTTTTTACATTCTTCTTCTTCTTCCTTTTTTTAAATTCTTCCACTTCCTTTTTTTACATTCTTCTTCTTCTTCCTTTTCTTACATTCTTCATATTCTTCTTATTCAACAATTATTATTCTACATATTCAACTTCTTCATCTTCTTCCTATTCTTCTTCATCATATTCTTATTTGTGTCAGGCATTCCTGTAGTTGTTATCTAGAAAAGTTAGAAGTTTACACCTTCCGTTCTGCCTGTCACAAAAGATTTACAACAGGATTTGTCCGCGTTCAGTTTGGCCTGCAGCAGCAGGCCTTTTCCATGGGCACCACGAGGAGGAACGGACTCACCCCCATACACTGCTTAGTCTTCTTCTGCTTATAAATAAGATAATATCATTTGCTCAGAGTATTAGTCTTATGCTTAATGTTCTTCTGCTTTGTTTTTTTATGCTTCTTTGTCTTCTCTCTCTTGTTGTTCTGCATCTTGGTGGTTGTCTTCCTGTTCTTTGTCCTCTTGAACCAGCTGACGGCACTGGCACCCGGAGGGGCAGCAGAAGGAACAAGAGCCAATGGCACTACCGAGGACCAGCTGATGGTGCTGGAACCCGGTTACTAAGCAGGAGGTACCTGTGCTACAAAGCACTACCAAGGACCAGCAGACGTTGCCGGAACTCGGATACCGAGATGAAGGCACCTAGGCCAAAGGCTTTGCCGAGAACCAGCTGACGGTGCTGGAACCCGGATGGGTAGCATAAGCTGCAAGAGCAAATGGAAATAGCGAGGACCAGCTGACAGTGCTGGCACCCGGAGGGGCAGCAGAAGGAATAAGAGCCAATGGCACAACCGAGGACCAGCTGACGGTGCTGGAACACGGTTACTAAGCAGGAGGTACCTGTGCTACAAAGCACTACCAAGGACCAGCAGACGTTGCCGGAACTCGGATACCGAGATGGAGGCACCTAGGCCAAAGGCTCTGCCGAGAACCAGCTGACGGTGCTGGAACCCGGATGGGTAGCATAAGCTGCAAGAGCAAATGGAAATAGCGAGAACCAGCTGACAGTGCTGGCACCCGGAGGGGCAGCAGAAGGAATAAGAGCCAATGGCACAACCGAGGACCAGCTGATGGTGCTGGAACCCGGTTACTAAGCGCAGAAGGTACCTGTGCTACAAAGCACTACCAAGGACCAGCAGACGTTGCCGGAAGTCGGATACCGAGATGGAGGCACCTAGGCCAAAGGCTCTGCCGAGAACCAGCTGACAGTGCTGGAACCCGGAGGGGTAGCATAAGCTGCAAGAGCAAATGGAAATAGCGAGGACCAGCTGACAGTGCTGGCACCCGGAGGGGCAGCAGAAGGAATAAGAGCCAATGGCACAACCGAGGACCAGCTGACGGTGCTGGAACACGGTTACTAAGCAGGAGGTACCTGTGCTACAAAGCACTACCAAGGACCAGCAGACGTTGCCGGAACTCGGATACCGAGATGGAGGCACCTAGGCCAAAGGCTCTGCCGAGAACCAGCAGACGGTGCTGGAACCCAGAGGGGCAGCTGAAGTTACCCCTGAAAAGCAAAGTTGGCATGCCGCAAGCTGGCCGCAGTTACCGAATCACACAGTCCTACAGGGGGTGCTTGTCCTACTGGCACTACGGAACAAGCCTTTCTTACCAGAACCCGCAGTCCACATAGGAAGCACCTAAACTGCTGGCACCCTAGCCTCGGCTAACCCAACCGCAACACGACATGGCAACTTGGGGTGGCAAACTGACATTGACACTTCCCGGAAACAGCAGGCAGGGCTGGAACCAAGCCGGGCAGGAGGGAGTACCCGTGCCAAAGTCAGTTATGAGCAGCAACTGGCGATGTTGGAGCCCAGGGACAAGCACTTAGCAGGCTGAGGCCTGATGTGCTGTCAATTGGGAGGCAGCAGGACAGATTGCCATCAAAACAGCAGGGGAACAGCTGACGTTACTGAACCCTACAAACACAGGAGATAGTGGGAATGTGGACAGAGCAGGCGACATTGCCGGACACACATCAGGGGATTAACTGACCGGACTGAACACCTGTAACACAGGAACAAGTGTAGATTGTGCAGACGCCACTTCGGAGCTGTAACTGGCAGGGTTGGAGGACAGGGGAAATACAAGAGACAGTAGAGCCACAGGCCTAATTGGAGCACGGTTAAAAATCAGTAGTAGTAGGACTGTGTAGGCAGCAGGAGACTTTGCCATCCACACAGCAGGGGATCAGCTAGCGTTACTGAACCCCACTGAGACACGGGAGCAAGTGTCTCTTTCCGTGTGGACGGCACTTCCGAGCTACAACTGGCTGTGTTGAAGCCCAGGAAATAGGAGGGTGTAGGCAGAGGCCTACTGTCTTTGGAATGCGGAGACAGCAGGAGAGACTGCCATCCACACAGCAGGGGAACAGCTGACGTTACTGAACCCCACTGAGACATGGCAGCAAGTGTCTCTTTCCATGTGGACGGCACTTCCGAGCTACAACTGGCTGTGTTGAAGCCCAGGAAATAAGAGGGTGTAGGCAGAGGCCTACTATCTTTGGAATGCGGAGACAGCAGGAGAGACTGCCATCCACACAGCAGGGGAACAGCTGACGTTACTGAACCCCACTGAGACACGGCAGCAAGTGTCTCTTTCCATGTAGACGGCACTTCCGAGCTACAACTGGCTGTGTTGAAGCCCAGGAAATAGGAGGGTGTAGGCAGAGGCCTACTGTCTTTGGAATGCGGAGACAGCAGGAGAGACTGCCATCCACACAGCAGGGGAACAGCTGGCGTTACTGAACCCCACTGAGACACGGCAGCAAGTGTCTCTTTCCATGTGGACGGCACTTCCGAGCTACAACTGGCTGTGTTGAAGCCCAGGAAATAGGAGGGTGTAGGCAGAGGCCTACTGTCTTTGGAATGCGGAGACAGCAGGAGAGACTGCCATCCACACAGCAGGGGAACAGCTGGCGTTACTGAACCCCACTGAGACACGGCAGCAAGTGTCTCTTTCCATGTGGACGGCACTTCCGAGCTACAACTGGCTGTGTTGAAGCCCAGGAAATAGGAGGGTGTAGGCAGAGGCCTACTGTCTTTGGAATGCGGAGACAGCAGGAGAGACTGCCATCCACACAGCAGGGGAACAGCTGGCGTTACTGAACCCCACTGAGACACGGCAGCAAGTGTCTCTTTCCGTGTGGACGGCACTTCCGAGCTACAACTGGCTGTGTTGAAGCCCAGGAAATAGGAGGGTGTAGGCAGAGGCCTACTGTCTTTGGAATGCGGAGACAGCAGGAGAGACTGCCATCCACACAGCAGGGGAACAGCTGACGTTACTGAACCCCACTGAGACACGGCAGCAAGTGTCTCTTTCCGTGTGGACGGCACTTCCGAGCTACAACTGGCTGTGTTTAAGCCCAGGAAATAGGAGGGTGTAGGCAGAGGCCTACTGTCTTTGGAATGCGGAGACAGCAGGAGAGACTGCCATCCACACAGCAGGGGAACAGCTGGCGTTACTGAACCCCACTGAGACATGGCAGCAAGTGTCTCTTTCCGTGTGGACGGCACTTCCGAGCTACAACTGGCTGTGTTGAAGCCCAGGAAATAGGAGGGTGTAGGCAGAGGCCTACTGTCTTTGGAATGCGGAGACAGCAGGAGAGACTGCCATCCACACAGCAGGGGAACAGCTGACGTTACTGAACCCCACTGAGACACGGCAGCAAGTGTCTCTTTCCGTGTGGATGGCACTTCCGAGCTACAACTGGCTGTGTTGAAGCCCAGGAAATAGGAGGGTGTAGGCAGAGGCCTACTGTCTTTGGAATGCGGAGACAGCAGGAGAGACTGCCATCCACACAGCAGGGGAACAGCTGGCATTACTGAACCCCACTGAGACACGGCAGCAAGTGTCTCTTTCCGTGTGGACGGCACTTCCGAGCTACAACTGGCTGTGTTGAAGCCCAGGAAATAAGAGGGTGTAGGCAGAGGCCTACTGTCTTTGGAATGCGGAGACAGCAGGAGAGACTGCCATCCACACAGCAGGGGAACAGCTGACGTTACTGAACCCCACTGAGACACGGCAGCAAGTGTCTCTTTCCGTGTGGACGGCACTTCCGAGCTACAACTGGCTGTGTTGAAGCCCAGGAAATAGGAGGGTGTAGGCAGAGGCCTACTGTCTTTGGAATGCGGAGACAGCAGGAGAGACTGCCATCTCCACAGCAGGGGAACAGCTGGCAGTGCTGAACCCCACTAACACTTGAACGAATGTGTTTGGCTCTGTGGAGACGACACTTCTGAACACCAACTGACGCTGTTGGAGCCCAGGATTACGCATGCCGCATGCAGAGGCCAATGGGCAGCGGTTTTTATGGAGGTTGTTGACTACTACTGATTCTAACCATGCTCCACTTAGGCCTCTGGCTCCACTGTCTCTACTATTTACCCTGGCCTCCAACCCCGCCAGCTACATCTCTGAAGTGGCGTCAGCACAATCTACACTTGTTCCTGTGTTACTGGTGCTCAGTCCCGTCAGTTGATCCCCTGATGTTTGTCCGGCAAGTTCGCCAGCTCTGTCCTCATTCCCACTACTGGTTATGGGAATGTGGACAGAGCAGGAGACCTTGCCGGACACACATCAGGGGATAAACTGATGGGACTGAGCCACAGGAACACAGGAACAAGTGTAGATTGTGCTGACGCCACTTCAGAGATGTAGATGGCGGGGTTGGAGGCCAGGGGAAATAGTAGAGACAGTGGAGCCAGAGACCTAAGTTGGGCACGGTTAAAAATCAGTAGTGGTTTGAATGTTGATGGAGCTGGTGACTTTGCCGTCCACACAGCAGGGGATCAGCTGGCGTTACTGAACCCCACTAACACAGGAGCTAGTGTGTTTCTCTGTGCAGACGACACATCTGAGCGACAACTGGCTGTGTTGAAGCACAGGGATTATAGTTCAGGTGGTAGAAAAATGAACACACCAGCAGACCTGGATACAGTTGCCAACCACTAATTTAGTCTGTAAGAGGAATGGCAAAGTCTTTGGAGATCCAGGCCTTGTTAATTTTCAGAAAAGTCAGCCGGTCAACATTATCGGAAGATAGTCGCGTGCGACGGTCTGTTAGTACACCACCTGCGGCACTAAAGACGCGTTCCGATAATACACTGGCAGCAGGGCAAGCCAGCACCTCCAATGCATACTGGCTAAGCTCTGGCCATGTATCCAGCTTAGAGACCCAAAACTTGAAGGGGGAAGAGCCATCTGGGAGTACAGTGACAGGGCAAGACATGTAGTCTGACACCATCTGACGGAAGCGTTGCCTCCTGCTGACTCGAGGCGTCGCTGATGGTGTAGACAATTGTGGTGGACACACAAAACTTTGCCACATTTGGGCCATAGTGGTCTTGCCTTGTGCTGCGGCGCTGCCTCTGCTCCCTCTTTGTGCAGAGTTTCCTCCACTGCCTCGACGCACAGAGCTGCTTTGTAAAGCACTAGCAACAATGCTGTCGGGTGGAATGGAAAACATTATGGACTGCACCAGTGACTCTTCGTACTCCCGCAGTTTACGCTCCCGGTTCAACGTTGGTATGAGCCTTTGTACGCTGTCCCGGTAGCGAGGATCTAGGAGGGTGTACACCCAATAATCAGCCGAGACGAGAATGTGGGCGATGCAGTGGTCGTTTCTCAGGCACTGCAGCATGAAATCAACCATGTGCTGCAGACTCCCAACTGCCAAAGAACCGCTGTCCCCTGTTTGAGGCGTGACCTCGGCCTGCTCTGCATCACCCCACCCTCGCTGTACATACTGAGTAGAGGTTTGTGTACCTCCCTCCTCTGGAGAGATGTCTTCCTCCTCCATCGACTCCTCCTCATCCTCCTCACAAAGTGTCCCCTGCCTAGGCCTTTGTGAGGAAACATGTAGCGCAGACTGTCCAGAAGCAGATGGCATTTGGGACTCCTCATCCTCCACCTCTTCCGAAACCTCATCCCTTAGTGCTTGCAGTGTTTGTTGAAGCAGGCAGATAAGGGGGACAGTCATGCTGACTAGTGCATCATCTGCACTCGCCATCCGCGTGGATTCATCGAAGGCACGCAAAACGAGGCAGATGTCCTTCATAGAGGCCCACTCAATGGTGCTGAAGTGTGAACAGAGCACAGTGCGACTTGTTTGCGCCTGATGCAGCTGGTACTCCATGACTGCTGCCTGCTGCTCACACAACCGCTCCAACATATGTAACGTTGAATTCCACCGGGTGGGTAGGTCACATATGATGCGATGTTCCGGAAGGCCAAATCGTCGCTGCAGAGCAGCGAGGCGCGATCTTGCCGTGCTGGAACGCCGCAAGTGAGCGCACTCTATGCGGACCTTGTGCAACAGTGCATCAAGATCCGGATAGTCCCTCAGAAAGCTCTGCACGACCAAGTTAAGCACATGTGCCAGACATGGGATGTGTGTGAGGTTGCCTAGGCCAAGAGCTGCCACCAGATTTCGGCCATTGTCACACACTACCAAGCCCGGCTGGAGATTCGCTGGCCCAAACCACACATCGCTCTCCTGCTTGATAGCATTCCAGAGCTCCTGCGCTGTGTGGCTTCGATTCCCCAAAGAAATTAATTTGAGTACAGCCTGTTGACGTTTGGCCACGGCTGTGCTCATATCGGTCGTAACAGGCTCCTGCTCTGCTGTTTCTGAGGAACTTGAGTAGGAGGAGGAGTCTATGTGTACAGACTGGAGTCCTGCAATCTGTGGCGTTGGAAGAACACGTACAGTGCCACTCTCCAGATCTGTACCCGGCTCCACAACATTGACCCAGTGGGCAGTGAGGGAAAGGTATCGTCCCTGTCCATGGTTACTGGTCCACGCATCAGTGGTCAGGTGGACCTTGCTACTAACGGCATTTAGTATCGCATGTTTTATTTTGCCCTCAACATGTTTCTGCAGGGCAGGGACGGCTCGCCTGCTGAAATAAAAGCAGCTGGGCACGTTGTATTGGGGGACTGCCAATGCCATTAAGTCCCGGAAGGTGTCAGTGTCCACCAGCCTGAATGACAGCATTTCAACTGCCAGAAGTTTGGCAATGCCAGCATTCAGAGACTGTGCTCGGGGATGGTTTGCCGAGTAAGGGCGCCTTTTATCCCATGCCTGTGTTACCGATGGCTGTGATGGATGGGAACGTGCTGCTATGGGTGGAATCTGACAGGGTCTCCGGACAACAGTGGCAGAGGTTCTTCCTTGGTGATCCTGTGAGGAAGCCGAACCAGCAGTGTGTGAGCTGGAGGAAGAGGCCCCAACACGAACTGAAGAGGTGGTAGGTGGTGCTGTACGTTGGCCTACGTCTTCAGGGTGTCTCTGCAACTCCAACTCGTGCTTGGTGCGCACATGTTTCCACATATTTGTGGTATTGAGGTTGCTGACATTTCTCCCTCTTTTGACTTTCTGATGACACAGCTTGCATTTGACAAAGCAAATGTCATCTGCAACTGTGTCAAAAAAGGACCACGCACTGCAAGTCTTGGGAGCGCCCGTTTTGCCTTTGGAATGAGGAATGCTCCTAACGGGTGCCGAAGTGGAGGGTACAGGCAACCAAGTCTTCCCCCTCCCTCTGCCTCCTGTTTTGGCCGGTAGGGGAATCTCTTCCTCCGAGCTGCTCCCACCACCTTCCTGTTCCTCACGCCATGATGGGTCAAGGACCTCATCATCTTCCCTCCCCTCTTCAAACAGCTGCTTCTCCGGGGTTGTCTCGCCAGCACCGTACGCACCAGAAAGTGGCAACTGAGTCTCGTCATCATCTGATGCGTACTGAGGTGTGCTGACCATAGGCACTGGCCCACTCGCCTCTTCAGATTCAGAGGGACAAAGAAGTTGCGCATCACTGCATACTCCCTCTTCTTCACATTCAGGAATGCTGCTTGGCTGGCCCCCTCTTTCCAAGCCAACAGATTCCGAGAACAGAAGTAGAGACTGTGATGGCTCCTGTCCATGTCTCTCTGACTGCCTGGGCACTTTGGCAGGTGGTGAAGAGACAGATGGTTGCTCTTCGGTGCTCTGGTCCTGAGAGGCTGTGGAAGTAATTGAAGTCGATGCGTTAGCTGCCATCCATCCGACAACGGCTTCAATTTGTTCCTCCCGCAGCAGTGGGGTACGTTGAGGTCCTACAAAGCTGCGCATAAAGGACTGTTGCCTGCTAAAACTGGGGGATGCTGATCCACTGGTGCCCGCAGCAGGCCCAGAATCCCCACGTCCTCTACCTGCAGAATCCCCACGTCCTCTCCCTGCAGAATCCCCACGTCCTCTCCCTGCTGAAACTCCACTCCTACGCCCACGCCCACGCGCCTTACTCCCTGCCTTCTTCATCTTGCCAGACTGCTTAAGATAGGCAGAAAAGTACAAAGGGGGGCCTTAGTGTGCTTATTCCTGAACAGCTGGTTACAGGTACAAGAAACACTAATTTTATGAAGTGTGTGTGTGTGGACTACACTTTAATAGGAGCTGATGTGGCCTACACAAGTTCCAAATGTAGTGTTTGGTGAACTTTTTTTGTGGTTTCTTTGTTGGAAACAAACTCAAAGTATGTGAACAAAGAATTGAAACTGATAGTATCACCAACTTTTTGGAGCTATTACAATGCAGGCAGGTAACCTACAATGCAAAAGATGAGGCTCCAAAAAAATTGGGTAATACTAATCTGGCTGCGCCGGCAGGGCACAAGCCAGAAAAAAAGGCTCCTCTATCTACTCCTATATAGTGTTTGCAACCAACCAATGTTGATGGATACGGATGGATGCACACTAATAGGAGAAGAAAAAATGAGCTGCACTCAAAGACAAATATGTGTGAGGCAGTGACGCACGTTGAGCGTCCAACAACCAGACGTAGCTGCAGGACACTCTACTCAGCGTGAGCTGCACTCACACACAGAGACCTCTCAGACAGCCGTGAACAGTGCAGCTAAGTGGGCACTGGCACTGACAGGCTGCAGAAAGGCTCCGCTGTGTACTCCTATATAGTGTTTGCAACCACCGTAGATGGAGACGGATGGATGCACACTAATAGAAGAAAAAATGAGCTGCACTCAAATAAAAATATGTGTGAGGCACTGACGCACGCTGAGCGTCCTACAACCAAACGTAGCTGCAGGACACACTACTCAGCATGAGCTGCACTCACACACAGTCAGAGACCTCTCAGACAGCCGTGAACAGTGCAGCAAAGTGGACACTAGCACTGAAAGGCTGCAGAAAGGCTCCGCTGTCTACTACTAGTGTTTGCAACCAACGTATATGGATACGGATGGAAGCACACTAGATTGAAATTATGTAAAAAATGCAGCTCAAAAATTAAAAGATGTATGAGGCAGCAGTGAGGCACGCTGGGCAGCCTACAACCTGATGTGGCTGCAGGACCCACTCCACAGCGTGAGCTGCACTCACACAGCCCTTGCAGACAGCTGTGAACACTGCTGCTAGGGCAAAGAAGGCTACAGTGGTGGTTTATGTAGCCTGGGTAAAGCACTAGATGTTTGGTGGAATCGCTATTTCTAACTGTCCCTCACAGTCTTCTACAGCAGCCTGTCCCTAACTGAATTCACAGCAGAGTGAACCAGAAATGGCGGCTGCGGTGGCTTTTATAGTGCATCATGACATCATTTCGGCAGCCAATCACAGCCATGCCAATAGTTAACATGCCTACATGCCTAACAGGATGTGCCCACACTTCGGAGGATTCCCATTGGCTTAATCAAAGCAAGCAGGCTCATAGCATGATGGGAACTTCCGATTCCGGTATCCGATATGACAAAAGTATCGGAAGTCAGTATCGGAATTCCGATACCGCTAATATCGGCCGATACCCGATACTTGCGGTATCGGAATGCTCAACACTAGTCAGCATCTTACCTCCAGAAACAAAAACAATCAGCCAATGGGAATGTAACTGTGGTCACACACAATACACAAACATTATGCACACATCACAAAAGCACAGTGATCACAAGCACAAACAGAGCACACATCGCACAAGTAGAGGGTACATGTCATAAAAGCACAGATCATACTTCGCATAAGCACAGATCAAACCTTGTACAAGAACAGAGCACATATCACATAAGCACATGGGATAAGTCATGCATTTCACATCACACGACACACAAGCATTATGCACAAATTGCACAGGCACAAGCACATGTTGCATAAGAACAGGTAAAATGTTGTACATGGCACACGTCGCACAATCTCAGGTCACACGTCGCATAAGGACATGGCACACATCGCACAGGAACATGCCACATGTCACACAAGAACATGGCACACATCACATAATATCGTGACACATAGAACATGTCGCACAAACATAGAACACTTTGCATAAGCACAGGTCACATCACACAAGCCAGTGTCACACGGCATGCGTCACACAAGCACAGGTCACATAGCACACTTCACTCAAGCACAGGTCATATGTTGCACATGCACCAGTCACGCATCACACAAGCACAATGCACATGCCATACATGCACATTTCGCACATCGCACAAGCACATGGCATATGTGCACACATTGCACATGTGTACGTCACAGAAGCACATGGCATGCATTGTACATTCACATGTCCCATAGTGCACACTTCACATAGCTCACATCTCTCAGCGCACATGTCTCGCAGAGCACACGTCACACAATGAACACATCACACGTCTAGCAGGGCACATGTCTCCCAGAACTCACATTATACATATCACAGTGCACATGTCTCACAGCGCATATGTCTCGTAGCGCACACATCATGCGTCTCACAGCTCACACGCCTCGGAGTGCACATGTCACACATATCACAGAGCTCATGTTCCAGAGCGTTCACATCACTCGAATCACAGCACACATACAGTTGTGGCCAAAAGTATTGACACCCCTGCAATTCTGTCAGATAATACTCAGTTTCTTCCTGAAAATTATTGCAAACACAAATTCTTTGGTATTATTATCTTCATTTAATTTGTCTTAAATGAAAAAAACACAAAAAGAATTGTCCGAAAGCCAAATTGGATATAATTCCACACCAAACATAAAAAATAGGGTGGACAAAAGTATTGGCACTGTTCAAAAAATCATGTGATGCTTCTCTAATTTGTGTAATTAACAGCACCTGTAACTTACCTGTGGCACCTAACAGGTGTTGGCAATAACTAAATCACACTTGCAGCCAGTTGACATGGATTAAAGTTGACTCAACCTCTGTCCTGTGTCCTTGTGTGTACCACATTAAGCATGGAGAAAAGAAAGAAGACCAAAGAACTGTCTGAGGACTTGAGAAACCAAATTGTGAGGTAGCATGAGCAATCTCAAGGCTACAAGTCCATCTCCAAAGACCTGAATGTTCCTGTGTCTACTGTGCGCAGTGTCATCAAGAAGTTTAAAGCCCATGGCACTGTGGCTAACCTCCCTAGATGTGGACGGAAAAGAAAAATTGACAAGAGATTTCAACGCAAGATTGTGCGAATGTTGGATAAAGAACCTCGACTAACATCCAAGCAAGTTCAAGCTGCCCTGCAGTCCGAGGGTACAACAGTGTCAACCCGTACTATCCGTCGGCGTCTGAATGAAAAGGGACTGTATGGTAGGAGACCCAGGAAGACCCCACTTCTTACCCCGAGACATAAAAAAGCCAGGCTGAAGTTTGCCAAAACTTACCTGAAAAAGCCTAAAACGTTTTGGAAGAATGTTCTCTGGTCAGATGAGACAAAAGTAGAGATTTTTGGGCAAAGGCATCAACATAGAGTTTACAGGAGAAAAAAAGAGGCATTCAAAGAAAAGAACACGGTCCCTACAATCAAACATGGCAGAGGTTCCCTGATGTTTTGGGGTTGCTTTGCTGCCTCTGGCACTGGACTGCTTGACCGTGTGCATGGCATTATGAAGTCTGAAGACTACCAACAAATTTTGCAGCATAATGTAGGGCCCAGTGTGAGAAAGCTGGGTCTCCCTCAGAGGTCATGTGTCTTCCAGCAGGACAATGACCCAAAACACACTTCAAAAAGCACTAGAAAATGGTTTGAGAGAAAGCACTGGAGACTTCTCAGGCGGCCAGCAATGAGTCAAGAACTGAATCCCATAGAACACCTGTGGAGAGATCTAAAAATGGCAGTTTGGAGAAGGCACCCTTCAAATATCAGGGACCTGGAGCAGTTTGCCACAGAAGAATGGTCTAAAATTCCAGCAGAGCATTGCAAGAAACTCATTGATGGTTGCCGGAAGCGGTTGGTCGCAGTTATTTTGGCTAAAGGTTGTGCAACCAAGTATTAGACTGAGGGTGCCAATTCTTTTGTCTGGCCCATTTTTGGAGTTTTGTGTGAAATGATCAATGTTTTGCTTTTTGCTTCATTCTCTTTTGTGTTTTTTCATTTAAGACAAAATAAATGAAGTTAATAATACCAAAGAATTTGTGATTGCAATCATTTTCAGGAAGAAACTGAGTATTATCTGACAGAATTGCAGGGGTGTCAATACTTTTGGCCACAACTGTATTACATGTCTTGCAGTACACACGTTTCACAGGGCACAGATCACACGTCTTGCAGAGCCCACATCTTACAGCACACATGTCATAGATAAAAATAATCCATAAAGACATCTCCGGAGAGGGGACATATCACCCTAACATTGAACATATGGGATTCATTGCAACTGAGGAAGTGAGACAGAGCTGACATTTTAATCTCCATTGAAGTAGGACCTCCTGCTGTTAACAGGTAATTGTAAAAAAAGATTTGCTCTGATAGCCAGCCACAAAGACTCGGATTAATTTACTCAGAGGTGACAAAGTACACTTCAAAAGCATGAGCTTCATGTGTTCAAAGCACAGATCGCAGACTTTCGAGAGCCAGTGATCAGTGATGAATATTAAGGTTTGCATCAATCCGAGATTTATGGGAGATATATTTTCAGAATAGTAGCGAAGGGACGAACATAACGCATTCAATCACATCACCATAAGGCCATTTAACCCCTCCAGATGGATAATGCTATTCATGCCATGTTTCATCTCTATAGAAAAGTAAAATTGTGATAGGAAACATGGTGAAATGGCAGTATCTATCTCCTGTGACCTCCAGGGGCAAAGAAATCCCAAAAATTAGTGATCTCAAAAATTTCTAAAAGACCTAGCACATACCACAACTAGCCCCCATATGAGCTCACCAAGGGGAGGGATGTGGGCTTAACCTTGATTTCATAAAAATCAGAAGTTTTGTCATTGTATATTTCTGGAAGGCAAAGTTCTCTGGGAGAGTGTACCATTTTCCCAATTGGGGCACTACCCTCCATAAAGATAAGAGTAATTTCTGAAACTTTAGGTTTACTACTTATCTTTCATTTTTCCGTTTTATATTATATAATTATATATATATTGTGTTGTTTATTCTCAATTTGTAGCATCTTTGTATATTTTTATAAACACTGCCTACATTTCCAAATTAAATATATAAAATTTAATAGCTCTGTTCCTATTGCTCTGTAAAACGCACCCCTGAAGCCATAAGCTACCTGTCATGGGTCTGCATAAAAGACTGATGGTGGCAGCTAATAGTCTCTTTTGTTATTGTGAAGTTGGCAGAGATCATATTGGGATATCTATTTGGGACAAATACCACCACTCCCATGACGAGACACCATATTACCACCACATAGTGACCTATAATATCACATACAAGGAACAAATACAGCCACACCATGGCCGGACCACATATTACCACCACATAGTGACCGAATACTACAATACTGATCATTAATAAAAAAAACCACAATACTAATATCACCATAAATGCCATTATACAAAGGAGATCTGTACTTAGTATGCAGTGTCCGTGTACAGGTAATACAGTGATCAACGGTGACATTATACACAGGAGCTCTGTATATAGTGTCAGTGTACAAGTATTACAGGGAATACCGATGACACTATACACAGGAGCTATCTACAGTGGGTACGGAAAGTATTCAAACCCCTTTAAATTTTTCCCTCTTTGCTTTGTTTCATTGCAGCCATTTGGTAAATTCAAAAAAGTTCATTTTTTTCTCATTATTGTACACTCTGTCTGCACTCTCTTGACTGCAAAAAGACAGAAATGTAGATTTTTTTTAATTTATTGAAAAAAGAAAAACTGAATTATCACATGGTCATAGGAATTCAGACCCTTTGCTCAGACACTCATATTTAGGTCACATGCTGTCCATATCCTTGTGATCCTCCTTGAGATGGTTCTATTCCTTCACTGGAGTCCAGCTGTGTTTAATTAAACTGATAGGACTTGATTTGTAAAGGCACACACCTGTCTATATAAGACCTCACAGCTCACACTGCATGTCAGACCAAATTAGAATCATGAGGTCAAAGGAACTGGTCAAGGAGCTCAGAGACAGAATTGTGGCAAGGTACAGATATGGCCAAGGTTACAAAAGAATTTCTGCCATGCTCAAGGTTCCTAAGAGCACAATGGCCTCCATAATCCTTAAATGGAAGAAGTTTGGGACTACCAGAAGTCTTCCTAGACCTGGCCGTCCAGCCAAACGGAGCAATCGTGGGAGAAGAGACTTGGTGAGAGAGGTAAAGAAGAACCCCAAGATCACTGTGGCTGAGCTCCACAGATGCAGTAGGGAGATGGGAGAAAGTTCCACAAAGTCAACTATCACTGCAGCCCTCCACCAATCAGGCCTTTATGGCAGAATGGCCCCCACAGAAGCCTCTCCTCAGTGCAAGACATATGAAAGCCTTCACAGAGTTTGCTAAAAAACACATGAAGGATTCCTAGACTATGAGAAGTAAGATTCTCTGGTCTGATGAGACGAAGCTAGAACTTTTTGGTGATAATTCTAAGCGATATGTGTGGAGAAAACCAGGCACTGCTCATCACCTGCTCAATAAAATCCCAACAGTGAAACATGGTTGTGGCAACATCATGCTTTGGGGGTGTTTTTCAGCTGCAGGGACAGGACGACTGGTTACAATTGAAGGAAACATGAATGCGGCCAAATACAGAGATATCCTGGATGAAAACCTCTTCCAGAGTGCTCTGGACCTCAGACTTGGTCGAAGGTTCACCTTCCAACAAGGCAATGACCCTAAGCACACAGCTAAAATAACAAAGGAATGGCTTCAGAACAACTCTGTAGTCTGTAATCATTCTTGACTGGCCCAGCCAGAACCCTGACCTAAACCCAATTGAGCATCTATGGAAAGAACTGAAAATGGCTGTCCACCAATGTACACCATCCAACCTGACGGAACTGGAGAGGATCTGCAAGGAATAATGGCAGAGGATCCCCAAATCCAGGTGTGAAAAACTTGTTGCATCATTCCCAAGAAAACTCATGGCTCTACTATATCAAAAGGGTGCTTCTACTCAATACTGAGCAAAGGCTCTGAATACTTATGACCATGTGATATATCAGGTTTTTTTGAGTCAAGATGAGATGCAGAGTGTACATTAATGAGAAAAAAAAATGAACTTTTTTGAATGTACCAAATGGCTGCAATGAAACAAAGAGTGAAAAATGTAAAGGGGTCTGAATACTTTCTGTACCCACTGTATATACTGAATATTCCATGCATTAGAATCGGAGGAGTATATACCATACGCTCAATGTTATTTCTCCAATAAGACCATACGAGTATACCATTTATTAATTGCTTACATGCAAGTGTGATCACTTCTGAAAAAGCAGAAGTTTTGGCAGGTTGCTGGTCTGGAACATTCAGATATCAGTAAAGATGCTAGAGAAGCATTTTTTCTTGCCCATGAATTTGGGAAGGGTTATAAGCCCATTTCCAAACCTTTGTTTGCAAGTAGTCTCTTCAGAAAAGGTGTTAGAAAGTCAATTGCCTATTTGAAGCAGCAATATGACAAGTCAATGTCGACCCTTGAAAGGGCCTAACCTTATGACTTATGATAAGAAGTCAAACCAGAAGCTAGTTTTAGGGTGTGTGTTCATCATTAGTGCAAAGACGGAGAACTAGTTGGTCTGGGTGAGAGATCTCTGACAGGGATTTAAGGTGTAAAGTTTCTCATTGCGAAGATCACCAAATTGACACAGTGAGACTTATAGACCAATGCTACCCTAGAAATTGTAATATTCAAGTAGTCTTTTCAGAGAGGAAGGTGTCAGGAACTGTAGAAAATCCAAATAGCAAATCAGCGCACCACTCCTTTGGTGCATATGGAAATGAGTTACATATATAATGAGGTGAAGAACTTCCATCACTCACAAATATGTCCAGATAACAATCCAGGTCCTGCTGTAGGCTCAGTATGCTCACATTTACTGGTTGCTCTCCAGTTCCAACACCACACTGCAGCTGGTCTAACACTTGGGATCAGTGTGGTGTTGGAACTGGAGACTATAACCAGTAAATGTGTGCATAATGAGCCTACAGCAGGACCTGAGTTGCTATTTGGATATGTTCTATGTGAGTGCTGGGAGTTCTTCACCTATAAGGAACTGTAGTGCTGCCTATAGGAAGTAGCAAACTTAAAAGTCATTTAGTGACCCTATCAAGGGCTTTGCTGCATGACTTAGGATAAGGAGCCAAACTAGAAACTAAATTTGCAGACTTGTGTTATGGGATGTTTGCCCCTCATCAAGACAAAGAAGGTGAACTGGTTTGGCTGGGTGAGAAGCCTCTGAAATAGAGGAGGAGGGAGGAGCTAGAGGCAGAGATAGAGCTCCTCCCCTCAATATAGAATCATTTCAGTAGCAAATGTCATCTTCTATCTCATTAATGTAACAATCTGTCTTCACTGAATACAGATTTTACCCAGGAATTGAGAATTTTAAAAACAATTGATCAGTCTTGGAAGAGGAAGAAGCAGATTTCTCACATAAGATATATTACAAAGTTGTTTTTTTCATATCTAATAATGGTTTATGAAGTAAAAATTAAAATAATGGAAAGACTTCAACCCCTTTCCGACACTGGGCGTAATAATATGCCCACGTCGGCATACCCTCCCTTTGGTGAGCCCACATCTTTCCTGACACATGTCAACTGTTCAAAACAGCTGACATGTGCCTCTAACAGCCACGGGTAGAATCACGATCCACCTGCAGCTGTTAACCTGTTAAATTCCGCTGTCAATCTTTGACAGTGGCATTAAACTCACATTTATCGGAAGCACGCCAGAAATCCCGTCCATTGGTGGTCGAGGACTCACCAGTGGGTTGGAATGACAACCAGAAGTCTCCAGCAGACCTCTATAGTTGTCATAGCCAGATTGCTATGAGCGCCGCCCGGTGGCCAGTGCTCATAGCAAGTGAGCATTTCTGCTACACACAGGCGATTTGATCATCGCCTGTGTGTGGCACAAGCGATCAGACAAATGCAGCTTCTAGTCTCCCATGGAGACTATTTAAGCAAGCAAAAAGTAAAAAAAAATGTAAAAAAATATAAAAAATATAAAAGTTCAAATCACTCTATTTTCGCCCCATTCAAAATCATAGAATCGTAGAGTTGGAAGGGCCCTCCTGGGCCATCTGGTCCAACCCCCTGCTCAAAGCAGGATTCGCGAAATCATCCCAGACAGATGTCTGTCCAGCCTCTGTTTGAAGACTTCTATTGAGTGAGAACTCACCACCTCTCGTGGTAGCCTGTTCCACTCATTGATCACTCTAAAGGTCCCGTTACATTTAGCGATGCACCAGTGATCCCGACAAAGATACGACCCAGTCAGGATCGCTGGTGCATCACTAAATGGTCGCTAGTGAGCTGCCAACCAGGCAGATCTCACCAGCGACGTAGCAGCGGTCGACGGTCGCTCTTACCTGTCAGACGGCAACTCTGATGACAATTTCCTCCCGCATCCATGAGTCGCTCATCGGCACCAGCAGGAAGCCGACGACGAGAAATGGACCAGGACGATCTTGCGCGATCAACAATATACAGCGGGGGGGTTGGTCGGAGGTAAGTGTCACATGTAGCGATATCGCTAGCAATATCGCTATTGCGTCACAAAATCAGTGACACTTTAGCGATATCGCTAGTGATATCACTATGTGTAAAAGGCCCTTAACTATCAAAAAGTTTTTTCTAATATCTAATCTGTGTCTCCTCCCATTCAGTTTCATCCCATTGCTTCTTGTCTTTCCTTGTGCAAATGAGAATAAAGATGATCCTTCTACAATATGACAGCCCTTGAGATATTTGTAGACAGCTATTAAGTCTCCTCTCAGTCTTCTCTTCTGCAAGCTAAACATTCCCAAATCCTGCAACCTTTCCTCATAAGACAGGGTTTGCAGACCGGTCACCATTCCGGTCGCTCTTTTCCGAACTTGCTCCAGTTTGTTGAACAAACAAAAAAATCAAACATACACATATTTAGTATCGTCGCGTTCAGAATCGCCCAATCTATCAATATAAATAAAGAATGAACCTGATCAGTAAATGGATAATGAGAAAAAAAATTCAAAATGCCTGAATTATGTTTTTTTGGTCGCCACTACAATAAAATGCAATAATGAGCGATCAAAAGATGGTATCTGCACCAAAATGATATCAATAAAAACGTCAGCTGGCGCCCAAAAGAATAAACCCTCATCCAACCCCAAATTACGAAAAATGGAGACGCTACAGGTCTCAGAAAATGGCACCTTTTTTTTTTTTTAGCAAAATTTGGATTTTTTTCACCACTTAAATAAAAAAGAACCTATACATGTTTGGTGTATGTGAACTCGTAATGACTTTGAGAATCATAATGGCAGGTCAGTCTTAGCATTTAGTGAACATGGTAAAAAAAAAAAACAACTGTGGGATTGCACTTTTTTGCAAATTCACTGCACTTGGAATTTTTTCCCATTTACCAGTACACGATATGTTAAAACCAATGGTGTTATTCAAAAGTAGAACTTGTCCTGCAAAAAAAACCCCTCACATTGGTTATATTGACAGAAAATTAAAAAAGTATGGCTCTGGGAAATAGGGGAGCAAAAAAACAAAAAAAACACAAAACCAAAAATACCTCCAGTCCTTAAGGAGTTGAATAAGTCCTTCAATCAAAATACAAGGAGGTGAAGTCGCTAGTCTGTATATCGAGCCTGAAGGCACCATCCAATGGTTCATCAAATATATAATATTCTTCTGTATAAATAATCCGGCATCTGGGAAAATAAACTTCACTGTTCTAGTTCAACTGGGAAAAAATAGATTGGCCTGACAAGACTAAGAAATGTGAGAACATTGTGACTTTTGGAATATAGTCAAATGATAAGCGCTGGATCCATATTAAAGTCAGGGTGTTTTCATTTCACATGTACATAAAATGTGGACCAATCATTTTTATTTATGCCAACAGACTCCCAGGAAACAACAGGGCTTGAAATGTACAGAATTTTTATAGTGTATGGTACCAATTACCAGTGTAATTTCAAGAGCACGTGAAATCCAAATATGATTTGGCTGTATTTTATTAGGATTTGCCAATTTTGTACACCTCTGTCTTGTGTCATTCAGAAGTATATATACAGTATTTTGTGTGAGGATATTTATCTTGGTTTTCTTGACGGCAATAGTAGGGTTCACCTGTTCCTTGTATTCTGATGCATTGCCATTTGGCAACATATTAAACAGGAGATTCACACTTTTAGGCTATGTTCACACATTGTGTTTTTGCTGCTTTTTTTTGCTGCTTTTTTTTGCATGCAAATTTTAACTCCTTTCCGACTTTGGGCGTAAACATACACCGACGTCGGACTCCCTCCCTTTGATGTGGGCTCCGGCACTGAGCCTACACTTTCCCAGGACATCAGCTGTTTTGAACAGCTGACATGTGCCCAGAATAGCCGCTAGTGGAATCACGATACACCCATGGCTATTAATCTGTTAAATGCCGCTGTCAAATGCTGACAGCGGCATTTAACTCGCGCTTCTGGTCATTGGATTGGAAATCCACCCACCGGTGACCTCCGTCACGTGATTGCGGGTCACCGTTTCGTTGGCATGACAACCAGAGGTCTCCTGGGGATCTCTATGGTTGTCAATGCCGGCTTGCTGTGAGCACTACCCGGTGGTCGGCGCTCATAGCAAGTGAGCTATGACCTGGAGAATCATAATGGCAGGTCAGTTTTAGCATTTAGTGAACCTAGTAAAAAAAAAAGCCAAACAAAAAACAAGTGTGGGATTGCACTTTTTTTTTCAATTTCACCGCACTTAGAATTTTTTTTTCCTGTTTTCTAGTACACTACATGGTAAAACCAATGGTGTCGTTCAAAAGTGCAACTCATCCCGCAAAAAACAAGCCCCCACATGGCCATATTGACCAAAAATATAAAAGTTATGGCTCTGGGAAGAAGGGTAGCAAAAAACGAAAATGTTAAACCAAAAATAGGTCATTAAGGGGTTAAGCTGCATTTTAGAGTACCAGCAAAATGTATGAGATTTTCAGAAATCTCATGCACACATTGTATTTTTTATGACTGATTTGAAAAACTGCTGTGTTTTTGAAAACTGCAGCATGTCACTTTTTTCAGCGTTTCTGCAACATTTTTTCAACCATAGAAAGCCATGAGTAACTGCAAAAACGCAGCAAAAATGCAGGTGTCAGGTTTTGCTGCATTTTTAGTGCGAAAACCTTAAAAAAGTTGCATCGTGATTTTTTGGGAGGCACTAAATTTTATCAGCATGCACTAGGAGACAACAAAAACGCAGCAAAAAAAAAAAACAGCAGCAAAACCTGCTTTTTGTAAGCAGCTTCTTTACTGCCAAGAGAGCAAGTTGGGCCTGCAGAAAAAAAAATTTGGGCTGTTCCTCTGGAGCACCGGCCAGGGCCGTGGGGTACTCGGTACTGGGCAGTTCTTAAAGGGGAAGTGTCACGACAGCGGTGACCCGGTCTGTGGCCCTGGGCGTCCAATGAAAATGTTCAATAAAGTTTATAGGGGATGATTTAAAAGGGAATTAGTTTGTCACGCCACCTGTAGTATTCGTCAAATAAGGTGTTAGACGACGCTGCTTCAGAGTCCGCTGGGGCTGATGGTGATGCAGCAGAGTTGTTACAGCTCTCCACAGGTAGAGCTAGGCCCCAGGGCAACTGTATGTGTAAGTGATGAGATGATGATGGTGGTTGTAGTGCAGGGCAGATGGTATAGCAAACAAATCTGAGGACACAGCGGGGTTGTAATTTCCTTTACCTTTACTGGATGTATAGAGGTGCAGACCGGAGTACTGGTTAGGCTGGAGTCACACTAGCGAAAAAATCGGACGAATGCAATTCGATAAAAAATCGCATTGCATTCGTCCCAATGTTATTCTATGGGGCAGCTCCCATCATCCGATTTTTTTTCGGAACGTTTCCTCAGACCAAGACAATCGCAGCATGCTGCGATTGTCACCGATTTTCGGATCGGACTCGCCAATGCAAGTCTATGGGTGCGATTAAAAATCGGATTACAAACGGACCACAAGTGTGACTTGCGATAAAATCGCAAGACTTCTCCAGGTCAACAGGAAAGAGCATCAGGCATTGGCATCGGATGTCAATTGGATGCTTAGATGCGAATAAATTCGGTTCATCGCCGGAAATTCGGATGACAGACGGATCCCTGGACAAGAAACCTTTGTGCAATTTCGTACCGTAAAAATCGGTCCGATTTTTTAATCATTGTGTGTGTCTTCAGCCTTACAGATGACAATGGACGACTGGGCTGCCAGAAGCAACTCTGGAACAACTCAGCCAGGTGGGTTGGAGGCCTCCTTACTGTGCTGCTCTATTTGAGGTCCTTGCTGCCTAAAGCTCTGCTCAGTCCTCTGTTTCTCTCACTGTCTGTCAGAAAACATTACTCGCATGGCAGGCAGCTTGAGCCTTTCACAGCTGTCGCTCCTCATGGCGTCTCCGGGCTCTAACCTGCTGCTGTGCCTTCAGGTTCTGCCCTCCGGATTTAGCTACTGAGACCGTAATGCTCTGCAGTAGAGTTGAGCGACTTTTGGTTTTTTAGGGTCGCGTTTCGTTTCGTGAAACCCGACTTTTCCAAAAGTCGGGTCGAGCAAGATCGTCCGATTATAGGGAAAAGTCGGGGTCGTCCCGAAACACGAAACCCAATGTAAGTCAATGGGGAATAAAAGTCGGCAGTGAGAGGAGGACAGGAAACACACCAACAGTGCCCATTTGAATGCCAAAAGCATCAATTCTTCTTACTTAAGCTTGTCAACCTTAATTAACTTCATAATACAAGTTACGCACTGAAAAATGGGGGTTATTTGGCTACAGACTGTGGGGGGGAGGGCTGGCTCCAGGTTTTCATGTGCCCTGGGCGAAAGAGCGCCCCTTTAACACATACCACAACTCATCATGCTCCCATACGGCAGAGAAATAGCGGTATAGTACAATGAAAAATACCTCACTTTTTACATCTCATGACGAGGCCCATCTATTTCTCCATACAGAATCATTGGTCCCATATAATGTTTGAAACAGTATATGATGAGCTCCACATAATGCTACAGTATATGTTGGTCCCCGTGGATGAAGCTCCACTGTCTTATGGGCCCAAATAATGCTCCAAACATAATGGGCCCCATTTCTAATGCTCTAGTGTATAATGGGCCCTGTAAATGCTGCTCCAGTGTCTGATGTCCACCTTTGGAATGTTCCAGTGTATGGTGGGCCCCATCTATCATTCTCCAGAGTATAGTGCTCCCCAAAAATTGCTGTCCCAACATTGAAAACAATCAAATAAGTCTCCTCGCTAGGGAATCCCTGTACTTGTCTGGACTCCTCGTCGTCCCCATCTTCCATCTCACTGCACAGTATTTCAACTTTGCAAGTGCTGTGATCCTGGGCAAGCAGGGGGGGCCCACTCGTTGGCGACGGCACTGGCACAGGGCCCCTGATAGTACGGTGGTGTGTCTGATGGCGGGTGGGCCGAACCTGCACTTTCATCTGCAGCTTCCTCTTTGTCACCATGTAAGATGGAACTGTATATGGGAAGGGTAACCTGAGTTTCATCAGGGTCAGATTCAGGTCGTGTAGCGTGCGAGGGGAATGTAGTGGTCTGGGTCAATGTACCAGCAGATTCATCGAGCAGTGGCTGGGCATCAGTGCACTTGTGTCGCCCCCAGGAGTACGGTCGCCACAGTGGCATTACCTTCTTCCTAGGGAGTGTGATGTCATGCTTGGGAGCAACGAAGGATCTCTCTAGCAGGTTAACTGATTGGGCGGCGTTATTCCCACGAGTCATGACCCTCCAAACAGCGTTCATGAAGGCAAAGTGTTTGTTTTACATGGGCAGTATGGTTGCAAAGCTGAACCTTAAAGGAATGTCCCCATTTCCTTGTAGATTGTAAGCTTGCGAGCAGGGACCTCACTCCTAATGTCACTGTTTGAATTGTCTTAACTTGTATTGAATTTATTGTCTGTACATGTCCCCGCTTAATTGTAAAGTGCTGCGGAATATGTTGGCGCTATATAAATAAAAAGTTATTATTATTATTATAAGGGCACCACCAGGAGTGGAGCCTACGGTTAAATTCGACTCCACCTGGGAAACCTCAACCATGCCAGCTACAGAACAGATGCACACATTGCAAGCTTAATTCCGTTAACGAACGAGACTCCGTCATGCCCCGCGGTCCGAGTCCGGCTTACTAGAGGGACACGTGAGGCTCTGGCACATGAGATTGGCCAATAACTGGTGTGTCATGCCCTTACATGTCCGTGGCTGCATGTGCGCTACACTGAAAAGGCCAGCGTTTGTCGCTTACAGGTGCAGATAACCCGCTGAACAACGTTAGTGATGGGGATCACTGATTACAATTATTACCCGCGAACAATGATTTCCCAGTAAGTGCAGGTCAACCGCAGTTCCGGAATTAGGCCTAACCGTCATTCCTGAAAAAATGAAAAACTTACGTGTGCAAACCACAGGTGCTGTAGCTTGCTTAACAGCTCGCCAGCCGTTCTCACGCCCAGTATGGATTACACGTGATTGCACAAAGGTTAGAAAGGGTACCGTATCCCCGGATAACATGTATGGATAGCGTAAACATTCAAAATATATGTCTCAGGAGGCAGGCTCAGACGGTGTCAGGCCCAGTATGGATTGCACGTGATTGCACAAAGGTTAGAAAGGGTACCGTATCCCCAGATAACATGTATGGATAGCGTACACATTCAAAATATATGTCTCAGGAGGCAGGCTCAGACGGTGTTAGGCCCAGTATGGATTGCACGTGATTGCACAAAGGTTAGAAAGGGTATCGTATCCCCAGATAACATGTACGGATAGCGTACACATTCAAAATATATGTCTCAGGAGGCAGGCTCAGACGGTGTCAGGCCCAGTATGGATTGCACGTGATTGCACAAAGGTTAGAAAGGGTACCGTATCCCCGGATAACATGTATGGATAGCGTACACATTCAAAATATATGTCTCAGGAGGCAGGCTCAGACAGTGTTAGGCCCAGTATGGATTGCACGTGATTGCACAAAGGTTAGAAAGGGTACCGTATCCCCGGATAACATGTATGGATAGCGTACACATTCAAAATATACTGTATGTCTCAGGAGGCAGGCTCAGACGGTGTTAAGCCCAGTATGGATTGCACGTGATTGCACAAAGGTTAGAAAGGGTACCGTATCCCCAGATAACATGTAGGGATAGCGTACACATTCAAAATATATGTCTCAGGAGGCAGGCTCAGACGGTGTTAGGCCCAGTATGGATTGCACGTGATTGCACAAAGGTTAGAAAGGGTACCGTATCCCCGGATAACATGTATGGATAGCGTACACATTCAAAATATATGTCTCAGGAGGCAGGCTCAGACGGTGTTAGGCCCAGTATGGATTGCACGTGATTGCACAAAGGTTAGAAAGGGTACCGTATCCCCAGATAACATGTATGGATAGCGTACACATTCAAAATATATGTCTCAGGAGGCAGGCTCAGACGGTGTTAGGCCCAGTATGGATTGCACGTGATTGCACAAAGGTTAGAAAGGGTACCGTATCCCCGGATAACATGTATGGATAGCGTACACATTCAAAATATATGTCTCAGGAGGCAGGCTCAGATGGTGTCAGGCCCAGTATGGATTGCACGTGATTGCACAAAGGTTAGAAAGGGTACCGTATCCCCAGATAACATGTATGGATAGCGTACACATTCAAAATATATGTCTCAGGAGGCAGGCTCAGACGGTGTTAGGCCCAGTATGGATTGCACGTGATTGCACAAAGGTTAGAAAGGGTACCGTATCCCCGGATAACATGTATGGATAGCGTACACATTCAAAATATATGTCTATACATCAGGAGGCAGGCTCAGACGGTGTCAGGCACAGTATGGATTTGACGGCCCAGATTACACAGCGGAGGAGCAGGGAGAGGTAAAGATTGCAAATGCTGGGGCCCTGCCCAAGCAAGGGGGGCCCACTCGTGGGCGTCGGTACTGGCACTGGGCCCCTCATAGTACAGCGGTGTGTCTGACGGCGGGTGTGCACCACCACCGTCAGAGACACTTGATTGCACTATGAGGGACCCTGTGCCAGTGCCCGCACCCAAGAGTCGGCCTACCCACCTGTCCAGGGCAACGGCACTCGCACGGTGTCGTGCGCTAGGTGGTGACCCCGGCCATGGGGGGGGAGGCAGCACAGTTAGGGAGTTTTAGAAAGTGGCATATGTTGATGTTGGACATTCAGCTGATGCAAAAGGCGAAATAGGTGAAGTACCAGGAAGAGGTGGACCAAAGCAAGCCATTTTTCTGTCACCCTATGTGTCATCAGGGGAAGGTGGGACAAAATCCTTGGAAACCCATGCGTGGTTCATTTTAATGAAGGTTAGATCATCCACATTTTGGGTTGACAGACGGGTCCTTTTTTCTGTCAGGATTGATCCAGCTGCACTGAAGACTCTTTCCGATAGCACACTTGCAGCTGGGCAAGCGAGCTCCTGTAAGGCATATTGTGCCAATTCAGGCCAGGTGTCCAGTTTAGCGGCCCAATAGTCAAAGGGGAATGACCTGTGTGGGAGAACATCGATATGGGAGGAAAAGTAGTTTGTAACCATAGTTGACAACTGCTGTCTCCTGTCACTTTCCATCGATGCAGTATTACCAGTTGTGTGAGCGGTATTTGAAAAATCAGTCCACAACATTGTCATGAAACCCCTGTCTCCAACGCCACTTCTGCTGTGTGCACCACGAACACCTCTGCCAAGCTGCCCCCGGCCCGTACGGCTCGTGTGAGAACCATCACCGCTGCTGTGTGCTGGGAATGCCTCAAGCAACCGATTTACCAGAGTTGCTTGTTTATTAGCCAATATTAGGTCAAGGTTCTCCTGTGGCATGATGTTTTGTAATTTGCCTTTATAGCGTGGATCCAGGATGCTGGCCAACCAGTAGTCGTCATCGTTCATCATTTTGGCAATGCGGGGGTCCCTTTTTAGGATCCGCAAGGCATAATCTGACATGTGGGCCAATGTTCCCGGTGTCAATGATGCACTGCGAGTGCTGGGTGGAGGAGCACTTTCTGGCAAATCCACATCCCTCCAGTCACGCACAAACCCTGTACCAGACCTTGCCACGCCAACATTTTCACTTGCCACACGAGATGCATCCTCCTCCCCTAAGTAATCATCCCCATCATCATCCTCCTCCTCCTCTTCTTCCTCCACCTCGTCCAGGAGAGGTCCCTGAGCAGACAATGGCTGAATGTCATCAAGGATTCCCTCCTCCTCTTCCTCCTCATCAACATTGGCTGCAGACGTCTGCTCCTTAAGGTGCGTCAAAGTTTGCATGAGCAGACGCATAAGTGGGATGCTCAAGCTTAGGATGGCGTCGTCTGCGCTTACCAGCCGTGTGCATTCCTCAAAACACTGAAGGACTTTACAAAGGTCTTTCAGCTTCGACCACTGCACACCTGTCAACTCCATGTCTGCTCTCAAAGTGCCTGGCCGTGTATCCTCCCACAAATGCATTATGGCCTGCCTCTGCTCGCACAGCCGCTCCACCATGTGCAGGGTGGAGTTCCACCTTGTTGCAATGTCGATAATGAGGCGGTGGTTGGGAAGGTGGAGCAATCGCTGCAGCTTCTGCATACGAACGGAGTGTACAGGCGACCGGCGGATGTGCGCGCACAGTCTTCGCACCTTCTGGAGCAGGGCTGTTAACTCCGGATAATTTTTGAGGAAGCACTGCACCACCAGGTTCAAGGTGTGAGCCAATCAAGGTATGTGGCTGAGTTTTGAAAGGGCTATGGCTGCCACAAAATTACGGCCGTTATCACTAACTACCTTGCCTGCCTCAAGATGTACACTGCCCAGCCATGACTCAGTTTGTCGCTTCAAGTACTCGGCCAGCACCTCGGCGGTGTGTCTGTCGCCCAAACACATCATCTGCAACACAGCCTGCTGACGCTTTCCACTAGCTGCTCGATAGGGGGACACATCGTGTGCAACAGTGGCAGCTGCAGATGGAGTGCTCGTACGACTGCGCTCTGTGGACGAGCTTTCGCTTCTGGAGGAGGAGGAGGAGGGTCGAACGCCTACAGCCAACTGTTTCCTATACCGTGGGCTAGGCAGCACTGTCCCACCACCGCTGTCCCCTGTGGACCCTGCATCCACCACATTAACCCAGTGCGCAGTGATGGACACATAACGGCCCTGGCCATGCCGACTGGACCATGCATCAGTTGTGAGGTGCACCTTTCCGCTCACTGACTGCTTGAGTGCATGGACAATGCGGTCTTTCACATGATGGTGGAGGGCTGGGATGGCTTTGCGAGAGAAGAAGTGGCGACTGGGTAGATCATAGCGTGGTACTGCATAGGCCATGAGTTCGCGGAAAGCTGTGCTTTCCACCAACCGAAAGGGCATCATCTCAAACGAGATTAGTTTGGCAATGTGGGCGTTCAAACCCAGTGTACGCGGATGAGAGACTGAGTACTTTCTTGACCTACTCATAGTGTCTGGGAGGGTGAGCTGGACTTGAGAGCTGCATATGGTGGAAGTAGCGATGGACAGGGCGGACTGAGAGAGGGTTGATGATGGTGATGGAGTTGGTGTTCTTTCTGATGGCCTAGAATCAGTCTTTCGTTGATATAACAGTGGGATTCCCTGACTGCTGTGGTCTTGCAACGACACCTCAACATTTGCTGCTGTGCTAACCGGTGGGCTTACAGTGGGGGAAACAATGTAGCGTTGCTGACTACCTTCGTTGTGATCAGTTGCACATGTGGCACTTGAGGTTTGGTGTTGTGTCCACGCTTGCAAGTGCATGCTGGTTAAATGTCTAAGCATGCAACTGGTATTCAAATTTTTCAGATTTTTCCCTCGGCTAAAGGTCTTTGCGCACTTCTTACAGATAACCTTGGCCTGATCATGAGGATTTTGGTCAAAAAAGTGCCACACTGCACTCTTCCTACTTTGGCAGACATTTTGCGGCCTAGCACGCTGTGATCTTTTGACCCTCTGGACAAGCTGTCCAGCAACTCTTTTGATGTTTGGAACCTGTCTTTGGAGTGCTCCGGGCCTGCCAGATAACAGCTGTTGCGATGTCGATGTCTGCTGTGGATGCTCCTCATCTGAGCTATTGGAAGCAGCACCCTCTTCCCCCAATGGATGCCAATCTGGGTCAACAACTGGGTCATCCATCACCTCCTCTTCTATGTCATGTGCACCTTCCTCTGTGTCACCGTGTATGGTGGTATAGTGTGCGGGAAGGGGCACCTGAGTCTCATCAGGGTCAGAATCTGGCTCTGTACACTGCGAGGACAATGTAGTGCTCTGAGTGAATGTACCAGCAGAATCATCCATCAGCGGCTGTGCATCAGTGCACTCCATGTCAGATTCATCTTGGCCTGGGTAATTCACCATTTCACTTGATAATCCAGGCATGGTATGTGAAAACAGCTCCATGGAGTAATCAGTAGTATGGCCTGCGTCATCCTTCAATCTTGGTTGGGGTGAAGGACACAAGGAAAGGTGTGGTTCATGAACATGAGCCTCCAATGACGACTCAGTGCTTTTACTTTTTACAACTGAAGAAGAGGAGGCGATAGAGCTGGAGGCTGAGTCAGCAATGTAAGACAAAACTTTTTCCTGATGCTCTGGCTTTAAAAGCGGTTTGCCAACTCCTAGAAAACTAAGCGTTCGAGGCCTTATGTAGCCAGACGATGACGCAGGGTCAGCACCTCCTGCATTCGGTCCTATTTTGCTCTTGCCACTACCATCAGATCCACCACCAACACCATCATTACCAGCTGCCAACCCCCGCCCAATTCCACGGCCTCTTCCACCAGCCTTCCTCATTTTTGGTAGAAATGTAGACAAAATCCAACAAACTATATAGTAATGTAAAACAAGGTACAAGGTGTCTATAGGACAGGGGAGATTTTGAATTTCTGCAGACACTTGTGGACACTGGACACTTTTGGATTGTGTGAGGCCCACTGATATCTGAGCGCTATGTGACAGGCTCGATGGCACAGCTGTGACCAAAGTGACTAGAGGATAAGGGAGATTTTGATTCTCTGCACACACTTTTGGACACTGGACACTTTTGGATTGTGTGAGGCCCACTGATATCTGAGCGCTATGTGACAGGCTCGATGGCACAGCTGTGACCAAAGTGACTAGAGGATAAGGGAGATTTTGAATCTCTGCACACACTTTTGGACACTGGACACTTTTGGATTGTGTGAGGCCCACTGATATCTGAGCGCTATGTGACAGGCTCGATGGCACAGCTGTGACCAAAGTGACTAGAGGATAAGGGAGATTTTGAATCTCTGCACACACTTTTGGACACTGGACACTTTTGGATTGTGTGAGGCCCACTGATATCTGAGCGCTATGTGACAGGCTCGATGGCACAGCTGTGACCAAAGTGACTAGAGGATAAGGGAGATTTTGAATCTCTGCACACACTCTTGGACACTGGACACTTTTGGATTGTGTGAGGCCCAATGAATATCTGAGCGCTATGTGACAGGCTCGATGGCACAGCTGTGACAAAAGTGACTAGAGGATAAGGGAGATTTTGAATCTCTGCACACACTTTTGGACACTGGACACTTTTGGATTGTGTGAGGCCCACTGATATCTGAGCGCTATGTGACAGGCTCGATGGCACAGCTGTGACCAAAGTGACTAGAGGATAAGGGAGATTTTGAATCTCTGCACACACTTTTGGACACTGGACACTTTTGGATTGTGTGAGGCCCAATGAATATCTGAGCGCTATGTGACAGGCTCGATGGCACAGCTGTGACAAAAGTGACTAGAGGATAAGGGAGATTTTGAATCTCTGCACACACTTTTGGACACTAGACACTTTTGGATTGTGTGAGGCCCACTGATATCTGAGCGCTATGTGACAGGCTCGATGGCACAGCTGTGACCAAAGTGACTAGAGGATAAGGGAGATTTTGAATCTCTGCACACACTTTTGGACACTGGATGGACACTTTTGGATTGTGTGAGGCCCACTGATATCTGAGCGCTATGTGACAGGCTCGATGGCACAGCTGTGACCAAGGTGACTAGAGGATAAGGGAGATTTTGAATCTCTGCACACACTTTTGGACACTGGACACTTTTGGATTGTGTGAGGCCCAATGAATATCTGAGCGCTATGTGACAGGCTCGATGGCACAGCTGTGACCAAAGTGACTAGAGGATAAGGGAGATTTTGAATCTCTGCACACACTTTTGGACACTGGACACTTTTGAATTGTGTGAGGCCCACTGATATCTGAGCGCTATGTGACAGGCTCGATGGCACAGCTGTGACCAAAGTGACTAGAGGATAAGGGAGATTTTGAATCTCTGCACACACTTTTGGACACTGGACACTTTTGGATTGTGTGAGGCCCACTGATATCTGAGCGCTATGTGACAGGCTCGATGACACAGCTGTGACCAAAGTGACTAGAGGATAAGGGAGATTTTGAATCTCTGCACACACTTTTGGACACTGGACACTTTTGGATTGTGTGAGGCTCACTGATATCTGAGCGCTATGTGACAGGCTCGATGGCACAGCTGTGACAAAAGTGACTAGAGGATAAGGGAGATTGGATTGCTTTTAAAAAAGCAGTTTGCGGAGCAGTGGGTAAACAGCAATGCAGGAATGTCAGGAAGCCTTAGAAGGCAGCCCAACAACCAACACCACTGATACACCACTATATAGCCTCCCCTTGCACTGCACACACAGTGACTGGTGTGTTGTGCAGGCCAATTTGCTAGCAGCAGAAGCAGTTTTTTTTTCTTCTCAGCAGGACAAAAAAAAAAATTGGGATTGCTTTTAAAAAAGCAGTTTGCGGAGCAGTGGGTAAACAGCAATGCAGGAATGTCAGGAAGCCTTAGAAGGCAGCCAAACAACCAGCACCACTGATACACCACTATATAGCCTCCCCTTGCACTGCACACACAGTGACTGGTGTGTTGTGCAGGCCAAATCGCTAGCAGCAGAAGCAGTTTTTTTGTCTTCTTCCCTGCCTAACGCTCTCCCTACAGAATCAGCAGCAACCTCTCCCTATACTAAGATCGGCAGAAGTAAGATGGCGGTCGGCGTGCACGCCCTTTTATACCCCCTGTGACGCCCACCAAAGCAAGCCAATCACTTGCATGCCCTTCTGAAAGATGGTGGTGACCCGTGTCTACGTTATCACGTTGCCCACAGTGTCCGTGGATCCTGATTGGCTGAAAAAAAGCGCAAAACAAACTTTTGAAACGCGACTTTGGCACGTAAGTCGCCGACCTCGTGGCCGACCTCATCCTAGGGTCGGGTTTCGTTTCATGAAACCCGACTTTGACAAAAGTCGGCGACTTTTGAATTTTTTCGACCCGTTTCGCTCAACTCTACTCTGCAGCCAATGACTCCGGTATCCAGTTCTAGCACTGAGCTCTGGGATGTGCGTGGTCACAGCTCCTCTTCCCAAGCTTTCCTATACTTTTCTCTTCCTCTCTGACTCAGAATGCACTTCAGTCTGGGGACAAGCTCCTCATTCGTCCAGTTCCCACCAATGACTCACTGAAACTCTAACTAACTTCCTCCTCCTGACCAGAGAGAGCGGCTCCCCTGAAGTGGGGTTCAGAGCTCCCCCTGCTGGCACGGAGCAGGAATTGTGTTGCATGATGTGTATACGTGGCCAGGTGATCCTTCCTTGCTTCAGGCCTGACATCACCCCCTGTGAGGGAGGCAATGCTATTGTAGCAACCGACTCCTAGGGTATCACATTCCCCCCTAGTGAAATTCACTACTCCCGGACTGAGGAAACATAAACAAATATATTAACAAATGAACAATTATAATTCTTACAAGATTTCAAAAATGAAAAATTACAAAAACCATAGCTCAAAAATAGTCATTGTGATGATTAGTCCATGCATCATTGTCCATGTTCCACTCCTGAGCAGGTTGGTAACTATATACAAGTAAAGTCCAGGCCACACATAGTCCTGTGCAATTGTCCATCAAGCAAGTAAAATAAGATTGCTCAACAGTTCTTACAGAGTCTTTGTAGGCTCATATGCTTGAAAGCTACATATTCACATTACATATTTACACATCTTTTCTTGCACAATTTACTTACATGCAGAACCTTATGGGGGTTTTACCTTGGGTACTACAGGTAGACTTTCTTAGCACTGGAACTGCTGGTGACCTACCCTGATTCACTGTGCTTGCTACCACTGGTATAGTGCGCTCTTTTTCAGCTATGCTATGAGTGATTCTACATAGTACAGGTTTACCTGATTTTCTACAACTACTGATGCTCACCGTGGGCATTACAAATTCGCCGCAGGCAGGGGTTAAGTTTTCTTGCTCCTCTGCTGGTGTGGCATCTGCTGCTTGAGGCTGCTGGTCTTGAGTGGTATCTCCTTCTGGTACTACTGGATGGGGAAAGATCAAGATGGGCACAACTATGGCCTGATTTAGTCTTGTCCAATCTGGAGGGAACTCTCCAAGTACTGTGCTGATCTTTTTCTCTACCTCCTCCATGGGCTGAGGAATGTTTGGATCTTCAACTCCAAACTTTAGTTAGTCAGGGCACGGCTTTAAATGATCTCTTGACACTGCCACTGAAGTTTCTCCTATGTCTTACTAATGAGGCACACCTTGGTGTTATCAAAGCCTGAAGGTAAAATGGTGTGTGGCTCAGACTTCCAATGGTCAACTAGTTTGTGCACTCGTCTCTTCCTTTTGAGTACCTGTTCTCCAGGTGACAAGGGAACTGCAGGGTTGTACTGATTGTAATTTCTTTCCTGCCTCTGTCTTGCCTGGGATAGACTTTTCTCTACACATTCTTGCACTTTGCGTTATTGCTGCTGCCGCTCTGTATCTGGTGATGTCACCTCAGGTGTTAAAACCTCCATGTCCAAATTGATGGGTAACTTGCCAGGTCTTGCCCTCATCAGGTAGGCTGGTGTGCAGTTGGTAGAATTTACTGGAATATGGTTGTATAAATCTACCCGATCTGGCAACTTCTCTGGCCATAGGTTTCGCTCTTCCAGAGGCAAGGTCTTCAATAGGCCAATTACCACCTGGTTCATCTTCTCGCACATGCCATTTGTCTGTGGATTGTACGGCGTCATCCTGATCTTCTTGCAGCCGTACAGGTTACAGAACTCCTGGAACACTTCTGCCTCAAAGGCTGGGCCTTTGTTGGTAAGCACTTGTTCAGGGTAACCGTGCGGTCGACAAAAGTATTCTTGAAACGCTTTGACTGTCGTCTTTGCTGTTTGGTCTTTGACAGGCACGACTACCAAGAACCTTGAGTAATGGTCAACGATAGTCAGAGTGTAGGTGTAGCCATTCCTACTCGGAGTCAACTTCACATGATCCAAAGCTACCAGTTCAAGCAGCTGTTTGGTGACTATGGGCTGTAATGGGGCTCGTTGTCTGTTGCGGTCTTTCCTACGCAGGTTGCATGGGCCACATTCTCGGCACCCCTTCTCAATGGCTCTTCTCATGCCAACTCAGTAGAATCTTTCTTGAAGTAGGCCCTACAACTTCTTCCACCCGAAATGTCCTGCTCCATCGTGGTACGCCTCCAAGACCATTGGCGCATCCCGCTTCAGGACTACCACCTGCCAGACCAGTTCATAAGTGCGTGAGTTGATGTTCCTCTGACACAGCTTACCCTCATAGATGAACAGCTTGCCCTTCTCCTTCCACAACTGCTGGGCTTCCTGTGGAGCATCTGGACCAGGATGTGAGTCAGCTTGTGTTAGTATCTCCTTTACTAGGCGGACTGCTGGATTGCTATCCTGCGTTTCTGCCCACTCATGGTGGGGCAATGGGTTTAACGTGGCCTCTTGCACAGTGTAGCACTTGTATCTCACTCCTTTAGAGCGTTGGGATGCAACTGGGTGGTGGACGGCTGATAACTCGATTTCTTCGACTGCTTCCGGATCTTCTCACCAGTCTGGTGAATTGGGCATCCTGGACAGCGCATCAGTATTTGTGTTCTTATGTCTCGCTTGGTACTTGATGATAAACTTGCAGTTGAACAGGCAGGCCATCTATCGCTGCTCCAGCGCACCCAGCTTTGCTGTTTCAAGGTAGGTTAGTGGATTGTTTTCCGTGTAGATGGTAAACTTCACTGAAGCCAAGTAGGGCTTAAAGTGCTCCGTTGCCACCCAGACTATAGCAAGGAACTCCAGTTTAAAGGAACTGTAGTTGTCGGGGTTCCTTTCAGGACGAAGCTTCCTGCTTGCATAAGCAATCACTCTCTGCCTTTCCACACCTGTGACAGCACTGTTCCCAATCCCACATTGCTGGCATCAGTGTAAAGCACAAATGGTTGGTCATAGTCAGGATAGGCCAGGACTTCATCTCCCATGAGAGCCAGTTTCAACCATGTGAAGGATTCTTCTAGCTTGTTGTTCCACTCGAACTGAGGACTCTTGTTCTTGGCCTTCTTGGATTGGCCCACTAGAAGGTCTTGCAGGGGTGGGGCTATTTTGGTGAAGTCCTTGATGAATCTCCGGTAGTAGCCCACCAGTCCAAGAAACTGCCGTAATTCATGAATGTTGCTGGGTTTTTGCCAGTCCCATATAAGGGTGACTTTGTCAGGGTCTGGTGCCACGCCTTCCGCACTTACCATATGGCCTAGTTACTGCATCTTGGTTTTCAAAAGGTGACATTTGGACGGTTTTACTTTCAAGCCAAAATTGTACAGGGCTTTGAACACTTCGACTAGGTTCTTCAGGTGGTCCGCATAGGTTTTGGAGAAGACGATGATGTCATCTAGGTACAGCAGAACGGTTTCAAAGTTTTTATGTCCATTAACCGTTGGAACATCCCCGGTGTACTGCAGAGTCCAAATGGCATGTAGTTGAACTCACATATTCCCAATGGTGTCGTAAATGCTGTCTTTTCTTCGTCTGCTTCTGCCATGGGAACCTGCCAATACCCACTGGTGAGATCTAAAGTCGAGAAATAGTTGGCAGATCTCAGTGCAGCCAATGATTCCTCAAGTCTATGTAATGGGTAAGCGTCTTTATGTGTAATGCTCTTAATCCATCTGTAGTCAACACACATTATCATAGTACCATCTTTCTTTTTAACAAGGACTAATGGAGCTGCCCAGGGGCTACAACTATCTCTGATTACCCCAGCCTCCAACATACTTTTGGCACATTGATAGAATGCTGGGGGTACAGGCCAGTACCTTTCCTTAATGGGCAGATGATCTCCGGTGGGGATATGGTATTGGACCCCTTTTGCCTGCCCAAAGTCTAGAGGATGTGTGCTGAAGACCCGTTCAAATTCTCAAGCTACCCGGTAAGCCCCATGCTTTTGGTGCGAAGGGGTGGAGTCTATGCCCACGTGTAGCTGCTGACACCAATCCTCCAGCTGCCCCTCAGAATCATTGCCCTCCAACTGATCGAACGGAAGCAAGGGTTCTGCTGCCTCTATTGCATTGTTACTGACAGTGAACAGCTTAGCAAGGGTGGCATATCGGGGTAAATGGACCTCTTTTTCCCCACAATTCAAGATGTGTATTGGTACTCTCCCCTTGCGGACATCAAATATCCCTCTGGCTGACAGGATGGTGGGCCTATTATCAGAGTACACTGGTTCTACCAGGGCTTGGTAATCTTAACCCCTGAGGCCTATTGCTGTCCAACACCAAATTAACATTTCACTCCTTGGGGGTATTGCAATGGGGAGTGGATCACTCACTCTGACACTGCCGACTTCTCCACCAGACAGCTCTACCTGTTGTCTCTGCATCAGTGCTTTAATCTCCTTCTGCAGGACATGCTGCTGACTGGAAATGGTGGTCTCAGCTACCTGTTGCAACAAATCAATATTTTCTGCAAAACTAATTTTCTATTACATTAGTGCCTAGAGTTATCACAGGATGGCATTGTCGTTTGTCAATATCAACTACAATTAAACCTTGCAACTGAAACTCTACTCGACCAATCTTAATGGTCACCTCTTTAAACCCCACCTGAGGCAAGAGTTGAAGCCATAAATCACAACGGGCAGGACTGGCCATCCTCCCACGTATTTGTCTCACCAGCTTTGTGGGCCTGGTCTTCTTACTCCTGGGGGTTGGCCCTCTGCCCCAGGGGTCGCTCGTTTAAGTTGTAGAATAGACTGTCCATCCTTGTCATAGCGATCGTTGTCTCTTCCTCTGGTCGGTGGGATCCTCTTCTTGCGTCGCCACGGAACATCATCTGGACTAGAGGCCAGCTGGATCTTCTCCTTTAGGGACACTAGCATGGACTACACGGTTTTGGTTAGTGCAGCCACACTTTTAGTCAGCGCCTGGACCTGGTGACGTAGGTCTGCAGAGGAGTTATTATCTTGGGTTGGCGCATCGGACCCAACAGTGGTCCGAGCAAAGGATGCTGCTTCCTGCTGATATATAATTGCTGGGTGCCTAGGGGGCGCTGTGCCGCTGGAATTTGGTTCACGCAGCACCCGGATGGCCCTATCTTTAAAGTGTGCAAAATACAGGTCAGGGTTTTGTAGGGCTATAATGCGCAGCTGTGTCCTTTGAGTATAATCTATAATCTGCTCCATTAGCAACTTATCCTCGTCTTGTACACTGTCAGGATCAACCTGCTTCATGGCCCGTAGCGCCTCCTGGAGGTTAAGAGAATAGTCCCTTATACTGTTCTGCACCCTTTGTTGGCACCCAAAGAATCTCATTTTTATTTCTGCTGCAGGGCGAGTGTCAAAGGTGTCCTTCAGCCTGGCCAAGATTTGTTTGACAGTTTTTTTATCAGTGTCCGGCCAGGACTTTATTTCCCTCTGGGCTGCACCAGTTAACTAACCAATGAGGATGTGACTTTTTGATCCTCAGTGAGGGTGTACACTTTGAACAAACTACATAGTCCCTCCTTGAAATTGTTCAGGGTGTGCAACTACCCTGAGTATTGCGGTAACTAGGCTGCTCCTGGTATGTATGGCATTGATAGTGGCATTATGGGGACTGCGGTGGTGGTCGCCAGACCTTGCTGCACTCTGGAGGCTGCGGCTGTGGCTGCCGCCGGATTCTGATGTAATATGGGGGCTGCAGCTGCGTCCACCACTGAATCTTGCGGCACTATGGGGGCTGCGGCTGCAACCGCCGCTAGATCTCCACCTGAGTTGGACATGTTCTTTCCCCCCAGTGAACCTCAGCTAGACACTGGGTATCGTTACGGCAATCAGCAGCTGCTCTGCTGGCATGCTGGATGAATTCCTTCCAGTCTCCAAGTCAGGGCTTCCTGCTTTTCACCCACTCACAACAGAGCGCGCCCTGAGCTTCACTTCGTGCTCTTTCTTATGGGTTATGCGCACGACGGCACGCCCCTTCTGCTTCCCACGCGCCGCGTGGCGCTGTAATGGCGGAAAATGCACACTTCAACAAAGTCTACGGCACACAATACCCGGCGATGCCGGGGGCATGTATCCTGTTCATGACGCCAAAATGGAGCGCCCGCCAGGGCTGTAGGGTACTCAGTACCAGGCAGTTTTTAAAAAGGAAGTGTCACAACAGCGGTGACCCAGTCCGTGACCCTGGGCGTCCAATAAGAATGTTCAATAAAGTTTATAGGGGATGATTTAAAAGGGAATTAGTTTGTGACGCCACCTGTGGTATTCAGCAAATAAGGTATTTGAGGTCCTTGCTGCCTAATGCTCTGCTCAGTCCTTTGATCCTCTCACTGTCTGTCAGAAAATGTTACCCGCATGGCAGGCAGCTTGAGCCTTTTACAGATGTCACTCCTCGTGGCATCTTCGGGCTCTAACCTGCTACTGTGCCTTCAGGTATGTGATGGGGCCAGAAGACCTGCAGTCTTCTGCCCTCCGGATTTTGCGACTGAGACTGTACTGCCCTGCAGCCACAGACTCTGGTATCCAGTTCTAGCACTGAGCTCTGGGATGAGCGTGGTCACAGCTCCTCTTCCCAAGCTTTCCTATACTTTTCTCTTCCTCTCTGACTCAGAACGCACTCCAGTCTGAGGACAAGCTCCTCACTCATCCAGTTCCCAGCACTGACTCACTGAAACTCTAACTAACTTCCTCCTCCTGACCAGAGAGAGCAGCTCCCCTGAAGTCGGGTTCAGAGCTCCCCCTGCTGGCCCGGAGCAGGAACTGTGTTGCATGCTGTGTATACCTGGCCAGGGGATCCCTCCTTGCTTCAGGCCTGACATCACCCCATGTGAGGGAGGCAATGCCATTGTGGCAACCAGACTCCTGGGGTGCTACACCTTTCTCTTCTCCTCTTAAAGTTATTCTGGGAGAGAAGAGAGATACACTACGTCCTAAGTGCTGTCCTATGCGATAAAAGAAAATCAATTTCCAGATCAATTTTGGCAAGGATAACAGCCAGGGGAGTCACACAGACCCCTCCACAGTTACCATTTGTCAGGAGTAGGCAACTCCGCTGCCTACAATCATCAGGACAATTATGCAATTGAGTGATGAGGAATGGATGAGACAGCAGCTGCTTCTACCACTAGACCAGTTATTGAGGATCTCACAGTGCGTGCATGGTATATACACCTCCGATGCCAACGCATGGAATATATACTGTACAGTGCTTCTTGAAAATATTCCCATACTCCCCCATTTTTCCATGTCTTGCAAACTGCAATTTCACTGGGTTTTGTATCAGTTCATGTAAAGAACATGCCTACAACTGCAAACATTTCATTTTCTCTTTATTATGAAGCAAAAACAAATAGGGCGAAATAACTGAAAACTTCAGTGAGCATAACTATTCACTCCCCTAAAGTCAGTACTTTGTAGAGCCTCCTTTTGCGACAATTCCAGCTGCAAGTCAGTTTGGATAAGTATCTATGAGTGTTCACATCTTGTCACTGCGATTTTTGCCCATTCCTCAAGGCAAAACTGCTCCTTCAAGATAGATGCTTTCCTCTGATAAATAGCAATCTTCAAGTCTAACCACAGATTATCAATTGGATTAATTGGATATTTCAATGTGAAGCGAAAAAAGGAAAAATATGCAGCACTCACCAATATAGCTGAAAAGCTGTGCGTCTTTATTTCACATGAATTCCATCAATAGCTATGTGGACATGCAGGACATTAGAGGAATGCTAGGGGAGGGAGGTGCCGGACAACGGCCGTTTCGCGATTACTCGCTTCTACGGGTCCAGGTGAGGGGATTAGCTAAAGGTCATTCCCTTTATAGGACTACAGACCTTACTAATTAACATACATAATGAGTTGTGAGACAAACATTTACAAAAAAATATAATTATACAATATGCAGAGTGCAAGATACTAGTAAAGAATAAACCTTTCCATATCGATTTACAAGATAATCTTTTACAATATCATAGGAAGATTATAATCTAAATAACTTTACATAAATTTTTTTTACATAACATTTTTTATAAAAATACTGATAGATCGATCCAGTCATTTAGTCCCAAAGGAACTTGTGCGTTCGCTTTCAGGATCCATTTTGCTTCTTGTTGCAATAAAGCTTTGCCATGGTTGCCTCCTTGTGGAGGAAAATTGATCTTTTCAATTCCTGCAAAATTCAAAATTTCTGGGTTAGCTTTATGCACATCTTGAATATGCTTGATTAATCGCAGTGAGCCCTTTCCTGAGGTAATAGATCTATAGTGTTCACCAAAACGTATCGTAAGTGGTCTTATAGTTTTTCCAATATAAAAATAACCACATGGACAGAAAATAATATAAACCACGAATTTAGTTTGACAAGAAATGTAGTTTTGTACCTTATGTTCAATAGAGCCAAAATGTATAGAATTCCCTGTCAGATGAAGATGACAGTATTTGCAGTGACCACATTTATAATTTCCTTTTATTGATAAATCTCGTAGCCAATTTTTTTGAAGGGGACGAAGTCTATGATGTACTAATAAATCACCTATATTATGTGCCCTTTTGTATGCAAATTGCAGAACTAATTTACCATCTGTGTGTAAGGTTTTTTCTGCATCAATGAGATGCCAGTGTTTTCTCACTGCTGCATGTATTGCTCTCCATTGCACTATGTTTAAAACAAAAATTAAATTTTTTTGTAGGTTTGACTACACTATTTAATTTTTTAGTCCTTTCCTTTAATAAATCCATCTGAGAAAATTTTTTTACCCTTTCATGTGCTTCATTTAATAAAGTCATAGGGTATCCCCTTTGCAAAAAACGTTGTTTCAGCTCAGAAATTTGTTCATTAAAAATGATTTCATCATTATTCAGTTTTCTTACTCTTAGCATTTGACTATATGGAAGTCCCTTTTTAGTATGTAATGGATGAACATTTAACTTTTTTTCACAAAAAAAATTACTTCAGGTTCAATTTTTTTATTTTACCAAGGGTAACAGAAGAAATTGGACTGCAAAAGTTATTGTGCAATTTGTCCTGAGTACGCTGATACCTGATATGTGGGGGGAACCACTGCTTGGGTGCATGGCAGAGCTCGGAAGGGAAGGAGCGCCGTTTGACTTTTTCACTGTAAAATTGGCTGGAATTCAGATTGGACGCCATGCCACGTTTGGAGAGCCCCTGATGTGCCTAAACAGTGGAAACCCCCCACAAGTGACCCCATTTTGAAAACTAGACCCCCCAAGGAACTTATCTTGATATGTGGTGGGCACTTTGAACCCCCAAGGGCTTCACAGAAGTTTTTATTTTTGACAGCTGTCATATGCTAATAGACGCTTTTTATTGTAAAAATAGTTTATGCATCACCACATTTTGAGAGCTATAATTTTTCCATATTTTGACCCACCGAGTCATGTGAGGTCTTATTTTTTGCGGGACAAGTTGACGTTTTTATTGGTACCATTTTCGGGCACGTGACATTTTTTGATCACTTTTTTTCCGATTTTTGGGACGCAGAATGAACAAAAACCAGCGTTTCATGAATTTCTTTTGGGGGGGTGCATTTACACCGTTCCGCGTGCGGTGAAATTGATAAAGCGGTTTTATTCTTCGGGTCAGTACGGTTACAGCGATACCTCATTTATGTCTTTTTTTATGTTTTGGCAGTTTTATGCAATGAAAACAATTTCTATATAAAAAATAATTATTTTTGCATCACTTATTCTGCTAGCTATAACTTTTTTATTTTTTAGCTGATGACTCTGTGTTGTGGCTCGTTTTTTGTGGGACAAGATGACGTTTTCAGCGGTACCATGGATATTTATATGCGTCTTTTTGATCATGCGTTATTGCACTTTTTGTTTGGCGATATGATAATAAATCATTATTTTTTGCTTCGCTTTTTATTTTTATTTTTTAAGGGGTTCTCTAAAGGGGTTAACTAATGGGACACTTTTATAGGGTGGGTCATTGTGGACGCGGCAATACCAAATATGTGTACTTTTATTGTTTTTTTATTTTCGAAATATGAATTTATTAGGGAATATTTTTTTTTAATTATTTTTACACTTTTTTTTTTTTTTTTACTTTATTATAATGTCCCATGGGGGACATCACTGTCCTGTGACAGATCGCTGATCTGTCACATCACAGATCGCTGTGATAGATCAGCGATCTGTCACAGGCACTGCTGCAGGCTTCCTCATGCCTGCGCAATGCGGGCAGTGAGGAAGCGAGCTCCCTGCAGGCCCCCAAAGGTCCCCGTCACCATATTGGACCCGGGGACCTGCAGGGAAGGCGACCCCCGCTGCGGCGCTGCACATCGTGCTGCTGTGGGGGTCACAGGGAAGCACGGAGGGAGCCCCCTCCCTGCCGATGCTTCCTTTAACCCACGGTACACCACGATCATGTTTGATCGCGGTGTGCCAGGGGTTGACGTGTCGGGGGGCGGTCCGTGACTGCCCCTGACACATTGTGCCGGCCACGATCAGCTGCGCTCCCCCCGTGAGCACCGCTGATCGCATTAGATGTACTATTCCGTCCTTGGGACTTAGGTCCCAGGTCCCATGGATGGAATAGTACGTCCAATGTAGGAAAGGGGTTAAAGGAAAGGACTAAAATATTAAATAGTGTAGTCAAACCTACAAAAAATTAAATTTTTGTTTCAAAAATAGTCCAATGGATAGAGCAAAACATGCAGCAGTGAGAAAACATTGGCATCTCAATGATGCAGAAAAAACCTTACACACAGATGGTAAATTAGTTCCGCAATTTGCATACAAAAGGGCACATAATATAGGTGATTTATTAGTACATCATAGACTTCGTCCCCCTCAAAAAAATTAAATAATAAATGGAAATTATAAATGTGGTCACTGCAAATACTGTCATCTTCATCTGACAGGGAATTCTACACATTTTGGCTCTATTGAACATAAGGTACAAAACTACATTTCTTGTCAAACTAAATTCGTGGTTTATATTATTTTCTGTCCATGCGGTTATTTTTATATTGGAAAAACTATAAGACCACTTACGATACGTTTTGGTGAACACTATAGATCTATTACCTCAGGAAAGGGCTCACTGCGATTAATCAAGCATATTCAAGATGTGCATAAAGCTAACCCAGAAATTTTGAGTTTTGCAGGAATTGAAAAGATCAATTTTCCACCTCAAGGAGGCAACCATGACAAAGCTTTATTGCAAAAAGAAGCAAAATGGATCCTGAAAGCAAAAGCACAAGGTCCTTTGGGACTAAATGACTGGATCGATCTATCAGTATTTTTATGAAAAATGTTATGTAAAAAAATTGTATGTAAAGTTATTTAGATTATAATCTTCCTATGATATTGTAAAAACACAGATTATCTTGTAAATCGATATGGAAAGATTTATTCTTTACTGGTATCTTGCACTCTGTATATTGTATAACTATATTTTTTTGTAAATGTTTGTCTCACAACTCATTATGTATGTTAATTAGTAAGGTCTGTGGTCCTATAAAGGAAATGACCTTTAGCTAATCCCCTCACCTGGACCCATAGAAGCGAGTAATCGCGAAACGGCCGTTGTCCGGCACCTCCCTCCCCTAGCATTCCTCTAATGTCCTGCATGTCCACATAGCTATTGATGGAATTCATGTGAAATAAAGACGCACAGTTTTTCAGCTATATTGGTGAGTGCTGCATATTTTTCCTTTTTTCACTTCACATTGAAATATTCATGTTTTTTCATGCAAGCACCTCCATTTTTTGACTGAAATATATACCGCATTACTTCAGATAAATATCTCAGTCTGTTAATGTGGTGATTTGTGTGCTCTAGTATGCCGTTCATCTGTTTGCTCTTTGCTGGAGGCACAGCAGATATACAGGAATGGCAGGTGCTGGAAAGCATGGCTGGTATACAGGAAGGCACGGCGGGCACTGGCAGGCACAGCTGAAATACAGGGAGACATGGCACGTGCAGGCATGTTCGGCTGGTATATATTAATGCACAGTAGGTGGTGGCAGACACGGCTGACATACAGGCAGGCACTGCAGATGCTGGCAAGTACAGCTGGTAAACAGGCAGATATGGCATGTTTTGGCAGGTGCGGCTGGTATACAGTGAAGCACAGCAGGTGTTGGTAGGTATGGCTGGTATACAGGCAGGCACAGCAAATGCATTTATGTACAGGCAGGTATACAGGAAGAGGACCTGTGAATTAGCAAGCATGCAGACAAGCACATTGTTTGGGTGGTGTTGCCTTGAATAATAAGTGTCTCCCAGCCATTGGCTGGGGACATTTTAGGACAATGCGCACTGTCTCATTAAGAGATCAGTAGTGCGCACCCTAAGTGCAGTGCCTGGGGATCTGCCAGGCGTGCGCAGACCCTAAGAGGCCCCAGCAGCTGGAAGAAGCGCTGGTAGAGAGCTGGGTAGGTGAGTGAGCCAGCATCTCTGCCAGAGGAGAGGAGGATGGGAATCGCGCATGGAAGCTGACACCACAATAACTTTTACCTTGGTGGTCAAAAAGTAAAATTTTGGCCTAATCTGACCATAACACATTCCTCCAAACATTTGGAGAGTCTTCCACATGTCTTTTGGCAAACATAAAATGAGCTTTGCAATAGTTGTGCGTAAGTAAAGGGTTTTTTTGGACCTCTCTTCCATAAAAGCCAACTTACAGACTGACCATATGATACTTAGATTGCACACAGGTGGACTTCCTTTCACTAAGCATGTGACTTATGAAGGAAATTCCTTGCACCAGGATTTTTAGGAGCTTCATAGTAAAAGGGGTGAGCAAATATGTACATGACAATTATTTAATCCCATAAGGTTAATTTTTGCTTATATTTTTCTCACTTCACTTTACCAAGTTTACTATTTAGTGCTGATGCATGATACACAAATCAGATGACAAAAATATTTAAACACAGTTTGTAATGTAACAAAATAGGTATAAAGCCAAGGGGGTTGAATCCTTTTGCAAGCCACTGTACATCCAGGACTTGATCACGCACATGCTTAACTAATATTCAGACAATTTTTAGTCCACGTACCCACGTCTCTATATTCCAGAATGTGGACCCTAAAAATGTTCTTGGAAAGTCAGGTAATCTGAAAATTCATCCCAATAGGATGAATTTCAGAAATGACATTTTTACATATATTGATCCTTTCATTTTATTTCATGTATTTTTCCTTTTCTTTTTTTCTTTTATATTTTCTTTCCTCTAGTAGTATCACACTTGTCTGGTTTACGACGCCAGTGCGACAGACACCTTGTGCATATTAATGTAGTTATAACTTGCTCTGTTGTAATTGGTCTATGCTCTCTATGTATAAGTATATGCCTTGCCTATTTTGTATCCTATCACTAAGGGCGCTACTACTACCCCTGAAATGCGTCAGGTTCTTTTCATTTTTTTAAACATGGCTTGACACGCTGAATAAAGTTTTTTTGATTTTACCCCATGAGTTGATGTGTCGGATACTACTCCTCTTCCTTTCCTACCGTGGCTGCACTTCCCAGCGAGACCGGCACTCACCTGCAACCCATTGGACTCAGCCTCATTTGGATTGATTGTAATGACGTGCAGCTCCCTGACCTCCTCTCCTTCCCATAACCTCCTATGCTGTTCCCTAAATAACTCCTACAACAGGCACCTGAATAAATAATTGCTCCTCACTGTGCTCCTTGCACAGAAAATGACCCCCTCATTGACCCTCTTATGGTACATGGTCTCCAAACTATCCTTTCCTATTAAATATCACCACACCTCTCCCCTTATACAACCCCTGGCAAAAATTATGGAATCACCGGCCTTGGAGGATGTTCATTCAGTTGTTTAATTTTGTAGAAAAAAAGCAGATCACTGACATGGCACAAAACTAAAGTCATTTCAAATGGCAACTTTCTGGCTTTAAGAAACACTCAAAGAAATCAAGAACAAAAAATGTGGTAGTCAGTAATGGTTACTTTTTTAAACCAAGCATAGGGAAAAAATTATGGAATCACTCAATTCTGAGGAAAAATTATGGAATCATGGAAAACAAACCAACAAATAAACACTCAAATACATCACTAGTATTTTGTTGCACCACCACTGGCTTTTATAACAGCTTGAAGTCTCTGAGGCATGGACTTAATGAGTGTCAAACAGTACTCTTCATCAATCAGGCTCCAACTTTCTCTGATTGCTGTTGCCAGATCAGCTTTGCAGTTTGGAGCCTTGTCATGAACCATTTTCTTCAACTTCCACCAAAGATTTTCAATTGGATTGAGATCCGGACTATTTGCAGGCTATGACATTGACCTTATGTGTCTTTTTTCAAGGAATGTTTTCACAGTTTTTCCTCTATGGCAGGATGCATTATCATCTTGAAAAATGATTGCATCATCCCCAAACATCCTTTCAATTGATGAGATAAGAAAAGTGTCCAAAATATCAACATAAACTTGTGCATTTATTGAAGATGTAATGACAACCATCTCCCCAGTGCCTTTACCTGACATGCAGCCCCATATCATCAATGACTGTGGAAATTTGCATGTTCTCTTCAGGCAGTCATCTTTATAAATCTCATTGGAACGGCACCAAACAATTGCTCCAGCATCATCACCTTGCCCAATGCATATTTGCGATTCATCACTGAATATGACTTTCATCGAGTCATCCAAAGTCCACGATTGCTTTTCCTTAGCTCATTGTAACCTTGTTTTTTTTTTCTGTTTAGGTGTTAATGATGGCTTTGGTTTAGCTTTTCTGTATGTAAATCCCATTTCCTTTAGGCGATTTCTTACAGTTCGGTCACAGACGTTGACTCCAGTTTCCTCCCATTCGTCCCTCATTTGTTTTGTTGTGCATTTCCTGTTTTGGAGACATATTGCTTTAAGTTTCCAGTCTTGACGCTTTGATGTCTTCCTTGGTCTACCATTATGTGTGCCTTTAAAAACCTTCCCATGTTGTTTGTATTTTGGTCTAGATTTTAGATACAGCTGACTGTGAACAACCAACATCTTTTGCAAAATTGCATCATGATTTACACTCTTTTAAGAGTTTGATAATCCTCTCCTTTGTTTCAACTGACATCTCTGGTGTTGGAGCCATGATTCATGTCAGTCCACTTGGTGCAACAGCTCTCCAAGGTGTGCTCACTCCTTTGGAGATGCAGACTAATGAGCAGATCTAATTTGATGCAGGTGTTAGTTTTGGGAATGAAAATTTACAGGGTGATTCCATAATTTTTTCCTCAGAATTAAGTGATTCCATATTTTTTTCCCTATGCTTGGTTTAAAAAAGTAACCATTACTGACTACCACATTTTTTGTTCTTGATTTCTTTTAGTGTATCTTAAAGCCAGAAAGTTGCCATTTGAAATGACTTTAGTTTTGTGCCATGTCAGTGATCTGCTTTTTTTCTACAAAATTAAACAACTGAATGAACATCCTCCAAGGCCGGTGACTCCATAATTTTTGCCAAGGGTTGTATACTGTAGCAACCACATTGTCTCCCTTATGAATTATATCCACAACATCTTCCTCACTTATGAACTATGATCTCCACACTATCCCTGTCCATGTTACTGCTCTTCACACTGCCCCCACATACTGTCCCCTCTTCACACTGTCTCCTCATGCTGCTGCCACTAAATACTGAGCCCCCTCTAAACATGGAAGGTAGTATTGCATTATTAAGCTTTTGTGTAAAAATGTTAAGTGGGGATTGGATAGCCTATGTCTCAGTTTTCTATGAAACCTCAACAAAAGTCCAACAAAACACTAATACACTAATTAGGAAGAAATTGTGCAGGACTTCCCTCTAAAAATTAAATTGCATTGTTAGCAAACAAAGGGTAAGGTATTGAAAAAACAGAAGTAATAAATCACCGATTTAACATTTACAGAAAGACTGTCAGCCAGCGCAGGCAACATATATTCCAAAAAGAGAAAAAGAACTAGTATCTTTGTTTAAAAATTATTTATATTCCATCTGAAAATCGTCATATCAGGACAGCAATAATTGATGCGTTTCGACTCTCCAGTCTTAATCGTAACATTAAGGAATTGACCCAAGTGAAATTAAAACAAAAGCAATCCTTGTGTCCTGGTTGGAAAAACCCAGCATCAAAATAGGAGTCCCGTTTTGATTTTTTACTATGGGAACCCCTCTCTTCTATGTACGGCATCAACTGTTTCTCAGCCCATGTGCAGGGGGCTTCATAAATATGGTAATCCCTCAAACACCATAATTTTTAAATATATTTACTCCAAAAAACTGGATAAACCCATATTAAATCTGCCTGAACATGTGTTTTCTTATCCGTAATATACAAGTAAAGTCTTACTGTCTCACTACAAACCAAGCTGTTTGGATTTATGCCCGGATTGGTACACTATTATGTAGTGATGTTGAAATTCATTGTCTTTGAATTAAAAAAGTAAATCTGGTTTGTTTTTTGCTGTTTGGACTAGCTGGCACTGAGAATTGGGCTGAGTCAAATCTACAAAACTGTGCAGGAGCCAATAATATCCCTGGTGGAACAATATGGTCTATCTAATATCAGAACACAGGCTTGTACTGTAAATGTCAGCAGATAAACAGCCCTGGAAAATCAACAAAACGATATTAATGTGGAAAAAATAGAACTGAAAGATTTATTCTATCATTAGGAGTCTGTGCAGCAAATCTGAACATTAATGAAAGCAGCTCTAACATTTATGTGGAAAATGCTGCATTTCACTCGTATCCTGCCTCAAATGCATAATTACGGAAATAGTGACTTCACAGAACTTTATGCCTCTTTTTTTCATTTTATACACAAAGTTTATTACGTGTTCTTTGGTAGAAAAGTTTGTTAAAGCTAAACTTTTATTACCAGTGGTAAAGTTTTCATTATACACAATTTACGCTTAAAATAATTGTGCAAACTAAACAAAAAAGAAATACAATGGCTGCTTTGTTCTAATAAGTGCCTCATATCTGTCTATCGTATTGTTTCTTTTATTGAAGACATGTCAGTCATTACATGTCGTACACTTTTAACGCCACTTTCCTTATGAAATAAGCTCTGAAGGCAGATTCTCAGGGAGATCTATTTTCCGACAATAGATCTTAACAGATCATTTACATATTAATAAAAATGTGGATTTCTTTGGAGTAAAGCCCACGTCTCACACAGCGAGATCGCTGAAGCGTCAGCGATTTTGTGACGCAACAGCGATCTCGCCAGCGATCTCGCTACATGTGACACACAGCGGCGACTGCCCCCCCACCCGCTGGATATCGCTGATTGTGCTCGAATGTCCTGGGCCATTTTTTCATCGTCGGTGTCCCACTGGCCAGCGCGCATCGTTGTGTTTGACCCAAAGAGCGACCTCATTGGCGAGGCAGAACTCAGGGACGCAGGCGGGAATCGTTCATAAAAGCTGCTGTGTGACAAGGTACCAACGACTGCCGAGGATCGCTGGATGGTTGCTGCGTCGCTGAAGAGATCTGCCTGTTTGGCAGCTTACTAGTGACCATTTAGTGATGCACCAGCGATCCTTACCAGGTCGTATCGCTGTCAGGATCGCTGGTGCATCGCTAAGTGAAACGGGACCCTAAGACATGGGATTGCAGATATCAAGGGATCAATTTATGAAACTTCATATGACCTACATGCCCAGAAAGTTGGCTTAGGAGGGTTGACCGTATTGACAGATTCCTGTTAAATGGTTTTTCCCATCTTCTTTGGCAGGACTACACCTCTGCCAAGACTCTAAGCTTCCTGTTTGCTGGGGATGATGTGCCCTTGTTTGATTGACAGTGCAGACCAGTACCATCATTTCACCACTGGCCTGAACTGTGTACTATCTGATGCTGCTATGTGAGACAGCTTTGCCCTGCCTCACCGTCTGGCCCAATTGAAAGGTAACAGTGTGCTCCAGGACACGGTACCAGAGAGACCACTGGGTGTGGCTGGCCACTGCTGCAAGACTGTGGTGATGACTGGTATACCAGACAAGAAGTGGTAAATAATAAAATTAAAAATTGCTCCTTTCTTGAGAATGAAGAAAAATTTTAATAAGTAAATTGCAAGTTTTTTTTAAAGAGCACTTTGCTATTCTTTTCCATGAAAAAAAATTCTAAAGCCATTTTAGAGATACAAATATGATTAAATTTATTTTCAGCCAAGTAAACCCAATGGGTTATAGGGTAGCATTATAATAGTAATCGTAGCATCAAATTATTAATGATTTTTTATACTGGTGTATTTCTATTTTGGGCTACCATAGAACAAATACTATCTCAGATAGAGGAATAAGACTTTGGTTTAGGCAGCAGACAAATGGTCATCAGGTTCAATTGTTTGCGTTGTCGCCTTGACAGGGAATGAGTGTTTACAGCATCTGTTACCACCAGCTCCAGACATTCTAGAATTATGGACGTAGACTCACTGTGGAAAGATTTATTTTACCAAAACAAATTGATATTTCATAATGAACACAGAAAAATATTAGTCACATACAGCTTCTATTACAGCTCAGCATTATGCACACATCCATGCACTATTACCATGGACACCCAAACAACACAACTGTGAACAATCCTGTGAAATTAAAAGACTGGCAACAAGTATCCACCATAGCCAAATTCAAGACAAAAAGAGAAAGTCAAGGTAAAATGTATTGCACAGATTGGAAGAGTTTTCCTCTTTAGATTTGATTGGAGCATTGATTATGTATCTACCATTAGCCTGCGTGGTAACAAACAAGTAAATCCATTTCCTCTTACAGGCTACTCATAATTCTCTGCTTCTTTGGACACAATTATTAATTGGACTGGTGCAAAACCTGAGTGGTAAATCCAGTCTAAAGTTTGTAAAAGGCAATCAGATTAAAAATTCTACCTTCTCTGTCAGGAACCCTGGCCTTTATGGTTTTACCACAATACGGGTGTATAGATTTACTAATGGGCCCACTGGGTTGTGTCCATGGAGTAGCTACTGGCTAGTGGAGTAAGGCTAAGGCAGGGTTGGTCAAACAAAGCCTAGTGATTATCAGGAGGGGAAAAACAAAGTATAAAATCAGACAAAATCATAGCAAGTGAAACAGCCAGAAACACCCAGGAGGTCATGAAAAGAAGAGTTGGGATAGCCAGTGTCAGTCAAGAGGTATAGAGAACAAATGAAGTCAGGGTCACAAGTCAAGTCAGCATAAGAACAATAGGAATAATATCAGAGTATAAAGAGGAAACCAAGCAGTAACTGTCATCTCCCAGCAATAAACTGGGAATTTAGGGTATGGTACTGCCCCATTGGCCACAGTTGAATACTTCTGCTGAGAACCTGGACAGCATACACCCCCATTCTGCCACACTGGGCAGCACCACAGTTCCCAGCCACATCAGTATCCCTGTCTGGACAGAGCCTGTGCTGCTCAGCAATATTAGCCATGGTATATTCTGCATCACTAGTACGGCCTGCAGGTTGAATTCTGAGGTATCTGGAGACAGATGTCGATCAAGCCGGTCCAGGAAAAGCTGTAACACCCATCCTTGATATAATTGATAAAGGACTTTCTTCTTCAAATTAGTCTACCTATGAGGTTTTGGAGGAGTCAAAGATTTTTTATTTACCTTCACAGTGTCGTGAACATCTGGAGGTCCCTCATATTTTATCAGCACTACTGGAGTTTTTGCCATGAGAAATTTAGAGTTTTACTGTATTAGCAAAGGGAGTGAGTTTCATCTCATGCATATGTTGTTTATTTTTTCTTTGCAGATTCAGATATGCAGTTTGACAATTCTTTCAGTATTTTTTGCAGTGTTTTTTTCAACCATTTTAATGAACTGGAAAAAATGCATCAAAATCACATGCAAAAATGTAACAAAAAGAGGCAAAAACACATATTTTATAACATGTTTTTCATGCCAACACATCAGCATTTTGCAGCAGATTTTTCTGCTGCAAATTCTGAATATGTTCAAATGCCCATTGTCTATAATTTTATCTACAATTTTGTAATTAATAAATATTTTGATAACCTTAAAGGTTACCAGAGTTCACAGCCACAGGGTCTCTGGCAGCTGTGAGGTCCAGAAATATTAAGGTAGCCTTTAAGTAAGACTTTAGGGTTACCAGAGTTTCCAGCTACTGGAACACTTGGAGGCTATGAGCTAAGGTTACACAGTTCACAGCCACCGGGTTTTGCGGCAGCTCGAGTGCCAGACTCGTGGTCAATCATTGGTATGGTACTCGCGCTGCCCTTGTGGGAAGCGGCAACTGTGGAACTGAAGTGACATCAGTAAAATTACTTAAGTTCACAGCAACGCTTCCATCTTGAGAACCAGCCATTGTGAACTGAGATAACCTTACTCAGTTCACAGCAGCTGGGTCTCGAGGAGCGCAGCATGAGACTCTGCAATGGCTGCTGCTCCAGTCTATGGAGCTGTGTTCTCTGAACGGAGCTAAACAGAATGAATGAAGAAGACTGGGAACGCCGTGGGATCTCCATATTATGTATTACGGTGGACCCTGTGGATTATTTTTTATTACTTTTTTTTTTTTAATAAATAAGGGAAAGAGGAAACTGTTGGGGAGTCTTTTTCAAATAAAGATTTTTTTTTCAATGTGTTCTATTTTTACTTACTGCGTTAGAAATGTGGATGTCTAATAGACGTCTCTCCATTACTAACCTGTGGGCTTGATGTCAGCGAACATTTCACAGCTGACATCAACCCAACAAACCTATTACCCTGATTGCCACCAGAAAAGGGCAACTGGGAAGACCCAAGGCTTTGCGACAGAATTGGTGCATTTCTTGTATGTGCCATTTTGGGGGTGGCTGAGGGCTTATTAAGTTAGGAAGGTTTGGATTTCTTTTTTTTCTTTGGATTTCTTTTTTCCTTAATAATAATAAAGACCTTCATTTAAAAACTGCATTTTGTGATTATTTGTGTTATCTTTGTCTAATATTTAAATTTGTTTGGTGATCTGAAACATTTAAGGGAGTTATCTACTTTAAAAAACATGTTTTGAATATCCTATTAGGGCTTTCATAGATAACATGTTAATAGATGATTGTCCTTTAATTCTTTCCCTCGCATGTCCTTGTGATGAAGATATATTAAAGGTGTTGGCCAATACTTTTTTTTTATTGATGACCTGTCCTTAGGTTACACTTGGCATCCATGTACCATCATCTGTTACCAGTAATAGTCAGAAGCCAGAACACAGCAGCTCCATCATTTCTATAGTGGCCACGGTAGGGTATTGCAAAACCAACCACTTTTCAAATGACCATCTATAAAAAAGTAGTGGTCATTCCCTTTCAGCACTTGTGTGGTTGCAGATTACAACTGATCACTTCAGATCAAAGTGCAGGATACACTGTGATCAGACATTTTTAAGGTTCTAAGAAGAATCAAATGCATTCAAGTGTTTCTGGGGTCAAGCGCTTTTCACTCTGGATAAGTACAAAATTATACAAATTTTTCTTAAAATCAACACCATTACATAATGAGTTTCTGCAGCTGTAAAATAAACTAATTTCCTACCTATTTAGTGAAAACAATATATAGGGTCACACTAGACACTGAACTTTGTTAACTTGTTAAAAAAAAAAGTATCAGTTAATTTTTTGTCACGTGAATGTAAAATATTAAATAAAATCAAATTGTCTTGTTTTCAATGGATATAATAAGTGCTTACAAGCCTGTGATGTTATAACTTTTGAGCCACATATTAATGTTTTATAGAAGGAACCTGAATGGTCGTGGCCTCGGGATCCCAATACAAATCATATTGGCAGACACCATTAATTTAAGAATACATTATCTAGTGGTGAGAAGTCTTGTCCCTATAAATTCTGCCCACCATGTTTATTTATTCGAGCTTTTACTAATTAATGGGAGAGCCTCAGCAGATTGCTGTCATCATTGCTTCTAGACTATACTGTCTGTCTACAAGTGCCAAATCCATTAGCAAATCAGGTGTTCTGACATGTAATATGTTTATTTGCAAGCAACTTATCTTGAAACATCTTTATTTTTACTGGTGTGGTCTAGCTCGACTGTCAGATGGGACATATTTGTGTGAGTGCAGCTTAACCTTTGACTGATCTCATGGTTAGAACTCTATTACCCAACTTTTCAGTTCTCATTGTCACCTCACATAGCAGGCTAATATTTCTGGGAATACATCTCTCCTCATCAGAACAGGCATCTCTGTAAGTAAAACAGCTGTTCATTTGCCAATTATTGTTGGCATGGGCATTTTGGCTAATGACGGGTTGTCAGTGCTAAATATCTTGGAAAGCAGCATGGCTTAAAATGGCAGTAATCTTTCATTATAAAATGTGACCCTCCCCTGACCCCAGAATACAAATTGTACAGCAAAGTGATGGTACAAATCACCAGTCTAAAATTTGCACAAGCTCCATTATTTTATATAAAGATAGAGACATTGTTTCATGGGTTCCTTAAAAAAGAATCTTTAATCTATTTCTTGGTGTTAATACCAATTCTAGATATTCGAATTTGAATTTTTAAAAGGGTTGTCCAATAATATGACAATCCTTTTGAATGCCCATGTTTGTCCTCAGTAAACTAATAACAGTTATACTCACCTCCAGTGCCAGCGCCATTCCAGCAGTGTTGTCTCTAGCTCTCCCAGGGCTTGCATCTTATTGTTATGTCACGTGACCCCTGCAGCCAATCAACGGTGACTTCACTCTCCTCTCCTATGGACATAGGTGAGAGGGCAGCAGCAGCTTACTTCCTCCGGATGTCTTGAGTTGTCCATAGGGGAGGAGAGTGAAGACAGCATTGATTGGCTGCAGGGATTGCTTGACAGAACAATGTGATGCAATCCCTGGGAGAGCCAGTGCCAACACTGCTGGAACAGCACCAACACCAGACATGAGCATAAATGTTATCATGTTATTGGGGGCAAACATAGGGATTTTAAAAGGGGTTGTCCAAGTAGTAAACAACTCCTTTAAACATGATATCCAAATTCCAAGGCAGTCACCGCTTTAAATTGTATCCAGACTTCAGTTAGTCATTGCTTGCAAATGATTCTCTACAAAATATTAAAATTAACACTTCATTTAAGGTAAAGTTAATTTGTCTAATTATCTTTGAGCTCCTGAAATGAGGAGGCTTTGTAGAAAAATGTTTGCAATTCCCAAAAGTTTCACAGGATATTTTTGTTCAACCCCCTTAATTAAACCTGAAAGTCTACAGTTCTATTGCACCTCACTTTCATTTTAAATAAAAAATAGTGACATGCAGAGCCAAAATCACAGAGATTTGGTCACTATCCAAATATTTCCGGACCTAACTGTAGATTGGAGCTAAAGAAAACGCAGCATGTATCACAGGCAATTTGAAAGAATGGAACACACCTCTAAGGAGGACTTGATTCAACAGTTCATAACAGTTATATATTGGAAGTTTGATGCACCCATAATGCAGATTTATAAAGACTGACATATGGGTTAAAGGGAACCTGCCACCAAAAATAACGCTATTAGCCAGCAGATAGGGGGATAATCTGTAGGTTAATAGCGTTATTAACCTGCCCGGCAATGGTACTTGCCTGAACGTTGCTGGGAGAAAAGTATTATTTTAAGCTTTATTCCCCCCTGCAGAGTTCCAATTTCAGTGATGGGGCAGCACTGATTCTGTCACCACTCTGGGTATACTGAGCAGCTGTTGTAACTGTGTCCCCAACCCGGACTGACACTGGGTCTGCATTGGGGCCAGCTGACAATTAGGGCCAGACGCGCGGTTAGAGATGATGCTTAGTGACTGAACCTGTGCTTACGCTGAACCCCATGACTGAGCCCAGAATGCTGCTGGGGAAGTAAAGTTTATTTTCTCCCCGCAACATTCAGCTTCATACAGGAGCCAGGCTGGTTAGTAACACTATTAACCCCATATCTGCAAGTTAATAGCATTTTTTCTGGTGACAGGTTATCTTTAAATGGGAGGATTCTACTTAACTGTTTATTTTAATGAATTCATATTCTCCTATCACACGATCCTCACCATTCCCCTGATAGGAATAGTATCATGCACCAAAGCATCAGGATATTTTTAGCACTGGTTTGCAAAAAAATTAAACTCAGTTTCTGCATGATACACAAATTATTGCCTATGCATGTTCTGAAGACAGAACATGCCCTAGAAAAGAACTCTTGGCAGTTAAGCTTTATCTAGAGGTATGGGGGCTGAGCAGAACCTGAATTTATACCAGCAAGTCTTCAATGTAAGTGGGAGCTTAGAGGGGTATTCCCATCTCCAAGATCCTATTCCAATATATAGGAGGTATAATAATAATAATAGAAAATACCTTCAATTAGCAAAGTTTATAGTTCTTCTGATTTGCTATGTCGCTTTCCCCAGGCGCAGGGCATTGCAGTAGCTTGGGTATCCATGGTTTCAACCACTAACAACTAAATAATTAACTGTCAATATATGAGTGGTCATAGCCTTAGATACCTACAGAAGAACTATACTACTACTACTATTTGCTATTATTATTTTTACACCTACTACATATTGAGATAGAGGGGTATTCCCATCTCCGAGATCCTAACAATAGAATGCTTCTTACAACATGGCCAGTATTCAATTACTGAATGATATAAGGGACATGGTATATTTTGTTTTCCTGTAACTCAACCAACAGATCGGAAAATTCAATTAGAAAAGGGGGGGCACAACCGGAAGCGCAGGGGGTCACATACAACCAACAATGCCATTCTGTGTATTCAGTAACTGTGGGGATAGCAGTGCTCATGGTCATCATGACTATATTTTATGAAATGCTAAATAGGGGAGCAGAGGACCCTCTTTGCCTACAGTGGAAGTTTAAAAAGTAGAACCCACATTCATTAGATGATGGCATATACAGTAATGTTGATATATACCTTGAAGGAGAGTACCCCTTCGTATTTTATGTGGCCATTGGAAGTGGTACAATTACAAAATTTGGCATTTGGGCCAAAAAAGGTTGCAAACCACTGATTTAGAGTAGTGTTTCTCAAGCTCCAGTCCTCACAGCCCCCAACAGATCATATTTTCAGGATTTCCTTAGTATTGCACAGGGGAGAGAACTTGTGACAATTTCTGAGAGTTGGGAAACAGTGTTTTGGAGGGTAGTTACTTCATGTCTTGCTAATGCACTGAAGAGAAGGTGCAGGGTGTCTTAGTGGCCCTTTACAGTGTAGCTGAGCATCTTAAGAAAAACAACTGACTTTTTGGGCGAATGCTATCTCCAGACTTATGGAAAATAAAGCTCTGTTTATTATATGCAAGGTGTTATTGGTAATTTTCATAGTTGTTTTGATTATTCTGATGTTCTATTTTAGACAAATGTCAGTATTTTCCATAAAAAATATGCTTACATTCTAGTTTCTAATCAGACCAGCCAAAGATTTCAAATTCATCAGCGGAATGGGAGAGGTCACCTTTGGTTACTCCATAAATAGTAACAAGGCCCAACTATGTATGGAAAATTAGGAGGTGTTGGGGAAATGTAATGCAAGCTTAGATAAGATCAGGGCTGTATACATACTAGACAAATAAGCAATAACGGCAGGGGAAACATGAAGAAACCTTTCTAATTTTCCCAATGTTGCTGATTTGGCATGACTTCAAAGCTACCACACTGTTATAAAGCAGAACCTTTACTTTACAGATGTGTTTCATCAACTGGAGACAAATTTTAGACAATCTTCCTGTGTTTCTCTGTTTTGAAGAAAGTACAAAATAAATCCTTAAATCAAGATCATGCAAATGGACTGTGACCACACAGACTCATTTCTAAGAATTTCACACAGAAAAATATTGCTTTTTTTCTGCTATGTTCACTAGTATGAGCTACACAGCCATAATATACAGCTCTGGCAAAAATTAAGAGACCACGTCCAAATGTTCAGTTTGTCTGATTTTTCTCTTTATAGGTATATTTGAGTAAAATGTAAATTGTTCTTTTAGTCTATAAACTTCTGACAACATGCCTCCGAATTTCCAAGCAATAAATTTTGTATTTTTTTTCTGACAAAGAAAAATGGTCAAAATAAAAAACAAACAAACAGTGCTTTTAGACCTCAAATAATGCAAAGAAAACAAGTCCATAATCATTTAGAAACAATAATACTAATGTTTTAACTCAGGAAGAGTTCAGAAATCAATATTTTGTGGAATAACCATGATTTTTAAAAACAACTTTCATGTGTCTTGGCATGCTTTCCACCAGTCTTTCACACTGCTTCTGGTGCAAAAATTTTAAGCAGTTCTTCTTTGTTTGATGGCTTGTGACTCTCCATCATCCTCTTTATTACATTCTAGAGCTTTTCAATGGGGTTTAGGTCTGGAGAATGGGCTGCTCATGACAGGGTTTTGATGTGGTGGTCTCTTAATTTTTGCCAGAGCTGTAGAATACATGAACTCCAGAGGGGCTGTGTGTGCATGGACTCTTAGGCCGGGGTCACACTAGCGAGGAATACGGACGAGTGAGAGGCGCTAAAAGCACGCATTACACGTGGACAAATGATTCTCTATGGGTTTGCTCCCAACAGCCGTATATTTCTCGTCCGTATTCTACGGTCCGTGCCAATCGCAGCATGCTGCGATTGTCAGCATACTACGCCCGTAATACGCCAATGCAAGTCCATGGGTGCGCAAAAAATGCAGATTACACACTGACCACACGTGTGACTTGCGAGAAATATGCAGGTCTTTTGGCTGGTGACAGGAAATATGCCAATCCATCATCAGGAAGCCTAGACATACAAATGAGCTCAAAAAGCGCCCCAGACATCCAGGAAGTCAGCCTCCACGGAGTACAGCAGCGTCATGGCGCCATATTTCCTTAATGTGGAGATGCTTATAGTATTAGTGCAAGAGCGGCCAGAACTTTGGGACCAAAGGGATGCCAATTATGCCAACCGCGCAAGAAAGGAGGCGTCATGGAGGCGTCATGTCGCCAGATGTCCCATGACTTTGGTGATTGGCCACGTGAGGAGCAGCAGAAACTGAGTAAGTACAAGTCCCAAAAATTATTTAACTTACCTCACAAACAAAAATGATTACAGATTCTGCCCCCCTCCCCTTCCTGTCCTTCTCCTTTTTGCCTCACGAGGCGGGTAGATTTTGATGTGACACATAGTTTCACACTGCCATAATTTTGCCCAGGCCACCAGCTCCTCTTCCTCTTAGCCAACCAAGTTATTAAGTGTAGTTACTTGATACATAAACTATTCTGACCCTGTGTATCTGGCCTGGATGGGCCAATTAGATATGCCAGCCTGGCTAGAAAGCACACCCCAGAATACCACATGCCTAGACTACTGGTAGCAAATGTGACCGATCAAATATGTGAAATTGATAATATTTCCTGTCACATTGCAGTGGAAGATGTGATGAAACGCTGCCGAAGCATCCATGACCAATACCGCCGGGAACGTCAGCAGCGGTCCAGGAGTGGGGATGCGGGCTACGTGAAACGCAAATATGTGTATTATGACCGCCACTCCTTCCTCGCCCCAATTCTGGATCTGAGACCGTAAGTACATACCTCACACCACATTACACGGATACTTTACAGGGCCAAAAATATTGATGTATTTTTGCCTCTGTTCTATTTCATAACAGAACTCAATCCAACCTTATGGATTGAGGAACGGGCTCAGAGACAGAGCCCATAATTGATCCTGTAGGGGATAAGGTGGCTGGCCCATCTTCTCCCCCTACAAGAAGCATGGCTGAAGATGAGTCATCACAGGAGAACCCATCGGCTGCCCAACAAACCACACCACCAGGACCATCTGCTGCTGCCCCATCACCCATCCTGGAGGAGCAGGGCAACTTGAGCAGCAGCCCAACTGCCCAGATCCGGGGCTCCCCACAGGCTGCTGTTACATCCCGGCGAGGCCGAAGAAGGCGCCAGGTCGCTGTTCAAGAGAGCAGGACCAATGTGGACACAGGGGTCCTAAATTATTTCTCTCGAGTCACTACAGATGATGGGGAGGAGGCCTACTCACGTAGCCTGGCCCTTTATCTCCGTGCCCTTTCCCGTGAGGCCAGGCTCCGTATTCGGGGATGTTTTCAGATCCTGCTTGATGCAAGCACCCCCCCAATACCCCATATGAGCTTTTTGAATATCTGGACAGGTGGCAGCTTTCCCCCAGAAATCGAATGCGCATGAGACCACACAGATGCTTGCTCAAGCAGGGTCTGAACATCATCTAATACGTGGGACTACACCTCACCCCCTTCCTCCCCCTACCCAACCTTCCCAACAGCAGCAACAGATTTCTGGCTCTAGCCATCCCCACCAATATGGCCACTTTTTCCCACCCAGTGTTGGAGGCTGGTCCCAACCTGGTTGGGGACGACATGGCTATATTGGTGGGTATGAGACACGGGCCTTCCCGCCACAACAAGATGCCCCTCAGCAGTATTACTATGGCCACTACCCCCAACAAGCACAGGAGGAAGGTCAGTACCAACAGCATGGGCAACAGTATGCACCCACACAGGGGGATGTTGCTCAAAGTAGTCAGCAAAAACCACAGGCTGCTCCTCCGCCTTCTCCTTCCCCAACATTCCACAATTTATAAGTGGCTAAAAACATGGAAATTGTAAACCCATACTGTACATGAGTGTTCTTAAGCGGTCTGATGGGAGGAGATGTCCAGTGTGTTTGAACTGGTGCTCAAAATCCCAATCCAAAGTAAAAAAGAGGTTTTCTCCATCATCAAAATGAGCTAAAGCAGATAATACTAACATTTCTTATGACGGTTTTCAAATCATATGATTAAGACACCATGACAGGCAAGGCTACCTTATGCGTTTGAGACATATTACATGTCCGTAAAAAAGACAATATTTCACGGCACTATACTGGCAAAGTCAAAGGATCAAAATAGAGTACTCACTTGATAATGCATAGAAAAGGCGTGCTGTCCATATTCACTTAGTAAAATTTAGGCCAGCTAACTATATTCCAAAATCAAGGCAAACAGCCTCAAGACCATCACACTCTCTCTATGTATTATCAAGTCAGTCTTCTAATTTGATCCTTTGACTTTCCCAGTATAGTGCGTGAAATATTGTGTTTATTACAGACATGTAATATATGTCAGAAACGCGTAAGGTAGCCTTGCCTGTCATGGTGGCTTATTAATATGATTTGAAAACCTTCAGAATAAATGTTAGTATTATCTTTTGTAGCTCATATTGATGATAGATAACTCCTATTTTTTACTTTGGATTACAAATGTGTAAAGTTGCAATGTTGTTATTGCACTATGTATGTTGCCGGATATGTTTGTAATTTGTTTTAACAACAATGTTGAAATATGCCAAAAGGCCAATTTGGGCCATTGCCCAAGTTTTTCATAGGGCAAGAATAGGTTTGCCTTACAAACTAAAAAAAAAATAAAAAAAAGGCAAAAGTAAAAATTTGGCAACTACACTTAATTTTCCAAACCCCTATCAAAATACGCTTACCAAATCAATTCAACAGTCATAGATTCAGAAGGGGTAGAAATATATACAGTATATTTTGACACACATCAAAGCAACATTGCCAACATAGATCCAGCATGCTCTTGCCAAGAAGGTTCCCCCTGAGGTGCCATAAACTATTACTACATGCTGAAAAAGACTTTGTGTGGCTAAAATGTGGAAATGTGACATCTCATTTCTTATAATAAAAGTTGAGCTTTATGGTATCTGTAGGGCTCTGGATTCTGTTATACACTTGTAAGTCTTGTGGTGGGGGTGGACCACTACACCAGGGTAAGTACGGAAGGCATTTGAGCATTGCATGAGGACTCTACTTGATGGAAGCTCTCATCCCTAAAGGCCCCGTCACACTAAGCGATGTCGCTAGCGATATCGCTATGTGTGATACTTACCTCCGACCGCTCCCCCGCTGGTTATCGCTGATCGCGCGAGAATGGCCTGGGCAATTTCTCGTCATCTGCTTCCTGCTGGGCTTCCTGCTGTGGAGACGAGCGATGAGTGGACGCGGGCAGGAGGACGTCTTCATCGCCTTGTCTGACAGGTAAGTAGCGACCGCCGACCGCTGCTATGTCGCTGGTTAGATCTGCATGTTTGGCAGCTCACTAGCGACCACTTAGCGATGCACCAGCGATCCTGACTGGGTCATATCATTGTCGGGATCACTGGTGCATCGCTAATTGTGACGGTACGTTAAGTCACTGCTTCTATACAAATTGAGATTGGTCAGATAAAATCCCCACCAATGTTAGGGAAATTGTTACACACTGTATTCGAGTTCTATAAAAGTAAGAACGAAATACAACGAAAACTGAGCAGCAAGATAAAAGTAAATGAGATTTCATATAGTTTTCTTAATTCTTTGTGTTCGGTCTTACCAGTCTTCATATATCTAATTTGTAATAAGCCAGATATAGAGAATTTAGATAAACTTTGCTCTAATATGAGAACTTAATTAAAGGGGGGTTGAAATCACTTTGTTAGAAGGATCACCAGACAATAAGCTGCAAAGCCAATAAGTTGGACTCTGTGGGGAAACATATCACCAAGTGTATAATTTCCCTGCAGCACTACCGCAGAGAGTAAAAAGTATTACATAGTGGCTATTGAGCTCAATAGGTTGTCTATGTAATGTAAAATCTCTATGATTTTGGACCCTTAAGACCAAGAATTTGTAGTCGCTCTTCTCTCTAACTAGCAAAGTCATGAAAATTGAACCCCTTTATTATAGGGGTTTTCTTGAGGAAAAAAGTTGCTAAAACAGCTTTAAATAATAAGAAATATACTAGCTCATCCACTGGTTGTCACTCCCTAATAATAATAATAATAATAAATTTTATTTTTATAGCGCCGACATATTCCGCAGCACTTTACATTTCAGAGGGGATTTGTACTCCATCCTTGGTTCCTGTCTTCTGGTCCAGAGCTCAACACAGGGCAACATTTCCAATGTCAGCATAACAAGAGCAATGCATGAAGAGAGTCAGCTGGCTACTTATGTTAACAGCTATGCCGCCCCTTTCTCTGTTACATAGAGAGTTCTGGAAGCCAGCTTAGCAATTGAAATGGGCACAATAAATTGCAATATATAATATATAATAAATACTGTATGAAAGCAGAAGGTAAGGTCCTGGCTAGCAAGTATGTGTCACTGAAGTCATGTAAGGACCAGGAGAAACAATAGGTTACTAAGATGGTTTTATTTTGACCGGATCTTGGGTCTGGGATTTAGGAGCAACCAAAAGAGACTGGGAGGGAAAGGTCGCTCCCATGCTCCAGTTCAGGTCTTACTAGCCTAATAACAGACAGCTGGGTTAGCTCCATAGATGGTGTTGTGCTGAGCCTGGATAAAACCAGTCCACAGTGGATAGTCTTTGTAAAGGTACTGTCACACTTAGCGATGCACCAGCGATCCCAACCAGCGATATGACGCGGTCAGGATCGCTGGTGCATCGCTAAGTGGTCGCTAGTGAGCTGCCACACAGATCTCACCAGCGACATAGCAAGGGTCGGGGGTCGCTACTTACCTGTCAGACGAGACGATCCTGACATCCTCCCGCCCACATCCACGCGTCGCTCGTCGGCGCCACAGGAAGCCCAGCAGGAAGCTGACGACGAGAAACGGTCCAGGACGTTCTCGTGCGACCAGCGATAACCAGCGGGGGAGTGGTCGGAGGTAAGTATCAGACATAGCGATATCGCTAGCAATATCACTATAACGTCACAAAAACCTATGACGTTATAGCGATATCGCTAGCGATATCGCTTAGTGTGACAGGCCCTTTAGAGTCTGAAAAGTGCCTGTGACAGCAAGTTGGTGAGACCATTTGATTTGTTTTTCCTTACCCAAATGAAAGGACTGTTTTGTTGTTCATTTGAGCTGAAGAAAGCAGTTTTCCTTTTTTTTAGCTGAAAAGTTTGTTGTCCTTCATAAACTTTACTTTGTTTTGCTTAAAACCCTGTGCATATCCAAGTGACAACCAGAGAGCTAAAACCCCGCACAATACCAACAAAAATATAACAGAACTTTACCAGTGTTCTCACTGCAATGAAGCAAAATTGGCCGATCACCAATAGTTGAAACATTTCTCCCAAAAACATTATAATGTTTTTGCCTTCATTTAGTTTATATTGTTAATCACTATATGTGCAGGCTGGAAAAATAGAAAAACTGATAATTATAAAGCTTTCTACCCAGTCACTTAATGCCATGTGTCCTACGATTGCACATAAAGCATGATGAACGGCGTACAAGTTAAGATGGAAAATGAATCCAGATTTTGCAGCAGATTTAGAACAATGATAAAACATTTGGATGGTTTTCTTACAATTTTAAAAAATAAAACAAATAAAAGCCTAGTACATAATCTACGCAGTGAATTTTGTTATGTCTTGGATTCATGCATAGACTACAAATGGGAAATTTGCCCTGAGGTTTTCAAGAGTATCCAATTAGATCTAAAACATTTGGAAAATAATAAGTAAAAACATTAGTTCATTTTCTTTTTAATGGACATTGACAAGGGCAAACGAAAGGTATCAGTCAGCAAACAACAGAAATGCAAGGAGAACTCTGGTTATCACCTAGGACATTCTATTTCCTCCTATGGAAACCGCACACAGACATAACTACCAATATATACATTTCATTTTTTAATCATATGCAGCACATTGGGACTACAGAAATGTGTACATTATGAATTAAAGAATAGGAAAAGGTGTCATTCTTGTACACCAAACAAATCCTCAAGAAGGAGAAGATAGTTCACAATCTTCACTGCATTTGATGTTGTCTGTCCACTCCAATCAGCATCAAACTGCAAAGAAAAAAAATGATACACTATATATGTAATTGATTTGGCAGTAATTATAGAAAAAAAAAATAAACCTTCCTTCATGAGCCAAAATTAAATATGTAAACGAGTGGGAGATCTCTTCTGATGGTTAGCTCCCTCTCATCATCATCTTCATTCCCTCCTATTTTGATCAACCCCAAAAATGCATTTTTGTAATTTTATAGTTTCATTTTATATTTTAGATCAGTGAAATACCTAAGAACTTTGAGTGTTTAATCATTTTTTGTTTTTTGTTTTACAGAGACAGGAACTGCCCAAGCCCTTTATATATCTCTGTGTACATCTTTCATTTTCCCATACATCTAGTGCATTCAGTTACAATTTAAGGAAAAGAACTTATACCTAAGGAAGGCTTGTGGCAACATTTTTATGGGTCTAAAATTTGAAAGGCAAAGGCCTTTTGTAAAGGTGTTATACAAGGCTTTGCATTTCCTAGATGCGTCATTTTTTCTAGAGCATAAAGTTTCTCACCACTAAGGTCTCCAGTTTTCAGGAAAATGGCAATTTCTGATGGCTGTTAAGCAATTCTATCAAGCCAAGAAAGATTGGAGATGCATAGGTGACTTACTTGAGAGGTTGACCATGTGCATTACCACATCTTTTACATATAACCATTATTGGAGGTTGTGTGGGGGTCTGGGTTCCTCAACCTTAACTCACTCCTAAGAGCACAAATTCTATGGAAAATTGCTTCCATTAGGTTGGGGCTACATGGCAACTTTGGCCGCAACACAGGTTGTGCGACCAAAGTTCACTATGTCGCAGTACAACACAAGTGAATGGGATCACATTGCAACTCCTAGAGTACATTGCCAAGCAAGTCATAAAAATCCAAACACATCGGACTCCAGGGGTCAGAATGTGTCACCTTTCACTTGTACAAAAATATAGCAGCTACACGTGCTGATCTTTGCCCAAATGACTTGCTTTGCAGCCAAAGTAACCGTGTAGCTCCCATGCCTTTATGGAAGTATTTTTTTCTTAGACTTTGTCCTAAATAGAGATAAATAATCTAATAACTCAAAGAGAAATTCCCTGTTAATTATAGAGGACCTTGAATGAATTTGAGCATGTTAAGCTAGCCACATCAAGGATGGTGGCTGTAGACCTGACACTACCCTGAGATGAGATCTAGAAGGGTTTGTAATGACAAAAAACTCAGCTCTGCTGTATCTCTACACAGTAACTGTAGAGATCAGTTAAGAAAGGAGGTGTATTCTTTTCTCCTCTGCAGGACTGTGGCTGCTTATGATTGGTCAACTTCATCCAGGGGAAGAAGTATAAACCACCTGAAAAAAATCTCTGGTAACACCCAATTGAACTAAAACATAAATTATAACATAAGCTTTACATGTTAATATCTCCATAATGTAGGGAAGAAATTAAAAAGATAAACTTAATTTTACCCTGCTCTGCAGGCACTATAGTGTGATGTGGCCAGTTAAAACATGCTCAATCTGGTGAAGGGTCCAGGGTTATTTCCATTGTAGCAAATTATTTTAGTTACTTGCAGGAGATAATTTGATGATAGCTGGAGGTCTGGCTGCTGGGAACCCACAGATTCTGAGAACAGGGCCCTGAAATGGCTCATTAGAATTATCAGTGGCTCCATTCATTGCTTATGGGTCTGTGTGAGATAAGTGAGATCTGTACTCGGCCATCTCCCAAAGTATCCTAGCTAATGAATTCATTGAAGCATCTTCAAAAATGTATTATATTGAAAATAAATAAATAAAAATAAAAAAGGCATTTCAGGGCCCCGTTGGAGTCAGAACTCCAGCAATCATCAAGTTATCACCTATCCTGTGAGCATAACTTCTTAAGATAATAATAACCTTTTAAGCAACTGAAAAAATGCACAAACAAAAAAGAAAACAGATTTTTATGAATTGGACTTTAAAGGCGACAGAGTTGGGATAATGAAGAAGCTGTCAGACAAGGCAAAGTTTTGGAAATTTGAAAGGTTCTCTTAAAAGAATTAACATTTTCAAAACTAATTATGTAATTAATAAAGATATGATCTATCAGCTAGCTATGAGCATAACAATAGAATGGAGACATGTACGGTATTTTAAGTCACAGCAAAATATATTTACACTATGATTTTAGACCACTGAAATTTTGTTTCATACTTGATTTCATGTTTGGACCAAATTTAGCTCAGGGAATCCCAAAACTTCTGATATCAATTGTCACAATTGCGTCCGAGAATAGAAGAGAACAAGTTACATTCATTCCTTGCTACTCTTGGACCATATATTTACATCAGTGCACTAATGGATGATGCATGATCAAATTCAGTAAATGGTTAATGTAGTACTGAATGTCCCTCTGTCCCTCAAGTGATAATCTGTTGTTCTGTTCACACCTCTATTAGTACTTTTCCATCAGGTTTACAGTGATTTTTGACAATAAAAATAACTTAAAATGCTGTGCCGTTCTAACTACTAAAAGAAAAATTACGCCCCCCCTTATACGTACTGCGATGTGTCAAAATCTCTTTTTCAAAACTACATAGTTACTAGTCTTAAAAAAAAAAAAAAAAAACATACCCTTGTCCATCAAGTTCAACTGGAGATGGCAGAAGACATGGATTTAGGGGGGTATGAGTAAACTTTAGTACTTTCTTAGTTTTGCATTAGTCAGTACACAAAGGTTTTATTTTATTAACGCTAGGTGTTTGGGTTTAAGGCAGAGCAGAGTGTCTCTACCTTGACTATGGTATCAACAGATAGTCTGAGGGATTCAGATATTTATTATGCTTGCTTATATAGCAACATTACACAGAACTTTACAGACATTGTTATCACTGTCACCATTGGAGTTCACAATCTATAAACCAAATTCCCAAGAATTGAGACCATTTGGAAATTGTAAAGAAAACAAGAATGCACTGATTTGGAAATCTCTTAGGGCTCATACTCACATTTGAGAAACCCGGACGAGTCTCGCATCTTAATACCCGGTACTGCCGCCGGCACTCGAATTGGAGCGTTCAGCTGCATGTAATTCTATGCAGCTAAATGCTCCCCGCTCCCGAGTGCCAGCGGCAGTGCCGAGTATTGACGTGCAAGACTCGTCTGAGTTTCTCGCATGTGAATATGAACCCTTATACACATATTTTACTCACAACAGAACATAGAACACAGATTAGAAGGCGAATGTTACACACTTTTTCATTTATTTTGTAAAAAAATTAACTCATTTAGAAATTGAGAGCAGCAACACATGTCAAAAATGTTGGGACAGGGTTAACAAAGGGCTGAAAAACTAAATGGTACTCATGAAAAACAGCTAGAGAATCAGTCCTATGACTGTATAAAAAGAGCATGTTAGAGAGGCAGAGTCTCTCTAAAGCAAATATGGTTAAAGGTTCACCAATCTGCGAACAATTGTATCTAAAAATTATACAACAATTTCAGAAAAATGTTTTTCAACTTTAAATTGCAAGAACATTTAATATCCCATCTACAGTACATAATATCGTTAAAAGATTCAGAGGAAGGAAGAGATGCATGGGGACCCCACTGCTGATGCATTTGATTGGCCGCGTTGAGTGAGAAGGGGAGATGGTGACGCAGTATATCAATGCGTTGCAGGAGATGCATGCACATATTACTAAGAGGAAAGATTTGGGGACTTTGGGAGTGGGACCACCTGATAGGATCTTGAGAGATCAGTTTGTGCCGGGTCTAAGGAATGCGTCGCTTAAGTAGGCTTTGCGAGAACACTTGCACACTAGCCCGTGTATGACCGTAGTAGAAGTGGAGGCAGAGGCACGCGTGAGAGAGCAGTAGCAGGGGGTGGTGGCCCTAGCAGGGATGGCCCGGAGCTATGAAGTACCTACCCAGCCCATAGCAGAGCTGGAGTGGGCCCGAGAGATCCGGAAAGAAATACAGGAAATGCGGAGTGAATGGTCCAGTTTCAGAAGAGCCCCCGCTCCAGTCCAAGAGCTGCCGAGAGAAGCCTCCTCAACAAGAGATAGAAGTGATTCAGGGTCTCGCCTTTCCATCAGACCTCGTCAGGGAATGAGACCACTTGGAGCAGAAGGGGGCCTGGCGTGCTACAGATGTGGGAAGACAAAACATTACGCTCGAGGCTGTGCGAGCTGAGGATGGCTCTTGCCACGGCAGTCATTAAACTAGTGGGCTCCATGGCTGAGGGACGCAGCCCGGAGCCGGGAAGACAAAGGCAAAGGAAGGGTAAAGGAAGTCCCGAAAACATCGTTTCTGCAAGCCCTACGGTCTGGGCTGAGGTAAATGGGTAAGCTGTTCATTGCTTGGTAGACAACGGGTCACAGGTGCCAGAAGCCTACTTCAGACGACACGTCCCAGAGGTATCATGGCCAGAGTAGGAGCTAGTAATTCGACTGACAGCAGCCAACCAATTGCCCATTCCGGTTGCTGGAATGGTCTGGATAGAGATCAGAGTGTGCGGGAAGGATGTAGGCCGTAAAGGGGTCATTTTGGGCACAGTAGATGACGGCCGTGGACCATAATACCTTTTGGGATGAATGTGCTTAAAGAGATGGGACAGCTTTTGATTAATGAGCCACGAGAGCCTTTCCTGAACCAGTGGAGCCCTTAAACCCCTCAACGGAAGGTGTTTCAGCAATTGATCCGAGCTGCTCAAGCTCAGGAGACGTCGGGGGAAGAAAAATTCTTGAGGAAAGTGATGGTATCTGCGGCTGCAAAATTACCCTACAGCCCGGCCAGACTGTGCTCACATTACCAGTGCGAGCTTGTACCCCCCTTGAGGGAGTGAAAGTGCAAATAGAACCGTCATCGATGGATCAAATACCCCCTGGGCTGCTCGTAGCCCGGACATTAACCACAGTTCAGGACGGCAATGTTGTAGTACGGTGCGTCAACCTGAGGACTGAACATCTCACTCTCCTGCCCAAGAGTGAAGTGGCCCAGATCTTGGGGATGCCAGATGAGCTAATGCAACCTGAAGCAGGTCAACTGGCTGTTGTGTGAGGAGATCCATGGACTCTAGCAGTTACAATGACACCGGATCCCCCGCCTAGCAGCGTGAAAGAGGGTCATAGAATCTTAGAATCATAGAATCGTAGAGTTGGAAGGGACCTCCTGGGCCATCTGGTCCAACCCTCTGCTCAAAGCAGGATTCGCTAAATCATCCCAGACAGATATCTGTTCAGCCTCTGTTTGAAGACTTCTATTGAAGAAGAACTCACCACCTGTCGTGGCAGCCTGTTCCACTCATTGATCACTCTAACTGTCAAAAAGTTTTTTCTAATATCTAATCTGTGTCTCCTCCCATTCAGTTTCATCCCATTGCTTCTAGTCTTTCCTTGTGCAAATGAGAATAAAGATGATCCTTCTGCAATGTGACAGCCCTTGAGATATTTGTAGACAGTTATTAAGTGTCCTCTCAGTCTTCTCTTTTGCAAGCTAAACATTCTCAAATCCTGCAACCTTTCCTCATAAGACAGGGTTTGCAGACCGGTCACCATTCTGGTCGTTCTTTTCTGAACTTGCTCCAGTTTGTTGATGTCTTTTTTTAAAATGTGGCGCCCAAAACTGGATACAGTATTCCAGATGAGGTCTGACCAAAGAGGAGTAGAGGGCAATAATGACTTCACGTGATCTAGACTGTATGCTTCTGTTAATACATCCTATAATTGCATTTGCCTTTTTTGCTGCTGCATCACACTGTTGACTCATATTCAGTCTGTGATCTATTAGTATACCCAAGTCTTTTTCACATGTGCTGTTGCTTAGCCCTATTCCTCCCATTCTGTATATGCTTTTTTCATTTTTATTGCCCAGATGTAGTACTTTGCATTTTTCCCTGTTAAAAACCATTCTGTTAGTCGCTGCCCACTGCTCCAGTTTATTTATATCTTTTTGAATCTTCTCTCTCTCTTCTCTAGTATTAGCTATCCCTCCTAGCTTTGTGTCATCAGCAAATTTAATCAGTTTACCCTCAATTCCTTCATCTAAATCGTTGATAAAGATGTTGAACAATACAGGGCCCAGGACAGAGCCCTGTGGTACCCCACTTGAGACATTCTTCCAACTGGATGTGCAGGCATTTACGACCACTCTTTGGGTCCGATCACTAAGCCTTTTATGAATCCACCTAACAGTTGCCTTGTCCATTCCATACTTAGTCATTTTTTCAATAAGGATTGTGTGAGATACTTTGTCAAATGCTTTGCTGAAGTCAAGATATACTATGTCTACAGCATTTCCCTGATCCACCCAATCAGTGATTCTGTCATAGAAGGAAATTAAGTTAGTCTGACATGACAAACCCATGCTGACTCTGTTTAATCACTTCATTCTTATCCAAGTACTGACATACATGTTTAATAATTTGTTCAATCTTAGAGTTGATGAGGGCAGAATTGACAGGACTATCACCTCAACAGGTGCAACAGGTAGAGGATGTGCTGGAGCGTTATCAGGAGGTCCTTGCCCGCCATGAAGATGACTCCAGTTGCACTCAGACCATCACTCATGAAATCCCTATGGGGTGTGCCGCGCTAGTTCGGGAAAGATACCATCAAATACCTCCCCAGATGTATAAAGAAGTGAAGGAGATGTTGGCTCATATTTTGCAAACTGGAGTGATACGAGAAAGTCAGAGTCCATGGACGGCTGCCATTGTGCTGGTTCAAAAAAAAACATGGGACCTTACGTTTCTGTGTCGATTACAGATGGCTGAATACCTGTACAGTGAGGGACTCTTCGTTGACGAGAATTGAGGAGTCCCTATCTGCCTTGGGACAAGTGAAGTACTTTTCTACCCTTGATCTGGCCAGTGGGTACTAGCAGGTGCTCATGGCTGAATATAACCGGCCAAAGACGGCATTTGTATTGCCCATGGGGTTGTTTGAGTTCAGCCGTATGCCCTTCGGCCAAACTAATTCCCCAGGAACGTTCGAGCGCTTGATGGAGAGATATCTGGGGGATTTGAATTTCGAGGCTACAATGAGGAAGCTATTGTTTAGTGACACTTGCGTTGGGGTTGGCGCACAGGAGTGCTAGCCTGTCTACAGCTATGGGTAATGACTGCTACATATGATGTATACACACATATGTTTACTAACTCTCACTAGAGTGTCCACTGCTGCTATTATATATTATAGCGGATATTGTTCCATTTCTTGCAATGTGGGCATCAATGTGGGTATACAGCAGCAGTTGAACCTACACTAATTACTATATACTGCTGCAGACCATTTTGTTTAAATGCCGCACTTGAATGATATATTTACTATACATATAGTCATTTGAATTACTTGAGAGATGGTTACAATATTTTGACTACTGTGCAGACATTGCTCTATGGTCTATTTATATAGATAGCACTCCCTGTGCTATTTACTTTGGTTCTTATGTCACTGGTTTCACTCTGTGTTACTTATTTGCTCCAATTATAATATGCATTTGTTTGTGTATATTTTGTTTCCTGATTTTAACATTTTTTCTAATAAAATGTAAACAGCTTTATTGATATAGCATGACTCATTGGCCTCTTTATGTCTAATATTTTGATTGAGTTGCTATTTATCTGATATATTGGTATTTTTTTTGCATAGATTTGCATAAACCTTAATGATGTTCATTAGGGGTTTCTTTGTTATACTGATTTAACTTGACGATATCATTGTTTACGCACCCACCTTTGAAGAACATCTTCAGCACCTGAAGCAAGTGTTAAGTCGGTTACCTAAAAGGTGAAGCCACAGAAATGCCATCTCTTCCACTAGCAGATCGAATATTTGGGACATATTGTGTCCAGTGAAGGGGTAAGAGCTGCATGTGAAAAGGTGGCGGCTGTGCAAGAATGGCCCATCCCTACGACAATGAAAGATGTACGGGCCTTCCTGGGGTTTACCGGTTACTACCAAAGATTTGCGAAGAATTTCACCCATATTGCCAACCACTTGCTGGAACTGCTAAAGGGAGTGCCAGCCGGCTCGAGGAGCCGAACCATTCAGTGGGGAAGCCGTCAAGAAGAAGCCTTCTCAGCCTTGAAAATGGCCCTGACGGAGGCCCCCATACTCGCCTATGCAGATATTTCACAGCCCTTCATTCTCCATACCAATGGAAGTTTACATGGTTTGGGGGCAGTCCTGTCACAGATACAAGGGGAGAAAGAACGAGTGATGGCCTACGCAAGCCAATCTCTTCATGACTCAGAACGAAACCCAGACAATTATAGCTCTTTCAAGTTGGAGCTGCTGGCACTGGTGTGGGCAATGACTGAGAAGTTTGCAGAGTACTTGTTCGGATCAGAGGTCCTGGTGCAGATGGACAACAATCCCCTAGTCACCTGGAAAATGCAAAGTTAGGGGCCTTAAAACAACAGTGGGTGGCCCGCATGGCGAAGTATCGGTACAAGATTGTCTACCAGGCCATGGCCAAAAACATGCTGACACCCTCTCCAGGGTGACTCACAAACATCCTGACCGTGATCGAGATGAAGAGCTTGAGGTGGAGGAGATCCCTGGCTTCCGGAACCTGGTTGCATCGTTAGTGGCAACGCAGGGACAGATGGAAGAGGCGTCCGAAGATCAGGTGCTGGGGCGGCCTTGGGATGACTGGGGATTCAACTGATGGATAAAGAGACTGCTCAGCTGAGACAATGGATGGCACTGAAACAACTTCCTAGTCTGAGAGAGAAATGCTTTATATTCAGGAGCTTCGCGGATTCTGGGGCAATGAGGGATGGACTGTTGTATTGGAAAGTGCAGTTGTTGCAAGAAGATGGGGTCACTTGGCAAGTAGTGTTCCCAGAGAAGCTGATTAAAATAGTAGCTACAGAGGCTCATGAGCGAGGGACTTACTTCGGTCCAGAGAAGAAGTTCCGTGGTTACAGAGGCTAGTGTATCACCCACAATTGAGTACAGCGGTGTAAAATGCTTGCCAACAATGTCGGAGCTGTGAAATGGCCAAACCCCCAGAGCAACGAACCCCAATACAGGCCCATTGTGTCCTCTGCTCCCTTAGAGGTTCTAATGATTGACTACTTCACTATTGGACCGGTGCATCTTGGATATGAACATTGCCTGGTCATGACCAACCATTTCACAAAGCTTGCTGTGGTAACATGTATGGTTGCCCAAGGAGGATTCATTCTGATCAAGGCACCTGCTTCCAGGGGCGAGTTATGGAAGAATTTCATTGTTTATATCGGTTTGAGAAATTCAGAACTACTCCTTATAACCCTCAAGGGGATGGGACCTGTGAACGCTTCAATCAGACATTGATCCAGATGCTGCACACGCTGGAGGAAGACTAGAAGATACGGTAGCCTGAGTTCGTGGCTAAGCTGGTGTGGGTGTACAATAACCGAGTGCACAGTATGACAGGGTTCACTCAGTACACCTTGCTGTTCAGGCACAGAGGACGAGAGATTAAAGAGTTGGACCCTGATGTGGACTACCTACGGATGGGGGTGTCCTCCTGGGTTCTGGAACACCGGCATCGACTACAGACTCTCCGTTGGCTGGTACAGACAAAGGTTCAAGAACTCAAGCATCATGAGGCGCCACCTATCCAAGGGCCAGCACTGAGACCCGAGGATCGAGTGCTGGTCTGGAATAAGCAGCCCGGGGAAAATTGGAAAGCTTATCGGAGCAAACCCTGCATCGAGTGACACGACAAGTCAGCTCTCATGGTCTGGTGTATGAAGTTCAGCCTGAACGGAGAAGGAGTGCCCACTCGAGTAGTCCATCGTGACATGTTGCAGCCCTGTCTGTCCGAAGAACCCAAGGGTGAAGAGGAGTCAACAAAGGCTGCCGAGGTGCCCACTTCGCTGGTTCCTGACTTCGATGGAGAAGAAGGAGTGCCAGCCTTGCACCCAGACCTCAATGCGTCGCAATCTATCACTCCAAGGGAGAAAAGCACTGAGTCACCGATGCTTGAAGCCACTGAAATGGCAAGCCCACTGAATCAGAGCAGCTCTCCGCTGCCTATGGGTCAGCCCGGATTACAACAATCAGAGCGAACTACAGCTGGGATGTCTCCCACCTGCTATGAGCAAGATCAATTCATTTGGCAACGAATTAGTCAAGAAGTTGAGAATTGTGAATGCCTGGTGAAGGAGCTCTCGCCCATGGCATGGCTAGTTAAAAGACAGCGAGGGGTGCAGAAGGGAGGACCGGGCTGTGGGTACTGATGGAGTGCCGGGTCTGGAACTGCTGGGGCCAAGCCGCATGTTGCAAGAGGAAAGGAGATTAGAGATGGTTCAAACTCTTAACCTAGGCGAAGGTGGCGTGGCTAGCGAGAGGGAGTTAAAAGGGTTTGCGTGGGAAAGAGAAGGGGCTTCCCGCTGGAGAGCAGAGTGAGTGAGGACCGTTGACGGACTGTGAGGATAGGCCGCAGAGTAGAGCTCTGGACAGGCGCGGCGAAGACTCTCAAGTACCGGCGGGCGTGCAAGGAAGCAAATGCCGAGTGGAGGGTTACAGAGGACTCCACTCTCTTGCACAGCAGCTGAATGGAATAGGGGCACAGCGGGAAAAAACACTGCTGCCAGAAGTGAGACATTTGTTAGGCAGGTAAGCCTGAAGACTCATCACCGGCCTCAGCCTGCAGCCAAGCAACCATCAGACTCTGCGAGAGAAATGGACAACCGAGTCACATTTCTGAATAACTGAATTACCATTATCCTGTTTAACCCTCATTTCTTTAATCATATTTCCATTGTTTTCTGCCTGCGAGGAGGATATTCCTGTCTTGATAAAGTGAATAATTGTTAACCCTTGCTCTGTGCCTCTGTGTCACTGCATCTGTATACCTGTGGTACACGACTTTAGCAATTAAGAAAACTATGTATTCTGTGATTCTACATTTTCCTATTTTGGGCGGCTCTGACAGCCTAAGATTGGGAAAAATTATGTGACACTGTATGCTCTGGCCAAACTTTCCTAACTTTTGACAGATTGACAAATGAAAAGCTCTGGATTAGCTCCATTGAATAACTCTGGGTACTTCAAGGCAGAAATCACAATTTTAACATTGGATTTCTGTCACTGATTATAATCATTTGGACTACTTTCCCAAAAACCTTGGTGCTGTAAGCGAAGAGCAAGGAGAAAAATGTAATCAGGATATCAATGAGATGGAACGATGATACCAAGATAGATGGAACGTGAATATGATGGGGAACTACTGCTGGATACTTCACAGTGAAGATCCGCAGGCCTTCTATAAGACAATAGGTATCAGGAGTAGAGTTGAGAAAATTTGTTCAGATTCGGTTCAGAATATGATCGGCAGCGAATATTGTTTTTGCAATATTTGTTGAACACAGTCGAATGTCATTAGAGTCCATGGGAGTAGAAATTGCCGAATATGTTTGGAACCGATCATCAAGCATACATTCAGCACGAAAAGGGTACCAGTATGGCTCAAATTTGGCAAATTCAGATTTGGCGACCGAATCCGAACAAATTCGCTCAACTCTAATCAAGAGCAACTTTGAAGAGAAAAGGAAAAGGCGCAAGAATTAATTTTCAATAAAGTTCCAGAATGAATGTTCAATATTTTTTTTAAATAATATTGTATAAAAGAATAACTATCAAGATATTTCTTTTTCATCTCGCTTATATGTAATTTCACACGCGTTTTGTGCAAAATCCATATGTGATGGTTAAAAATAGAAGTGTTTTTTTAAATCAGGGCATAAAACAAAAGAATCAGTTATTGGATTCGAAAAATGTTCATAAACCCAAATTTTGCAGACCTGTGTTATCTACCCCTGACCACATGAGCATAAATGTACAACAGCTATAGAAACACAAGTAGCAGGCTACCGTTCTTTAGTCATTATGCAAATGGCCTCACGCTAATTGACTGAAAGTGAATCTTAACCTAATGTGAATTCAAGTTTAACCACAAACGTAAATGTTCCTGTATGAAATGTGTAAACGATGTTGCATTCAACATCATTGCAAATGATGAAGTGGCTAACAATGCTTCCACACTTTCGGGCTGGGTTCACATTGGCTTTTGCTGTATCACTTGACCACTTTCATTGCTGATGATCCTTTGTCATTTACACCTAACAGGGCCTCTGACACCAATGTAAACAGTGCCATATAAAAGGTCATTGCTAAGGGGTCATGGACCCCCATCCTCAGAGGACATGTACTATAGAAATGGCTGCAGCTCTTTCGGCACAGTTAGCCTTTTACTTCTAGTTTGTGAGATTCCAGATTATATTACAATTTTTGCCAGAAACATTTGCTGGACCATCATAATGTTGTAGTGACGGAAATTTACTGTATTTATTATTTTATACTAATTGTGAACGTGTAAGCGTGATCTGTCGATGGTATAAACAGAGAATTGCAGCACTCCTTGTGAACTCTCAACAATATCAGTTGTTAATCTCTTCATGCTGCTCATGTTCATGATTTCATGTTAAATATCATACATTTGTTTTACTGTTAAGTTGCTAAGTATCCCAAAAAGCCATAATATTAAAACCAGATATTCTGCCAAAACAGCCATGATGTAGACTTAAAGGGAACCCGTCACCATTTTTGTGTCATACCAGCTAAAATATGATCTTACTAAGCATTTGCTATGCATTCCCTAAATACTTATGTAACCCCCTGACTCCTCCTACTGTATATAGCCCTGAAAAACCTGCATCCTTCAGCCATATCTGCATCCATATCTTCTCAGGTAAGTGACACATGGTCATCCACATTATGTAAACAAGACAGTGAATTATCAGACTAAGGCTACTTTCACACATCAGGTTTTCGGCGTCAGGCGCGATCCGGCGTCATGCCGGAATGCCGGATCCGGCAAATGTTTTGTAAAACCTGATGTGCCGGATCCGGTTTTCTGCCGGATCCGTCTTGTTCTTGACAGACAAAACCGGATCCGTCTCATCCGGTTCATCCGTTTTTCTATCCGTTTTTCGACGGATTACACCGGATCCGGTTTTTAAAATTGACCCTTGTGGCCTTCCGAACGGGATTGGCTACTGGAAAACTATATATAGCATGTTCCTACAGCCCTTCTTTGACAGGTTGTAGAGAAGAAAGTGCAGGTTGGAGAGAAGAGCAAGTTACTGGCGAAGATGGATGTTGTCATTGGAAATATTACCACTAGAAGTTCTGTGACGGTTTCAGTAATGAGGGACAATTTTGCACTATACTTTATGTCACCTCAAGGCAGAGTACACTGGCAGGATGACAGAGTGTGAAAGATTTGTGCCCTAACCAAACTTGTGTACCTTCTGGACCAACAGCATATACCTTTGCCAACCAAAGTTGGCTATCTTGTCATGGTCTCTATTTTTAGCTTTAGGCCACAGGTGTGTACCTGGTTGTGTTTTATGCAAAGTATTTCACCTTTTAACAAAAGTTGTGTACATTGTTAGGAAATCACCAACAATAAACACAACTTTTTAGGTGAAATACTTTGCTTCAAACACAACCAGGAACACAACTGTGGCAAAAAGCTAAAATTTACCCACAGTTATATACCTGGTTTTGAATACCTTTTTACCTTTGAAATACCCTGTATTTAACCTTTTTTTTTAAACATAGTTCGCCGCAGAAAGAAATGACAGACAACCATTGTGAAACGATAATTTAACTTTTATTTAAATTTTTTTTTTTTTTTGTAAAATGTTTTTAAAGTGCAAAAAACTTTTTTAATAAAGGTTTTAAACCCAATGGGCATTTTTATTAAAAAACACACATTACAAATCTGTGTAGTGTGGGGTGGAAATACTGCTGGAGGGGCTGCGGGACACTTCGACACTGGGTGTGTGGAGAGAGGACTGGGATCGTGGTGGGGAAGGAACAGTTAGAGGTGAAGGTGTGGAAAAAGCTACAGAATGGGTGGACATGTGGGAGGCAGAAGAGGTGGTGGGCGGTGGAGTGGAGGGTTGGGCAGGGACTGTAGGAGCAGATGATGTTGATGGAAAGTTGTATGGGGAAGGAGTTTGGTACGGGGAAGGAGTTTGTTACGGGGAAGGAGTTTGGTACGGGGCAGGTTGCTGGAAGTGGGGAGATGTCTGGTACTGGGGAGGTTGCTGGTACTGGTGAGGTTGCTGGTATGTAATAGGAGGGGGAGGATGGAAAGTGGCTGGATGGGGTGCAGATGTAATAGGAGGGGGAGGATGGAAAGTGGCTGGAGGGGGTGCAGATGTAATAGGAGGGGGAGGATGGAAAGTGGCTGGAGGGGGTGCAGGTGGAGGAACTACAGTGGTGGGAGGTGGAGGTTGGGAGGTAACCTGCTGTAGAGCACCGTGGCACGAATGCATTACATGCATCTGCTGGGTAGGAGATAGTGTTGCCATGCGCTCCACAACAGACCTGAAAAAGGTGTGGTTTGGCGAAGATCTTGCTTCTGAATGCATGGTTTGCAGAAGTGTCTTCACCTCCAGAATGCTGGAGTTGATCTGCTGAAAGCCTGCGGAGATTTGCTCTGACAAGACTTTTAGACAGTTCTGGAAAGATGCATTCAGATGCAAGAACTCTTGCGCATAACTCTTTTCCTGACCCCTCTGCCGCTGCCGCCCAGTACCCGCAGGTGTACTAGAGGTGGCAGGGGCAGAAGGGTGGGATAAAGGGAAAGTGATCTCCTCACCAGCAGCTTCATGTAATGTAGGCGGCCACGATGCTCCTGTGCTGGTGGATGGGACAGATGGGTCGAATGTGTGGGAAGGCTGGGAAGGTGCAGATGTACCGGGGCGGTCGAAGTGTCCCTCGGTGCCGGTCTCCTCAGGGATCGCCTCAGAAGGGTCCAATCGTGCAGGCTCCCGAGTGCTGCTCACCGTGCTGTGGAATAAAGAGAAAAAAAACAATTAAAATACTGACATGGTATGGCCCTGGCTGAAAAAAAAAAGTTACATCTAACATTTTTTTTCACATGTGGTGTGTAATATTTACCTTCTGGTGAGCATTGTTTCCCGGAGGAACGACAGGGCTTGTGCGTACTTGTACTTGCTCCTGCGTCCTCCAGATCCACTCGGGGCCCGCATCTCTTTATTGAACTCCTTCTTGAAACGATCCCTCACAGACCGCCACCGATTCACAATTCTGTTCCCTGAAACGAGAAAGGAGTGGTTAGTATACAACATCAGTGTTTCACAAACTCCAGTCCTCATGGTCCCCAGGGGTCATGTTTTCAGGATTTCCATAGTAAATAGAAATCCTGAACACATGATCCGTGGGGACCACGAGGACTGGAGTTCGGGAAACACTGGTTTACATCAAGCAACCGGTACTGTATATACTTACGCTCTTTAATCTGGGCCCGAACATCGAGGTCCTCCCAGCGGCCCACAAGGAGCGAACAGATTTCCTCCCAGAGTCGTCGAGTAACGATAAGGTCAGCGTGGCGGCGGTCAGCCATATTCCAGAGCGGCTCCCTTTCTCTGACAAGATCGATGAGGTGGTCCACATCGAGTCCTCCATCCTCACCGTCAGAGTCGGGAGCAGGCTGTGAAGGCTGTTAAAGAAAAAGACAAAAATAACATAATTAGCCTCCACAAAAGAAATGAAATAAAAAGTGCAAAAAAACAAAGCAAAAATATTTATACTTACACGCTGGTGACCGCCGCGTTGCTGTCGCCGACGACCCTGGGAGGCACTGCGAGGACCTCTTGGCCGAGCACCAGATTGGGAAGACTAGAGAAGAAAACAAAAAATGTTATGTCTTTGGATGTAGGCATTTGTTTGCTGTGTGTGGTCTGCAGAACATTGTTTTCTATGTGTTGTGTGTAGTGTGATGTTGTGTTTCTGCGTTTGATGCAAAAAACTTACCAATTGTGAGCCCACTCCAGGTGTCTGTCCACCCCTTCCTTCTTCTTCTGGGAGCTCCTCTTCATCTTGTGATTCCTGTTTTGAAATAAAAGGCAATGAATAGACATATATTACAGAGATGATGGATTTTGGAAATAAAAACTTACCGTCAAACGCTGACGATGCGAGGGAGGGCTCCCAGAAGAAGATGTGCTGTCCTGTTGATGACCAGACTCCATGGCTGTGGGTATTGCTGCTGCTGTTGCTGCTGCCAGTGATGCCATTTCTGCTGCTGCTGCTGCTGCATCTCTTGGGCGGCTGTTGAATAAAGAGAAACAAAGGGCCAATGAATATCTTGATATTCCATGGCCCTAGTTTGGAGGAATGGGGGATTTGATAATTACCGTCTCTCATCTGCTGCTGGACTCCCCTCCTCAGCATGTTCCATTTGCTGTTCCATTTGCTGCTCCATTTGGGGTGGTGGTGGTGCTGATGGTGCTGCAGTGGTCTCCTGCCTTCTCCTGCTGCGCTTGGTTGCTTTCTTGGGTGGCATGTTGGGTGTGGCTGTGGGTCCCACTGTCTTGCTTTTATATATGTCTTGCGGGCAGTGCTACTGAGCATGCTCAGACCAAAAAAACCGGATCCGGCCACCGGATCCGGCTTTCGCCGGATCAGGCGCATTGCGGCGCTCATAGGCTTTCATTGTGTGAAAAAGCCGGACGCGCCGGATCCGGCGGGTCCGGCTTTTTCGCCGGAGACAAAAAACGTTACAGTAGCCGTTTTTTCCAGACGCCGGATCGCGACACATTGCCGGATCCGGCGAAAACCGGATGAAACGCATGGCCATCCGGCGCGATCCGGCGCAAATGCAAGTCAATGGAGGGGAAACCGGATCCGGCATTGCATTTCGCCGGATCCGGTTTCTGTCAAAAGCGCCGGATCACGCCTGACGGCGAAAACCTGATGTGTGAAAGAGGCCTAAGACACCTTCCATTGTTCCATGGTCTAAAGGTACTGTCACACTTAGCGATGCACCAGCGATCCCGACCAGCGATATGATGCAGTCAGGATCGCTGGTGCATCGCTAAGTGGTCGCTAGTGAGCTGCCACACAGGCAGATCTCACCAGCGACATCGCTGGGGACGGGGGTCGCTACTTACCTGTCACACTAGGCGATCCTGTGTCCTCCCGCCCGGCTCCACGCTCGTCGCTCGTCTCTCCACAGGAAGCTGACGACGAGAAACAGTCCAGGACGTTCTCGCGTGATCAGCGATAACCAGCGGGGGAGCGGTCGGAGGTAAGTATCAGACACAGCGATGTCGCTAGCAATATCGCTATAACGTCACAAGTTATAGCGATATTGCTAGCGATATCGCTTAGTGTGACAGGCCCTTAAGTCATGAACAGGAGTTAGCAAGGGCACTCGATGTGTGGTTAAGCAGTCGTAGATGCAATGGAATGCATTACGATTCTGTTTCTGCCTTTACATCATATCCAGCAGTAAGTTTATCAACAATTATAGATGGGCGAACGCAAACAGTAAAGTTCGGAGTCCGTACTGAACACCTAGTGTTCAGGTACAGACCTCGAACATGGACTTGTCCAGGAAATCTGTGTTACTGTCCAGGTGCAGCACCTAGAATATTGGGTGTTTCCCACACTGTCATCTGCATGACAGCACGAGAAACACCAGCGGCTCTGATCGGTGGTAGGATCATTACCGCTGGTCAGAGAGCTGCAGTTCCCACGCTGTCAGATGACAGTGTGAGACAGCAACTGTGACCGGCGGTAAAAAGTTTACAAGTAACACACATCGGCTGATGAGAGAGTACTACACCCAACAGTCTGCACCTGCTGTCTCTGGTAACAGGGAGAGCAGGCGCTGCTGATGGGAGTATTCATCAGAGCCCGTGTTTTCCGCACTGTTATGCAGATGACAGTGTGGTAAACAATGGATGTTTGAGCCTCCATTCATCTGAATGGGGTCTAGGTTCAAGTTTGGTACCTGTCTGGTACATGAACCAAACTTTTTTCGGCCAAAGCTGCCCAAACATCCATGGGTTCGCCCATCACCATCAACAATTCTTGCTACTGTAGTTTTTCTATGTGGTAGAACCAGATGGGTCAGTCTTTACTTAACATGCAAAACAATTAGCCTTGGGTGTCTCTGATCCTACCGCTGGTTCACCACCTATCCTTCATTGCACTTTTGGTTGATTCTAATCAATGCATATTGCTAACAGTAAGATTTACTAAATTGGAGGTGATCTGAATTAATCTTGCAGCCATCAAATGTGGTTTCATCAAACTGCACCTTCCTTTACCATTTCCGACACATCAACTTCAGAAAGTGGCTGTTCACTTGCTATTTAATATGTCACTGAAAAGATCTCAACCCTTAATAAGTATCATTGGAATGAGATAATCAGTGTCATTGAAATTCACTGATTGGTGAATATTGCATAAGACAAAAAAAAAACGTACATAAAACTATTAATATCAGAAGCAATACCTAAATATATTGCTCATTCAGCTTACCTTAATTGGTGTGCTCTGATGTGCCAGATTTGGATGTTCTCTCCAGTTAAGGCCCGACACCAGCTTTATATAATTAATTTGACCATCATGTTCTTGATGTCTAGAAGGAGTAATCAAGAGATATTACATGATCGTTTAAGACTCAATGAAACAACTGCAGCCGCGTGTAAGTAATTAAATGTCTGATTGTGGACGTTGGCTCCTATCCAGCATTGAGACCAATGAATATCACAGAGGTCAAGGTTAGTTTCATAACTTTTTTGCTATCTGATTTAGTACCAATCCCAAAAAACTTTCCAAACTAGAAACACATGTGAGCACAGAGCCACAGAGCAGTTGTTGCTTACTACACATATTTAGTTACATTTGTTGACATGGTGAGTTTGTTACACTGTTGGGAGTCTAGTGTGCCTTTGTACTGTTTTCGTTCTATCATCACTTCTTGCCTGGGTCCTGTCGAGCCATGAATTGTAATATTTCATGCTTTTCTATAACAAGAAGGCCATTTGGCTACAAATATCTTTTCAACTAAAGCCTACAAAAGACACTGGGTTGTTAATAAAAATTTTACATTCACATGTTTAATAAGCAGATATTTCTATTATTATACTTGTGGACAATCTTTCAAATCATGGATATTAAATATAGATTTAAAAATTAGCCTTTTATACACCGTAGTTCATAACAAGGTAAAATACCATGGAAAATGCCATTTTTTCATATAATTGCCTCTCACAGCAATAAAAAAAAAACAATGGGGTTTCCAAAATGTTTGGCTGTTGATAACCTCAAACAAAAATAAAACATATTGGACCCTGTTTGTGCATTTTTTTGTCTAGTATTTGGTATTTTGCGGCAAATTCACCTTTTAATTTGCACCTCTATGTTCGATATTATGGGCGGGATTTTCATTTTCCAGAAGTTTTTGGCTGATTCAACAACGGTGACTTTTTAAAATGTTGCAAAATGTAATTCAGTCTCCCTAGAATGAGTGTGTGTGTGTATATTTATATATATATACATACATACATACATATACAGTGATCACTGTGTCCACTAGGGGGCGCTGTGTGGATATCCTAAGAGAGAGGATGAGTGGCAGAATCCTGAAGGACCGTTATGTATCTCGAGGTGGGTGGCCTTGAGATGGAGACTTATGTGTGTGCATTGATCAGCAATGATATTGCTGAGGTGTTGTTTTAATGTGTCAGGGAGAAGTCTCCAGGTAACTGGGGAGATGGGTGGACCCAGTTACCTACAAACCCACCCAGGGGGTGTGTTTGAGAACATTGTGATAAAAATGTGTGAATGGTTCAAGGACCTGTGATGAGGTCATAGCCATGTGACCGGGGTGTGTGGCTACGGACCGTATAAGTAGGTCACATGTGGTGAATGCTGGGACCCAGGTGGTCCAGTGTGGAAGGTCCCACTGAGATGGGGCTTCCTGGCTAACAGCCTGTGAAGTGGTTGTGAGTAATGGCGACGTGTGCCTGTTAGTTCCCTGGAGGGAATGAACATGTGCAGCATGGTGAAGCAGCATGAGGAAACCCTGACAGGGTGAGATAACTTGGGGCTAGGAAGCCTGCGCATTGAACAGTGCATAACTTATATGACTACAGGATAACAGAGGGAAACTATGTAATGGACGCTATGCTGATTATATGCTGTCTTCTGTTGCTGTGATGGTTTATGATGCTGAATAAACTGAAAGGACTATGATTGTTTTGTGGAAAACCAGTGCCGGATCTGATTTTGTGGCGGCTAAGCGAGTATCCCCTACTTGAAAGACAGCGCTACCTCACAATATATACTGTATATATTACTTCATGTATTTCATTATGTTATTTGTACCCTGGTGTATAGATTGCGAAATCATAATCTCACTATCTTCACTTCATCTTAAATATATGAAATATTTCTTGACATTAGCTGTGCACTGAGCCTAAATTTAATTACTTACTGTTCTAGAATAACTCGAAGAAGGTCGTCTGCCAGAGGTACTTTAAAGGCTTTCAAAATTGTTCTTGTTTCTTGGAGTGGGAGCAATCCTTTCCTGCAAAGCATGAACAGCTTTACATAGATAGATAGATAGATAGATAGATAGTGTGAGATGGGTGCAGTCCTCCAAATCCAATGGCAAATGGATAATAATAATAACTAAATAATATTACAGTATAGAGGAGAAAAAAAAAAAGAGGTTCAACTCCAAACAGCAAAACGTTTCAGCTCAAGGAGTTCTTCTTGAGAAAGGCTAAAACCTTGAGCTGAAAAGTTGTGTACCTTTGGCATGGAATACATTTTTTCACGCTTTTTGCCATGTTTGGATTGTGACCTCTTTTTCTTCTATAGATAGATAAGATTAGATTTAGTGATGAGCCAACATGCTCGGATAAGGTGTTATTGAAGCATGATCGTGTGATAATAACCAAGTGTCTTTAGCATGCTCAAAAATATGTTTCAGTCCTCATGGCAGCATGTCATGCGGCTGTTCTACAGTCGCAACAGATGCAGGAATTGCCTATTTGTTAGGCATGTAGTAAAGCAGGGGTCTAATGTACCAATGTCAGATCAAAATCGTTTGTAGCATAATTGGTATCAGTAAAAATAAAACTTAACTTTTATTCAGATGTTAAAAACTGTAAAGTGTGAAATAGTGCCAAAAAAGTGCCCATGCAATTGTGCAAATAAAAACAGCAACCTGTGCTAAAACGCCTTATAGTGTCTTATTGAAAAACCAAAATCTCATGTCTTATGACCAGCTGAGTACTAGTGTATCCTGGTATACAGTTCCAGGTATATTATATAAACGCTATCTCAACATGTTATGACGACATGTTAATACAACATCATCTGTAGGAACCTGTATGAAAAAATCCAGCTTCCACTATGGATCCTTATTTACAACATTATATACGCCCTTCAAAATAAGGCGGACCAAATATATTCCGAGTACCCTGTATAGGAATACTCAAACTAGCAACTCATCCTCACAGGTTAATGAAACATATATTACACCTATGGAGCACAGTAAATCGAGATATAATACATTCCACATTAATACTGCATAATTAGTGCTCTCATGGTGGACCAAAAATATGTCATTTACTCCTCTCAGGTGTAGTGGTCCTGTACACCGATGCCTGTATGTGCGCTCCTATAAGGGGGCCCCCAGCCTTAGCATATTCTCCTGCTTATATTCATCTGGAAGGCCTTTATCCCGAACCGTATCTCCCAACGCATTTCATCTTATCAGGACTCATCAGGGGAGTTGTGGAGTTCATTTATGAGACATAGCGCGCAGATTCCTCCTTCACTTGCTATATATATATATATATATATATATATATATATATACACAGGCACACTGCGGCATCTTGTCATTTTCGGACGCCGGGTGCGACGCTTCCGGTTTCTCACATGTATTGGTTCCTCATCTAGCTGCATGCCCCACTTCCTGGACTCGGCTTAGGGCCAGTGGCGTCACATCCGGTCTCTGAAGTACAGCGTCATCACAACACCACTCACATAATCTAAGGTGTCCATGACAACCTGACGCTGTGTCATACCGGGCCCATACACTAACACATCTTGCGCAAATAAGTATATCAGGCCTCGGCAATCAAACAATGGCTCCCCGTGTAACAATACGGCTTTATTAACTAGATTTGTGGGGGTCATAAAAAGAGCAAATAAAACTCAGCTGGTCAGCAATTAATCCGTTGCTGAGTTACCCATATGATGGACATTTTACATGGCTTCTATACCCCATTTACTATACACCCAATCAGAAATGGAAAAGGTCAGCTTAAACGTGTCTATAGTGGCTTCCACACATGTATAAATAGAAAGTGTCAAATTTATAGATCACCTGGAATGTTGTTGCATGTTTACTAAGACACCATGGATCCTCCTAAAAATAATGGAAAGATAGAAAAGGGTGCCCACTAAATCTCTCCCTATTAATCCCTCACTACCTGTTCCCTGCCTAACGTGGAGGTTGGCACCCTAAGAACCTGCGCAAGTGGCGCCCCCACTCGACGGCAGCTCTCCCTAAATTACCTAACCCTGTTATTTTCTCCCTACAAGAAGGAAGAATAGGTTAGTATTTTGTTTAGTCCCTTAGGGTGCACTGTTTGTAGGCAGAAGATCAAAAAAGTTTCTCTTTGGAGGATGTGCTTGTCTCAGTCACCTCCTCTTTGTTTTTTAGGAACTCTTTCAATACCCATGAAACGGACAGCCTTGAGATCCCCCTTATGGACCTGGTTGATGTGGTTGGCTACTGGGGTATCACGTTTGTTGAGGGTATCTCTGCGATGCTCTCCTATCCTTACTCTAAGCTCCCTCTTGGTCTTGCCAGCGTATTCCAAACCGCACATGCACGTCATCTTGTATACGATCCCTACCGATCTACAGTTAATGAACTGGTGGATGGGGTATACTTTTCCTGTGATGTTACTGCGGAATTCTTTACGTTTTACAATGGATGCACAGTATTTGCAGCTACCACATTTGAAGCATCCTTTAGGTTGGGTGCCTAGCCATGTGGAACTGTTCAAACTGTTTGGGGTGAAATGGCTGCGGACCAGCCTATCTTTAATGGAACGGCCCTTTTTATATGTAATTGGTGGATTCCTGGGTATAACTCCCATGAGGTCCTGGTCCAAACACAGAATTGGCCAATGTCGTTTATGATCTCCCTTATATCATTGGCTCCATTTGAGTATTTTGTTATGAACCTTATAGTTCCTTCATCCTTAGTTTTCTAGGATGGAATAAGCAGTTCTTTTTAGCACAGGTTGCTGTTTTTATTTGCACAATTGCACGGGCACTTTTTTGGCACTATTTTGCACTTTACAGTTTTTAACATCTGAATAAAAGTTACATTTTATTTACCAATTTTGCTACAAACTATTTGTTAGGCAGAAGACATGCAGGCGCGGGGACTCAAATATATTATTTGAGAACGCCAAATTCATTCGGTTAGCACAGTTAAGTGTTCGGGTAACAACTTATCCAAGCACATTCACTCATCACTAAAGATTAGAGAAAAAGAAGGCAGCACCCCCCAAAAAAAAAGAAGTTTTAAAAAGTGTGCAAAAAGGTAGACTTTTTATTGGCCCATGTGGCGATGTTTCGGTATTATAACAAAACCTTTTTTAAGCTTTAAAAACAACCCCATAGCATTATCCCTCTTTTACCTATCTTAGCAGTAAGCAGTAGACTGCCAGATAGAGAAGCATAATTCGGCACTTCACAGAATATGTCTCCTCTGCTCCAGACTCCAGTGATAGCTGCTTTATGCCACTCTATCTGGTATTTGGCATTGCACTTGGTGATGTCAGGCTTGCATGCAGCTGCTTGGTAAAAGCTGATGATAATACTTGAGGAGGTCATGAGCTCTGCAGTTGCGTCAACCCTGGGTACTTTTATGCATTACGTGCCTCATTACTCGGCGGTCCCGCTCAGTAACTTTACAGGGTCTACACTTCATTGCTGAGTTGTTGTGGTTTCTAAACATTTCCACTTTTCAATAATTCAACTCACAATTGGTCATGAAATGTTTAGGAGGGTTAGGAATTTACAGCAGCATGCTTGAATTCAGTGAACTGTTTAGAACGGCCCATTCTTTCACTAATGTTGGTAAAGGCAGACATGATGGCAATGAGACTGAAAGAAAAACCTGAATTAAATAATCAAGGGGTGTGTCCCAATAGTTTTGTCCATATAGTTTTAAAGGGGTTTTGCAGCCTAAAACAACAAGTTTGCAGTCACACTATTCTCCTCGAGGAACACACTTCTAGTCAGATACTGGATGAGAGTATGCACTTTGCACTTGGGGTCAAGTGACCAGAGTTCCCAGTGCTGACACCAGAGAATCCTCACAGCGTGCAATGCTTCACACAGAGTGACTTTAGACTTGTCATTTTAGACTGGACAACATCTTTAACAGATAGTAAGATAGATTAGACTGGATCTCTAACATGCTTAGAGAGTGGTTTTGCTTTTACCGTTCACGATCATTGTACACAAAGGAATCATTAAGTTTATTGAAGTTTTCAAATGACTTCTTCTTTAGATGTTCCTGGGCTACAGCCATCAGAAGACCTAAGTCAACTTCTAGGTTTTCTTGCGCACTGTAATGGCGTCCAATGGTCATTATTTCATGTTCTGTGAGTCTTCTATCACCGATTTCCACCAGGATATTCCTAGAAATAAAATCACTGTTAAATATTTAATATACAAAAAAACAATATGCAGGAAAATGTAACCTGTAATATAATTTATAATACTTTTATACCCCCATCAGTTACAGACATATCATTGATGCAACTTATGCGGCTACACAGGGGCCCAAGACGTAAGGGGGCCCACTTCTACCTGGAAAGCAGGTGGAATTGTGCATTATGATGAACTGCTGGACTGTAAAGGGCGCAAATACTGTTCACGCACAGGGGCCCCCTTTTCTGTGTCTGCCAGTGACCTCTATCATACATTAGGAAGTCACCTCTATTATAGTTAAAGGTAGGGCATATTGATGCCCCCTCTATGAGCAAGAACAGGCATCCACTCTACAAAAAAAAGACTCCATGTCTGGCAGACTCAAATCATTCTTGCATAACAAATTCTTTGGAAACACTGCCATCTAATACCACCTTTCCCCTGAAGGAGCCATTGCAGGGGTAATGCCAGGCTAGCCACAGTTTCCCTCTATGAAAACAGTTGTTAGCAATCTGATTGCCAGGGGTGCCATATTCTAAACATGACTATCGTTAATGATATGATCCCATTAATGACCTACAGATATCATTTATAACATGGACTGCAACCAAAGGAAAAGAATCTGACTGTAGAAACATCTGTCATTTTCGTCTTGCTCACACAATATATATTGTTCTTCATGAACACTTTACAAACATGTTTCGCCAATTGTCATGGAAGTGAAAAAATGTGTGAATGCGCGGTGCATCGAGTACTAAACGGAACATGTAGGCCATGTTTACCCATCACAAGCTGGAAATACTCATGTATGGTGTAATGAATGACCCACTTGGGATGTAAGCAAATCTAGCTGATTAACAAGACCGTTAACATATTTTCTCCCAACAAAATAATTTATCTTTTAAGAAGAAGGTAAGTGAGGGAGGTCCGTGTGGTCTAAGATTAAGTAAACGTAACAATAAATCATTGGTTTCAGAAGAGGAAATCACACACAGGAACACACACACACTTCTCAACACTGGCTAAAGGAAACTATTCTGAATAAAATCAGAATAAAGTTACCATGCTAAAATATAACAAATAAATTAAAAGGTCAACTAACATACTAAAAGTAAAGATTGGGTTCAGTTTAGCAGTCAGTGCTCATTTTTCCCCAATTTCTTGTGTAAGAGTTTGATGGTATGAGTCTTGCAGGAGATGGTTTCCCTCACCTTAAACTGCTAACAATCAAGTGCATTTAGTATTAGGCCTGGTTTTACTAATACTAAAGCTTGGACTAGTCTTATGTGCAAATTGAGAACATGAGTGGCTCCATGTGCAGCTCTTTGTGCTTGCCCTTATGTCGCACAGGTTCAAGGACTGTTCTCTATTGACATGCACTTGTTTGGTCCATAAAATGGACCAGATTGGTGTATGTTGTGATTTTTTTCAGACGGACCAGCAGTCTTTATAAATATTCACTGGCTCACAGGTTATTTTTGTCTCAGTGTTCTGTCTGTTGAGCATACAGTCAGCACACTGACCGAACTCATAGGAGTATCTGCATAGCATTAGGCCTCCTTAACACATCCATATAAAACCGGTACCGGAAGAAACAGTGCTGGTGTCATCGGCGTTTTGGATCAGTGTGCCATCAGTGCTTTTCCAGTATGGCAAAAGAAAATGAAATTACAAAGCTTCTCCTATACTTTTTCAATGTTAAACACGTATAGCACACGGATGGCACATGGATGCCATTTGTTTGCTGTACATTTTTTACATGGACCCATAGACTTGTATTGGCCCGGTTCACCCACACTACCGGTAAAAAAAACGGACATGTCTCCGTTTGGGTTAGAAGGACACAAGATCCATGTAAAAACACGGACATGTGAGCAGTCCCATTGGTTACAATGGGTACGTGTGGGATCCGTGAAAAAAAACGGATGCCACTCTTACTAGACACACAGACGTGTGAAGGGGGCTTACTAGTCCCAGCAGTTATGATAAAGGAGAACTCAAGGCTCATTCACCTGCAATCCATTTTTATCGGAGATAGGTGGCAGAGACCTAAGACCACTTTATCTTACTTTTGGTTGCTAATGATTCAGTGCATGTAGAATTAGGAATAACTGCACAGATTATATGATCTGTATGTTATCAAGCTAAGTTACAAATCTCATTCTGTAGGAAACAAAATCTAGCCCAGCTAGCCATGGTCCAGAAGAAACCATTTCTTTTACACCCCTTCCCTTATATGAGAGACAAACTGCCAAGACTTTGTAATTCTCCATTTTTATTTTTAACATGTATTCTGGAAAGATGGAGCTTATGTAGGTTCACTCTGACTAGAGAAGAATAAGGCGTCCTGAATTGGGGTAATGGTTTCCTTTTTAACTATATGTCCATCTCTATTTTAAATTGAACCTTCTGTGTCTTCAAATGATATTAACCTGCCAATGTGAGGTTAATCTGAAGGTTAATAGTGCTCTAAAGCTGACAGCCTGGCTACCGTGAGAAAATTAACTTTCTTCCTCAAGGCAGCCTCCAGCTTTCAGTCATAGAGGCGATACCGGCACATGCTTCAGTCACTGCCGAGAATACAGCTGTTAGAATGCCCTGACATACTGGCTCTGCATGAGTACGGTGCAGAGATGGCAGTCAATGTGCCAGGGCATTCTTACCTAACTATATAATGAGCGGTGAATGAAGTTGCGCCGTCATGCCTCAATGACTGAAAGCTGGAGGCTGCCTGGAAAAATAAAGATGATTTCCTCCCGGTAGCCAGACTTTCAGTGCAGCCATCGGGCAGTTCTAAAAAGATATTGCAGATTAACCCCATATATGCAGATTTATTGTGTTTCGGGACATGTCAGATTCCTTTTAAAGAAACCCTATCTCACTTGTATTTTTTTTTATCGGATATAAAAGCTGATGTCCTTCTGAATCTGTTGTGTTTTTCTTTTGTTCTTAAGTCTCTCCATTCCTGAGAAATAGCCATCTGTTCCTTGTATGTAAATCTAGTCCTATCAGCTAAGGGGGCATGATCCACAACTTCTCTATGGGAGTTTTCTTGAAGACCAGTGATGAAGGGGTAATATCTAAAGAATGCAAAGGTGCAGGAACAAAAAAAAAAAAAACATATTCAGGAGAGCAACATTTACACCAGGTAAAAAATATTACAGGTCCTCTTTAAAAGTTCATACCGCACGTATTTCTACTTGGCATCAAAAGTGTTCTTCAGCTGCTCAATGACCTAATTTCATCGGACATGCAAGTGTACATGTATAACATGAGAGCAAGTAGCACACAAAAACACACATCCTACCCTATCGATTATGCTTTCTTTACAAAAGAAAAATGGACTGCATGCAAGAAATCGGACAGTACATGGAACACAATGTTCTAGTCCACCTTTTCACACTGACACTTGAGCAGTGCCAATGTGTGTCTCAACGCCCTGAGGATGCCAGGGAAGGTCAGAAAAAGAAAGCTGGTTACTTAAAAGAGGAAGCTGTCTTTGTATCTGAGCCAAGATGAATATAGAACCACTGTACAAGTACAATGCGCTGTTGAAGAAGAATGTGAGAGCTATTCAAAAGTGCTGCACTACCACCCAGAAGACGAGACGTGACCCAGCCAAATATTTGCTGCCCATACCATATTTAACACAGAAACTATTGTTGCATGACATCATATCCACAGCTGACAATGCAGGTGGTATTTTTTTCTCTCTTTCCCTTATTTGTTTTGTCAGCAAAGTCAAAAACACAGGATAGTATAATACAAATATTACCAAATTTAACGGACATTCCGACAACTCTTCATTGACGTTCATATCTATGCAAGCTGTATAAACAAGTATCTATGGATATAGATATTATATATGTAAACATATTACCGTGTGTGTGTAAATGCATCTATATATATATTTATATACTGTATAGTCCCTTAGGTGAGCTTTGTGTACATCGGAATCATCATTAATACAATTAGAGGTGGATTACCAAGCTGCTGCTACATGAATGCATTAATGATCATTTTTAAAACCATCTAGATTGGCAGATGTTGCCATTTGTATCATGGCTCACAGCATAGCAGCAGCCATAACTAATCATGAAATCAGTTTTCAACCATTCAAATGAGGGCAGACATAACGTCAGAGATTGGCTGGACCACCAGCATCAATACAGACTTTTTGTAATCATGCCAATTACATATTTATCTTTTGCAATGTTCCAATGCCTTGTTTAAAGCATATACATTATTAAGTAGATCTCTTACACCTGAATATACTGATGTATTTACTCTGAAAATTCAAGTCAAAATAACAACCTGCTTCATACTAAGTACATGCCTGCTGTGATAGGCTGGTTTCACATTAGCGTTTGTGTCCGCAGCGTCTGATCCGCATAGATCCGCATGCGTCACGCGTACATATATTTAACATGGTGTACGCAGGGACATGCGTTCGCACGCTGTTGTGTATGCATGCGTCGTTTCGCGGTGTGTGGCAGTGTCCGGCAAACGCAACATGTTGCATTTTTTTTGAAGCGTCAAAAATCCATCAAATATGCGTAGGCATGCGCATGTGGATGAGTGCATCAAAAAACGCATTACTGTCTATGGGAACGCATTGGTACGCAAGGACATGCATGCGCATGCGTTCGATATGCATGCACTCTTCAAAATGTAAATAGAAATCCCATGAGACACGCTCAATTTTGTCTGGTGTCATATCGAAACAGCAAAATGGAACCCGACACCTGACAGAAAGAAAGAATCATGACACTACTGAAAATAAGAACAGCAGAAAAATTCCACTTGTGAAAAAAATTGATAAAGTCATTGTGACCCCCAAATGCTACAAGAAAGCAGAAACAATCTAATCCAGATACATAACCAATGCTTAATAAGAAGAAAAAGCAAGAGACATTTCTCAGCTCTCAGAAGGACATGCCATTAAATGGATAAAACCTGATGAGGAAGACAATACTGCAATGAAAAATAAAGCATTCCAACTATTGAAAGATCTCTCAAAGATGAAGGGAAAAATCAAAAGGCATGGAAAGTCATGTGAAACTTCTGAAGGAACACCTAAAACAGCTGAGATAAAACTTGGCATATAAACCGCAAGAGACCAAGGTATAGTGCCTTGAAAAAGTATTCATACCCTATGAACTTTTCTACATGTTTGCACTTTACACTCACAAACTGAAATGTATTATATTGGAATTTTATGTGATATGCCCACACTAAGTAGGAAGTATTTGTGAAGTGTAAGGGAAATGATTCAGGAATTTCTAAAAAATATTTAAAAAATAGAAATCTGAAAAATGTGAAATGCATTTGTATTCAGCCAACCCTGAGTCAATGCTTTGTAGGACTTGTTTTTGCTGCAAGCCTAGTCACATGAAACCAAAAACCAAAATAGAACATTTTGAACTAAATGCAAAACGCTGTGTGGCAGAAAACTAACACTGCACATCACCATGAAAACTCCATCTCCACCATCAAACATGGTGGTGGCAGCATACTGTGAGAATGCTTTTCATCAGCAGGGACAGGGAAGCTGGTCAGAGTTGATGGTAAGACGGATGGAGCTCAATACAAAGCAATCCTGTTAGAGGCTGCAAAAGACTTGAGACTGGGGAATAGGTTCATCTTCCAGTAGGAAAACAACCCTAAACATACTGTTTAAATGGCCCACTCAATGTCCAGATTTAAATACCATTGAGAATCTGAGTCAAGACTTGAAAATTTCTGTTCACAGACACGCTCCATTCAATCTCATTGAACTAGAGCTAGTTTGCAAAGAAGTATGGGCAAACATGTCAGCCTCTAGATGTGTAAAGCTGGTAGAGACATATCCCAAAAGACTTGCAGCAGTAATTGAAGCAAAAGGTGGCCATACAAAGTATTGACTCGGGTGGGTCTGCAGAATACAAATGCATGTCACAACTGTCAGATTTATATTTTTAAAATAATTAGAAAACCACGTAGCATTTCCTTTACGCTTCACAAACACTTGCTACTTTGGGTTGGCATATCACATAAAATCCCAATAAAACACATTTAAGCTTGTGAGTGTAACGTTAAAAAATGTGGAAAAGTTCAGGTGGTATGAATACTTTTCAAGGTGCTGTATGATCATCAAAAAGAATGTGGTCTAGGTTTATAGATTCATAGAATCATAGAATGGTAGAGTTGGAAGGGACCTCCTGGATCATCTGGTCCAACCTCCTGCTCAAAGCAGGATTCACTAAATCATTCCAGTCAGATGTCTATCCAGCCTCTGTTTGAAGACTTCCATTGAAGGAGAACTCACCACTTCTCGTGGCAGCCTGTTCCACTCACTGATCACTCTAACTGTCAAAAAGTTTTTTCTAAGATCTCATCTGTGTCTCCTCCCATTCAGTTTCATCCCATTGCTTCTAGTCTTTCCTTGTGCAAATGAGAATAGGTGAAGAATAGATAACATAGACACGCCATGATGGATATTTCTGCAGAAGTTACTGACTACAGAGAGTGATGTTTTGGGCTGGTCAAGTGACTGGATCTAATGAACTAACCCTTTATGGTTGAGAAGGGTTGTTGGAGTACACAAGAACTGCAGGCTTATGCTATGGAGGGATTAACCTAAACATGGTTTGTTTTTGCCTAGTTTTACCTGTAATTCTTAATATTGTGATGATGAACATAATGGATGGCATATATCCCAACTATAATTTTTAACGCGAACCTGACATGGGCGCCTTGATTTCAGCCATATATGTTTAACTCTGAAACACTGCAGTTTTTCAGAGGAAAAAAAAATAGTTTAATAGCCGCAGACATGTTTCTCCCTGAGTGCGTGTCCTTACACTTATTAATGCATGTTTTGTACATAGTAAATAGGATGTAATATATATTCAATGGAAAATAAACACTAATAATTAAAATATTATTAAATAACAAATATTCTATTATAGGTTTTCTACAGTAAGATGCAGTTTGTTGGTGGTGCAATAGTGCAATGCAGCAACAAGTGTCTGTAGTTGGTCAAACATTTCCACGTGTTGACATCTTGGCTACATAGATGGAATGCCAAATGCTACGTGTCCCACAAAATCCAAGAGTTATAGTTATGTACTTAGTGCAGCTGTGAATACACTCAAGAACACGCCGGTGGTGTATGGCGGTCGATTAATTCATCCCATGACTTCCTAAATCATGCTGATAGATCAGACCACTCAGCACTGTATTCTAAATAGAGAGATTGGGGAAACCAGAGAGGCAAGTGTAACCTCTGACACTTCTCTGGTCACTGTGAAGTCATCACACACAGTAAAAGCATTTCTGTGATAGACTCCCTTAAAACATGATAAATATAGCCCACCCTAGGATCACACAGCCATATTTTACATTCACATTCCATACCTGAAGGTTTCATACGTCATCTCATTCCTGTTTCTTGGATCATTGGTCACAAAATGTTGTTTTATCTCTCTGGAGTTGGATTCGCTGATACTTCTTAGTTTACCCATGATTGAAGCAATATCCGCCATAGGGAACTAAAAAAAATGAGGAATAACTGAAGAAAGACAGAAGGAATGATAATAGACAGATGGACTGATAGATTCTGCACACCCACAACATTCTCTGCCATTAGCCGCTGCTCCAGTCCTCTCATCAACAATGGTGGAGATGCTGAATGGGGAGGGCACATTGTGCTCATCTGTCCGATCAGAATGATCGTCACTCAGCGGTGCCATTGCCCAATTTACCTCCTGGGCACTGACCCAAGGGAATTGGAACTCCCACTCCAATTCTAACCTCGGACTGCCTGACCCTGTGTTGGCTTGATTGTGCTGCCTTTCTCCTAAATTTTGACCAGGCCTTGCATTGCAGTCATAGTCTAGCTATTCTCTCATTCTGATCCCGGTTTGTATGGTGTCATTTTTAAGTTTGCTCCACCATTAAGGGACTACTCTGCAGATAAAACGTTGGAGACTCCGATGACAAAGTCCAGATGACTGGATTAGAGTTTAGGGGCAAGCTCATTAGGTTCTGCAAACCGAGTGGAGATTGAAATGACTGCCCAGTAAACTATAGAATTAAAAAGTGACCTGATCTTGATAACTGAGAAGATTTTTAGTAGCAGGTAAATTGCACAGTTGCTTGTTTTTACCTATTTAACAAGACCGGACAACCCTTTAAACAAGACATGATATAGCCGTTGCATGGTGCACACAGACCTCCACTGGTGCTTACAACGTTCTGATAAGCCTTAGGTCTCCTATAACTGAGGGCTTTTGTTTTGCTGAGATTGTAGCATGTGCTGAGCATTCACATCCAATTCAAGGAACAAGTGCAGTAAACAGCTATAAACAGATTTACATTCATTCATTATCTGAACTCATTGCAATGAATTTACAGTTTACCAGCGACAGTTTTTATGAGCTCATTTGTCTATGGGTGAAGCCAGTATAACTGCACAATGACATTGGGCTAAGCCACAAAGAGGCGTCAGAGACGGTGATACGTGTCCTATCATAGCTTGTGCTAGTGCTCCACCTGGTGGTTCATAGTCATCATTGTAAATTACACTGCAAGAAATGGATCCTCTTTTAATAAGGTTTATGTCAATATTGAAAACTAATTATTCATATAGCTTCCTTCTTATACGTATATTCATTTACATCCAGTCGTTGCTCAAGAAGGCATACGCCTAAATGTCAGAGCTGAGTATGAGTGATTGTCACTCTGCATTGTAAACACACACAAAAACATTAAAAATCTCTAGCCATTGACATAAGCTGATCACCGGGGTTGCTGCCCTTAGAGAAGGAGATGTCTTGAAGAGCCCACTGCCATAAAAATTTTGGAACCTTCTTTATAATGCACAGGTAAGGTTCTGTGCACATTATGTCATCCCCTTCACATGGTAAGAGCCTTTCACTTTTTAGACCTCTGGAGGAAGACTCCAATATTTTCACTGTATCATAATTATAAAAATATAAATATCTATATATATATTGTGAGGAATATATATGTATAAAGCTCAGCTGGGATCTTTGCTTTGGCACAAGCGGGTGGCTATGGAGTCACAACAGCAGTCTAGCGAGTTCCACATGGATATGGGCACGGCTTATTTTATCGTGCACATTGGTCATTCAATGTTACACATGCCAAACATGAAATAAAATGTCTAAGGCCGTCTGGCCTCTAACTAACAATAGAAGGCTAACTACAAAATAATCCTATACACATATGAATTACACCCCAGAGTACTGAAGGAGATAGCAGAAGAAATTTTTGAACCCCTCTCCATAATCTTTGAAAATTCTTGGAGAACAGGAGAAGTCCCAGAAGACTGGAGAAGAGCAAATGTTGCTCCTATCTTCAAAAAGGGGAAGAAGGTGGACCCAGGCAACTATAGGCCAGTGAGTCTGACTTCTATACCAGGAAAGATCTTTGAACAAATTATTAAACAACATGTATGTCAGTACCTGGATAAGAATTAAGTGATTAAACAGAGTCAGCATGGGTTTGTAACTAATAAGTCATGTCAGACTAACTTAATATCCTTCTATGACGGAATCACTGATTGGGTGGATCAAGGAAATGCTGTAGATATAGTATATCTTGACTTCAGCAAAGCATTTGACAAAGTCTCTCATACAATCCTTATTGAAAAAATGACTAAGTATGGAATGGACAAGGCAACTGTTAGGTGGATTTATAACTGGCTTAGTGATCGGACCCAAAGAGTGGTCGTAAATGGCTGCACATCCAGTTGGAAGAATGTCTCAAGTGGGGTACCACAGGGCTCTGTCCTGGGCCCTGTATTGTTCAACATCTTTATCAACGATTTAGATGAAGGAATTGAGGGTAAACTGATTAAATTTGCTGATGACACAAAGCTAGGAGGGATAGCTAATACTAGAGAAGAGAGAGAGGATTCAAAAAGATATAAATAAACTGGAGAAGTGGGCAGCAACTAACAGAATGGTTTTTAACAGGGAGAAATGCAAAGTACTACATCTGGGCAATAAAAATGAAAAAAGCATATACAGAATGGGAGGAATAGGGCTAAGTGACAGCACATGTGAAAAAGACTTGGGTATACTAATAGATCACAGACTGACTATGAGTCAACAGTGTGATGCAGCAGCAAAAAAGGCAAATGCAATTCTAGGATGTATTAACAGAAGCATACAGTCTAGATCACGTGAAGTCATTATTTCCCTCTACTCCTCTTTGGTCAGACCTCATCTGGAATATTGTGTCCAGTTTTGGGCACCACATTTTAAAAAAGACATCAACAAACTGGAGCAAGTTCAGAAAAGAGCGACCAGAATGGTGACCGGTCTGCAAACCCTGTCTTATGAGGAAAGGTTGCAGGATTTGGGATTGTTTAGTTTGCAAAAGAGAAGACTGAGAGGAGACTTAATAGCTGTCTACAAATATCTAAAGGGCTGTCACATTGTAGAAGGATCAACTTTATTCTCATTTGCACAAGGAAAGACTAGAAGCAATGGGATGAAACTGAATGGGAGGAGACACAGATTAGATATTAGAAAAAACTTTTTGACAGTTAGAGTGATCAATGAGTGGAACAGGCTACCACGAGAAGTGGTGAGTTCTCCTTCAATGGAAGACTTCAAACAGAGGCTGGACAGACATCTGACTGGGATGATTTAGCGAATCCTGCTTTGAGCAGGGGGTTGTACCAGATGGCCCAGGAGGTCCCTTCCAACTCTACGATTCTATGATTCTATACAACAACAAAGAAGTCCATGTAGTCTTACTGTGTCAGGTCCCAGCCCAGCAGACGAGAGAGAGAGACCAGCTCCTCCTGATTATATCAGCTGGACCTGTCAGGAATCAAAACCTGGATTGAACGTGTGGACGGAGAACCACCAGTCTTTTCCACGCTGATCACTAATGAAACCAGGACCAGATTACAGTGAAATAAACTGGCTTCACTATCAGTACAGGGAGACATATGAAATGAAACGGGGAGAAATATATCTGTTTTCTAGTACCTCTCCCCTTGGCACCTCACACACCCCCCATCTCTGTTCGAGCCCGTGGGGTCGGACACAACGAGTCTCCAAGCAGTGCGTTCTAGACAACGCATCTGCATTTCTGTGCGATGTGCCCGCCCTGTGCTCAACGGTAAATTTAAACCCTTGTAATGCTTAGGGCCAGCGTGTCACCCGCGCATTGCCCTCTTTTGCCCGGGACATAATAATAATAATCTTTATTTTTATATAGCGCTAACATATTCCGCAGCGCTTTACAGTTTGCACACATTTTCATCACTGTCCCCGATGGGGCTAACAATCTAAATTCCCTATCAGTACGTCTTTAAAGTGTGGGAGGAAACCAGAGTGCCCGGAGGAAACCCACACAAACACGGGGAGAACATGCAAACTCCTTGCAGATGTTGTCCTTGGTGGGATTCGAACCCAGCAACCACTGAGCCACCGTGCTGCCATCCACGTTAGGGGCGAATGGTCTGTCACTAGCCTAAATTGGTGACCTAGTAAATAATAGCGCAAGGTGTACAGGGCCCATTTCACAGCCAGGGCTTCCGGCTCAACTACACTGTAGTTCTTTTCTGCCCTCGTAAGCTTTCTGCTTAGATAGGCCGCTGGGTGTTCCTCGCCATTCACTTCTTGAGACAAAACTGCGCCGAGGCCCACACCAGAGGCGTCCATTTGGACAATAAACTCCCTTTTAAAGTCTGGCGCAACCAACACTGGTTGGTCACAGAGGACCATTTTCAATCGTTGAAAGGCCTCCTCTGCTTCTGCATTCCACTTTATTGTGAAAGATTTCAACCCCTTAGTAAGATCTGTGAGAGGGGCTGCGATGGTCGCAAAATGTTTGATGAACCGCCTGTAATAACCAACGATCCCTAAAAAAGCTCCAACCTGTTTTTTGGTTACCGGTTGTGGGCAATTCTGAATAGCATCCACTTTATTGGCCTGAGGTTTTACAACCCCTCTCCCTATGCTATATCCCAGATAGCGAGCCTCTTCCAATCCCAACGTACATTTTTTGGGATTGGCTGTCAACCCAGCTGTTTTTAGAGAGTCCAAGACGGCTTGTACTTTTGACAAATGCGTGTCCCAGTCATCACTAAAGATAATGATATCGTCCAAGTATGCGGACGCATACTGGACATGGGGTTTTAGAACAATATCCATTAGACGTTGGAAGGTGGCTGCGGCACCATGCAACCCAAAGGGCATATCTTGGTACTGGAACAATCCCTGGGGCGTAACCAAGGCAGTTTTCTCTTTGGCTGATTCCATGAGGGGAATCTGCCAATAACCTTTTGTTAAGTCAACAGTGGATATGTACCTGGCCGAACCCAGTCTCTCTATTAGTTCATCGACTCTTGGCATCGGGTAGACATCGAATTTCGATACTTCATTTAATTTCTGAAAATCATTACAAAACCGTATAGTCCCATCGGGTTTGGGTACAGTATGATAGGGTTAGCTCAATCACGCCGGGACTCCTCAATGACTCCGAGCTCTAACATTTTTTTAACTTCCTGGGCAATGGCTTGTCTCAGAGCCTCCGGAATTCGATATGGTTTCAGCCGTACCCATGCCTGTGGATCAGTAACAATGTCATGTTTAATTATGTGAGTACGGCCAGGAAGTTCTGAGAAAACATCTGAGTTCCTCTGTATGAACTCCCTGGTCTCTTGTTTTTGGCTTTCGGATAGCGTGTCTGCAATACCCACTTCTGGCAGAGCTAGCTTTTACCTTAGATGGTGGTGGCCTTTGGGGCCCATCCTCAAGGGCAGCTCCTGCCACCAGACTCTCCCTGTCCCGCCAGGCCTTAAGTAAGTTTATGTGGTATATTTGTTCGTTTTTTCTCTTGTCTGGTTGGTGTATCTTATAATTTACTTCACCTAGTCTGTCCAGTACTTCGTATGGGCCATGCCATTTCGCAAGAAATTTATTTTCTATGGTAGGTACCAACACTAACACCCTGTCTCCGGGTTGAAAGACTCGTGTTTTAGCTGCTCAGTTGTATACCGTGCTTTGGGCATGTTGTGCGCGCACTAAACATTCTTTAACTATTGGCATAACTGCCTCAGTTCTGTCCTGCATAAGTGTTATGTGTTTAATTACACTGCGATAAGGAGTCACCTCTTGTTCCCAAGTCTCCTTGGCAAAATCTAACAGGCCTCTGGGACACCGCCCATAAACCAACTCAAAAGGCGAAAAGCCTGTGGAGGATTGGGGTACTTCACGTATAGCGAACAGGAGATATGGTAGGAGCATGAAACTAGAAAAAGGGAAAGGGAATCTGTGCTCACCAAAAATAGTCCTGCAAGCCAATCGTGCCTATGGATCAAATGGCTGACCACCACGTGTAGCAAATAAGAAGAGGAAAAAATCCGGCACTGAAGGCTTGATAAAATCCACGAAAAAAACTTTATTCACATAATCTCATAAATAAAAACAGAACAAGGGGAAAACCCCCACGCCTTGCACGTTTCGAACCTCACACCAGGTTCTTCTTCAGAAGAAGTATATTGTAGGAGGGCATCCCAATCTCTCCCGTCCTTAGCCACCACCCTTTTCAACATTCCCTTTAGGGTTTTATTAAAGCGCTCCACCAATCCGTCAGTCTGAGGGTGATATACTGAGGTACGCAAGTGGGAGATTTTTAGTAGTTTACATAAGTCCTTAAGTATACGAGACATAAAGGGGGTCACTTGATCCGTAAGTATCTCTTTCGGAATGCCGGTGCAAGAAAACATATTAACCAGCTCCTTTGAAATCGATTTCGCACTGGCATTCCAAAAGGGTACTGCTTCGGGATAGTGAGTGGCATAATCTAGTACTACTAAAATGTACTGATGACCCCTGGCAGATTTAACTAACGGACCGACTATATCCATTGCTATACTCTCAAAGGGCACCTCTATTATTGGCAAGGGCACTAAGGGATTTCTAAAATGTGACGTAGGTGCGATCAACTGACACGTAGGACAGGACCAACAGTACTGGGTCACGTCTCCCACTAGACCTGGCCAAAAGAAACGTTGCAGAATACGGTGTTTTGTTTTTTCCCTCACCAGGTGTGCTCCCAAGGGATGTTTATGTGCCAAGTCCAAAACTACTTGGCGAAAGGACTTAGGTACCACTAGCTGTTCTACCACCACTCCTCGCACCTTGTCTATGTGATACAGCATACCCTGTTGCACCGCCACATGTGGGAACTCGTTTTGAGCCCCTGGGTACAATGGTCTTTCCTCAGAGACCTTTACATTTTCCCATGCCCTTGCTAGAGTAGGATCTTGGTGCTGAGCGGTCCCGAACTTACCACGGGCCCACTCAAGACCTGGCATTTCTAAAACATCCTCTAGGTCATCTGCCTCGCCTGCATACACAGTCAGAGGATAGTCTACAGATTCTGGTGCTTCCTCTGAGATGGGTTCCCCGTCATCTTGCTGCAATGGCCCAGGGGCTAGCCCCAGAGCACCGTCCTCCACTAGAGGGTTCATGCCATTTTTAAAGCTCCACAAGTCCCAAAATAAGGGAAAGTCTCTCCCCAGGTTTACATTATGTCCCGTAGACTTCACGACTGCCGCCTGATGTCTTTTGGTCCCTACTGGCGTGGCAAGGGTAACCCAGGCAGTGGGGTAGTTCTTAGTATCGCCATGGATGCAACTAATGCCCATGGTTAAGTTCGTTAGGGCCCTAGGGTCCACCAAACTGGCATGTACCAAAGTTACTTGACTGCCGGAATCCAAGACGGCATTCACACTATAGCCGTCGACCTCCACGCCACACACGTGTTGTTCATTTCCCGTGAGGGTCTCCGCCACACAGACTGACTGTACATATAACGAAAGACGGCTCTGTAGTCATTGGGCAGTTAGCTGCTACATGGCCAAGCCTGTGACATTGCCAACACTGTATAGGCCCTTGCCTCCTCGATAGGGGTCCCAGACGGGGTCTACTGGCTTGCTGTGAGACCGTACTGCCTCCACAGTCCTTTGTAGGTCTGCTACCTTTCATTGCGACGTTCTCTTCTTTTGAAGACGGAGTAGGTTTCGCAGGACTCTCCAACGATTTCTTGGGGACTCAGCGGGGTGATAACATCCCCTGGAGTAGGCTTTCAGAAGCATTGTAACGTTCGACCATACTCACCAACTGGTCAGCGGTAGTTGAGTCACCCTGTCCAAACCACCTCTGGATCTTAGCGGGTAAGGACCGCAGGTACTTGTCTAGAACAATACGTTCCACCATCTGTGCGGACGTCAAAGTCTCTGGCTGCAACCATTTTTTTACTAGATGGATGAGATCATGCATTTGTGAGCAGGCTGGCTGATGTTCCACAAAAGTCCATAAATGCACCCTATGTGCCCGTATATATGTGTTTACTTCCAGCCTCGCCAGGATTTCACCTTTGAGTTTGATATAGTCCATAGCATCCGCTCCACTTAGATCATAATAGGCCTTTTGTGGATCTCCACTCAGAAATGGAGCAACTAATTCAGCCCATCTGTCCAGCGGTAAGTGCTCACGTTCTACAATACGTTCGAACACGGTGAGATATGCTTACACATCATCGTCTGCAGTCATTTTAAGTAATGCCTTCTGTATGGCTTTCTGCGCACTAGCAACGCTTTGTGCACGGTCCCCCTCATCTCGGGGCTGCCGAGCCAAGGCCTGCTTTATTGTCTCCAACTGCTCTTGCGGAATCTGGTGCTGCTGCTCCAGAGCCTTCTGGAAGTAAGTATTAGTCTGCTGTTGTTGAACATGTGCTTGCAATAACTGTTTCACTAGTTCCTCCATTTTACTGGACTCTTGGCTCTTCAAAAGCACCGGAGCTTTCAACCAGGACATACACAGAGCGTTTTCTCCGCAGTCACAGTCCAACAGCCACAATTGCCCGCATTCGAAACACCATTTGTGGGGAATATATATGTATAAACAGTCCAACAGCCACAATTGCCCGCATTCGAAACACCATTTGTGAGGAATATATATGTATAAAGCTCAGCTGGGATCTTTGCTTTGGCACAAGTGGGTGGCTATGGAGTCACAACAGCAGTCTAGCGAGTTCCACACGGATATGGGCACGGCTTATTTTATTGTGCACATTGGTCATTCAATGTTACACATGCCAAACATGAAATAAAATGTCTAAGACCGTCTGGCCTCTAACAATAGAAGGCTAACTACGAAATAAACCTATACAATAACAAAGAAGTCCATGTAGTCTTAAGGGCCTGTCACACTAAGCGATATCGCTAGCAATATCACTATAACGTCACTGTTTTTTGTGACGTTATAGTGATATTGCTAGCGATATCTCTATGTCTGATACCTCCGACCGCTCCCCCGCTGGTTATCGCTGATCGCGCGAGAACGTCCTGGACCGTTTCTCATCATCAGCTTCCTGCTGGGCTTTCTGCTGTGGAGACGAGCGACGCGTGGACGCGGGCGGGAGGACGTCAGGATCGCCTCGTTTGACAGGTAAGTAGCGACCCCCGACCGCTGCTATGTCGCTGGTGAGATCTTCCTATGTGGCAGCTCACTAGCGACCACATAGCCATGCACCAGCGATCCTGACCGCGTCATATCGCTGGTCGGGATCGCTGGTGCATCACTAAGTGTGACAGTACCTTTACTGTGTCAGCTCCCAGCCCAGCAGACGAGAGAGAGAGCCCAGCTCTTCCTGATTATATCAGCTGGACCTGTCAGGAATCAAAACCTGGATTGAACGTGTGGACGGGGAACCACCAGTCTTTTCCATGCTGATCACTAAAGAAACCAGGACCAGATTACAGTGAAATAAACTGGCTTCACTATCAGTACAGGGAGACATATGAAATGAAATGGGGGGAAATATATCTGCTTTCTAGTACCTCTCCCCTTGGCACCTCACAAGATATATATATATATATATATATATATATATATATATATATAATTTTATTTTTTTTTACTCTTTTCCTGGATGCTTCTGTCTATGCAGTTCCATATAAAAAAAAATGTCATGTTGACACTTTGGCAATGGGCAGACACTCATTTGGCATACATCAAGTGTAACAAGGTCTCATATATATGTTAAGATTTAAGCCTGTAGCATTCCCGGCGTATTTGTCGAACATAGCGTTCAAATGTCAAGTGATCCAATTCAAAGCTGCATGTGTAAAAACTGTGATAGCGGACTGGTGATTTTTTTAGCTAGAGTATTCATTAAATGGAAGCAGTCATGTGAAAAAGTTATATTAACCTGCACTGTCCCCAAATGCTATTAACCTGCATATAATCGGTTAATCTGCAAGTTAGAAGTGTTCTGAAGCTGTGCAGCCATCGCACTGAAAGCCTGGCTACTGCATTAATGCTAAGATGGTTGTCAGTCACTGCAGGGGCGTGGTTATCGCCACTGCTCACTATGTACTGATGCTGCTGTTCAGCCACTTAGATGCCGCTGTACATGTCCGTCATTTAAGTGATTTGCTCCTGCCCTTTCACAACGTCCACTGTACATGTACTGCACAAGAGGAAAGCAGCAGGTGATAGCTGTGTAGTACCGCTGGGTCCTGCCCCTAACAATTGCAGGTGGTGATTTAACCTTATTCGATGCTGCTGTCAAACTCTGACAGCGGCATTTAACAAGTGTCGGCATGGGGGTGCATCATTTCATGCGCCCAAAGCTGGGTCCTCGAATTGATTGCGAGTAGCCAAAGGCTACGACAGCTGCGTGTACATTGAAGACCTCCGTTCTTGTCACTACAGAGCTCACTTGAAACCCAACCTGTGGCCGGGCTTCAAAGCAGACCTTACTATATACAGCAATAATCTGGCATCACTGTATGTAGCACAAGTGATCAGATAATCGCAGCTTCCAGTACCCTAAGGGGACTAAGATTAACAATGAAAAGTAAAAGTTTTTTTAAAAAAAATAAAAAACACAAAAACTCAAATCACCCCCCTCATTCCCCCCCATTAAAGATAAAAAATACACTTATGTGGTATCGTCGCATTCAGAAAAGTCCGCTTTCAGAAAATATAATAATTAACACAATCGGTAAACACCATATACAAGAAAAATTCAAGAATGCCAAAATTATGTTTTTTTTGTCCCTGCAAGACCACAAAAATTGCTGTTGCATCTATCCCAAAATGATATCAATAAACAAGTCATCTTGACTTGCAATAAAGAAGCCATCACACAGCTCCATTGATCGATAAAATTAAAATGTTATGGGTCACAGAAAATGACAACCCAAAAAAATGTTTTCTTCAAACATCTGATTTTTCACCACTAAAATAGTAAAAAACTGAACATGTTTGGTATCACTATAATTGAATTAATGAGGAGAATCATATTGCATGGTCATTTTTACCACAAACTAGTACATCATAAAAACAATTTGCCAAAAACAAATGTCAGAATTGTGTTTTTTTTTCACATCGTCGCCCCACTGGGAATTTTTTTCCCCGTTTTCCATTACACTAAGTGGTAAAATACAATACAATGGAATAGTGTCATTCAAAAGTACAACTCCCAAAAAATAAGCCCTCATACGTTTATGTGAACAGAAAAATAAAGTTATGGCTCTGGGAAGATGAGGAGGAAAAAACTAAGCAAAAATGGGTTAAGGTCCAGTTTGCAATCACGGAGTGCCAATGGCTTTCAACCACCATTGTACTCCTAAAAGTGGACTATCAATTTTTTTACCCACCACAATATCATCAACATGTTAAACTTACAATAAATTAAAAATTAAACACCAAATAAAAGTTTAAATTCACCCTCCATCCATTTCCCAATCCAAAATAAAAGAAGCATATTTTATATTGCCGCATCGATAAAAGTCCGCTCTATCACCACACCTAACCAAGTTTGGCATCTCCACAATCATATTGACTGGGTCATTTTACAACATATTAAACCCAAAAAATGGAATTTGAAAATAAATAATAAAAAAAAATAGCAGAATTGGAGTTTCTTCACTGTTTCACACCAATTAGAATTTTTTCCCCATTTTTAAGTACATTATATGGTAACGTTAATGGTGTCACTCCAAATTTCAACTTATGCTCCATAAAAATATGCCGTCTTCTATGGATATGTCTAAAAAGTTATGACTCTTGGAAGAAGAGGAGAAAAACAATAGCATAAAATGGTAATAAACTCCAGAGCTATCAGGTTATCGAATATTTTTAGAAATGCAAAAAACTTTCACATTTTTTAATATTTCCTGTTAGCAAAATGATCATATGGAATTGGTAAGAAAAATCCTCCAAATAAACAACTTTAAGCTTCCCCAATTTCATTCCTTCTCAGGTGATTAGTAAGATAAAGACCGAATGGGCAAGTATGTAAAACATCTGAAGATCTATCATTCCAAAAAATATAAAAATATAAGAAACTATATAACAACAGTAAAATAAGAAATTGTCTACATGTCAAAATACCAAACAGAAACACAAATGCCAAATGTGTATATCCCAGGGACGAAATGAGCTGTTTCTGGCCAGAAAAATGCATTAATAAACCATGGAATGTCACTGCCCGATGTTGTTTTTTTAGATTGTGAATATTTTAAGATAAAGCATCTAAACTTCTCTGATCTTGCTCACATCCCAGCCAAGCTCAACTTCTAAATGATGGTTCAGATTTTTGAGGGGTTATTTTTAACTGTCACATTTGAGCCAATGTCAATGCCTTGGGTAAGAGTTGATGTGGAATGCCTGGGTTATGAGGTGTATTGGGCTCTCATGTTACCCTGTGTTCGCTATGTGATATCCTAAAATTGTTTCTCAAATATAGGTTTACAGTTCCTAAAATTGTTTCCATTCACAATTCATTTTCTTCTTTATGAACACATTTTTTCATCCTTAAACCCAAATAAATATATTTACTCACACGACAGCTTGATATGTAGGCATATTTTACTTGTACATAAAACCCTATTGTTATACATGGTGATGATTGTGACATTAATCTATTGCTATAGGAGGGAAGGACTTGTCTGTATGTTTCCTGTATTGTGCATTGTGATTGTGGCCACCCCATAGAGTGGTGAATCAATACACTAGTGAGGGACAATCCATGAGAACTTACTTTTTGGTCAAAAAATGTCAACTAAGGACCTCACATTTTTGACATGTGTAGTAATTATTATGGGGTGTACACCCTTTACCAACCATCTTTCTCAGACTTGTTTTAATTCGAGCTAAGCTGGAGCTGATCTCTTTCCCAGCTCATGTGAGGCCTGGCTAGGCTAAGTCACTAGAGATAGGGACCATCAATTAGTGCACCTTGTCACTGGTAGATGTGCTTATTCACTTTTTGATCAAAAAATGTTAAAACTAAGTAACCTTTTTTAACATGTAGTAATAGTAGAATTTGGGTTCAATAATCATAGTGTGCTAATGCATACTGTTTGAATATACACAGGTATATTTTACATCATATTCTAAATTTTTCCTTATTATGTGTGTTTAAGTGTCTAAAAGTAATCACTGATCAACATTCTTGTAGTAAACAATCAGAGCAATAATTTGTTACAGAATGTTACACACCTGTCCCGGGTATCCTGAGCTCTGCTCACTTCTCCTGGGTCTGCTGTTCTCTGTTGTGCTCCACACTTTTCAAGATGCTCAGAATGGATAAGTGTGACATCATCTCTCTCTAGACCTGTTTAAGGCTCATGGACACACTCCTGTGTCTTGAGATTAAGACTCCTAGTCCTATGTTTGGTGTGTTCCACCATCTGTACTTTTGGGTTTGTACTTGCTGGGTCGATGTCCATGTGCCCACCTTGTCCCAAAGCATTGAGGATCCACCTCACCTGATGCCTAAACACAGGAATATTGAATACTTTAGGAGGCTTAAAGAGAATATGTCAGAAGGATTCACCCCTTTCCTCCTCACTATATGGTCATGATGCTCTCTGAAAGATAACGTCATCAACATCTTTACTGATAAAATCTGTTGTTCTCTGATAGAAAAAAAAAATCACTGTTTTAATTCATGTATAAATGAGGCATAAGTATTCTGGCTGGCATCAAAGAACTTCTTGGGGCCATGCCTCCCTGGCTATATGCCCAGCTCCATCTACTTCAGCTTGACTGATGGCTTACTGGCTTGACTACACAAGTCAGGTAAAGAAATGTGGGGCTGGTTGGAGAATAGATTGAGAGGCTTGGGAAGTGCTCTGATCAAACCCAGAGCACTATAGCCTCATTTGCATATTAATTAAAATGGTTTTTTTTTCAGTCAAAGAGTAATAAATCGCATAAAGGCATTATCTTTCAGACCATAGAGTTTTAGGGGTTGGATTGTTCTGACACATTCCCTTCAAGCCAGCTATGCTATTTGACTCCTTTAAAGGAATACCAGCATTATAAAAGGGGAACCAAACACTATTCTCTATTAGCCACAATGAAGAGCAACTGTACTGCAAACAATAGACAAAAAAACTGACTGGCACATCCAAACTAATGTGAATAGGTACATACCAAGAGGAGCAACCCCATATACAATATACAAAGAATGGTTGCACTCTGTCATGCTAAGGCATGTCAATGTGGAATATATGTAATTAGAATTGCAATGCAGCTTTAGAATTATAGAAAAAATATATGAGACTCTTAGCATAAAATTTGGCCAAATGTTATCTGCCCACCAGCCAACGTCAAGGCGGCCTCAAATCTGATGGGTACCTACACTGTGTGAATAGGTACCCATCAGATTTGAGGCCGCCTTGACGTTGGCTGGTGGGCAGATAATATTTGGCCAAATTTTATGCTTAGAGTCTCATATATTTTATCTATAATTCTAAAGCTGTATTGCAATTCTAATTACATATATTCCACATTGACATGCCTTAGCATGATAGAGTGCAACCATTCTTTGTATATTGTACTGGAAATAATGCCACCAACTCTGGTGGAGATGTTCATTTTAATGGGCAACGTGGAATACATTTCCTTTGTATCATCTGGATAGCAACCAATGAATGTATGGAAAGATAACAGCTTATCACCTGGGTATTATGTGCTAGACCTGCACAGATCATAGCTTACTTGAAGGGAATTAAGTGCAAGACCTGCACAGATCATAGCTTACTTGAAGAGGACCTGTCTACTGTCTTGACATGTCTGTTTTAGCCATTCCTCATGAAATACCAATCCTAAAGCATATTTCCACTGAAAGAAAATTGAGAAATTGTGCTGTTTTTCTGATTCTCTTCCAGGAAATGTAAGAATAAATTGACAATTGGGTGTCCTCTGCACTCTCTGACAGTGTCATCACTGATTGGGCAGTGTCTGAGTATTCCGGGACACACTCCTAAATAGGAAAACTCAAGTTATAAACTTCTGGGAGGAATAACAGAGAAACAGTATAATGGAAAATAGAGATTTAAGAATAGGTGTTTTGGGATTGTTACATCATAACGGATACAAGGGTTTTCTAAAGCAGACATGTCGTTCATTATTTCATCCCCTTCTTCCAAGAGCCATCATTTTTTTTATTTTTCTGTCCACAAAGCCATATCAAAGCTTGTTTTATGTTGGATGAGTCGTACTTTTCAATGACCCCATTCATTTTACTATGTGATGCACTGGAAAGTAGGAAAATATTACAAGTATGTGGAAATTGCAAAAGAAAGCACAGTTTCACAATTGCTTTGTTTTCTTTTTAACCATTAACGTCTATAAAGCGCTATGGAATTGATGGCGCTATATAAATTAGCAAAATAAATAAATTTACCATATTCTCTATGCGGTAAAACTCACCTTGTATGATTCTCCAGGTCAATATGGCAATTTTTTTTAATTGATTTACTTTTAATGGGGAAAAAGGGGGGTTACTTGAACTTCTGTTTTTTTATTTTTTTTTCATATTTTTTAAAACATTTTTTTCATTTTTTATTGTTTTTAATAGTCCCCTTAGGAGACTTGAAGCTGTAATAGTCTGATTGCTTGTTCTGCATCAGCACTGCTTCGTTTATCTAATATCATGATCTCCTATGAAGGCCAGATAGAGGCTGGCTTTCACAGACAAATTACCATGACAGGCATTGGGGTCTTCAGCAGGTTAAATCAACCATCATCTGCCAGGAAAGAAGTGGGCTCAGCATGCAAGCATCAAAGGCAGGGTCCAGGACACAACATATGATGAACCTGTATGCCATACGTCTTGAAAGGTTTCATGGCATTGTATCCGTAACAATCGGTTGCTATAAGGTTGATCCCTATGGTATCCGATTTTTCTTTGCTCGCAAATATACTTGAATAGCTGGAGAAGACTTGTGTGCATGCTGCAATTTTTTTCACACAGACATCCGGTCAGCGTAAATAAAATAAAAAGGAATTTGGACAGCCCAATCAAATAACATTGGCAATAGTGCTGACTATATCAGGTCTGTTTTTTCTGTGGCAAGCACTCACACCGTAAATACAGAAATGTGAACGTAGTCTAGGGCTGGTTTCACACTAGCATTCAGGAGGGCTGCGGATGGCAGCCTACTTCCTCCTTCTTTCCTCCGTGAAGCTCTGCCTACGCTCCGCCTACGCACCGCCTACTGCCGCACGCGTCCAGTGTTTCCCTGCGTACCTATCTTTAATATTGGGTACGCAGGGACATGCGTTGTATGTGGATGCATGTGGCGATTTGACGCATCCGCATACAACAACACATGTCCCTGCGTAACCAATGTTAAAGATAGGTACGCAGGGAAACACTGGACGCGTGCGGCAGTAGGCGGTGCGTAGGCGGAGCGTAGGCAGAGCTTCACGGAGGAAAGAAGGAGGAAGTAGGCTGCCATCCGCAGCCCTCCTGAACGCTTGTCTAAAACCAGCCTTACACTCCCATTTACACAGCAAATGATATTACAGAAAATCTAAATGTTCTAATCACCTCCTGAGCATTCTTCTCCATGTAGCGGAAGACATACTCATCTGCATTCACTAAGATAAACATGTGTCCATTGAAGTTAACCCGGGCACCAACAAAGAGGTCTTCTGCTTTGAAATATTTGGTCATCTCAGACTTAAATAACTCTTGTCCAGGTTTCTTAACTCGACATCTTTCCAAAAATTTGCCACCCGTGATTCCTAAAAATACAATCACACACAAATAAGAAATACGGGTACAAATCCCACTCTGCTATGACCTGTCCAACAACAAACAGAGGAATACATTTTTCTTTAACCACTTAACACCAAAGCCTGTTTCACCCTCCTGACAAGGCTATTTTTTTCTAATCTGCACAGTATCACTTTATGTTGTAATAACTCTGTAATGCTTCCACAGATATCAGTGACTTTGAGACACATAGTACTTCATGTTACAGTAGTGGTAAATTTAGGTTTATGTAATTTCTATATCCCACATTCGCTATTGACTGTGGCATTGAGAGGGTTAAACAGCCAAGGACGGTGCTTGTGTAGGATAGTCCTGGGCGAACTGATGCTCCTGCACACTCTGGCACCCAATAGGAAAATCATGTCCCAGTCTCGATACACTGCTATGTGTGGGGTGCATCAAACTTCCTTGTGGGCCATAGGCCTCCACTGGCTCCAGGCATCTAACTTCCAGATCTGCAGCTCACAATCCAGGAGATATCACATGATTTGTAACAGTCAAATGTTTACGGTTATTACAATGAACCATGTGGGATAGGGCACAACAGGTTACAGTCTTCCCCTCAGGTACTGGAAATAACTTCAGCCCTTGCACTCTGTCTGGGTAGAACACCCCTTTTCCTACTAACTCCACTAGCACTGGGGATTCTGTTCCACCGAAGGCAGTGCACCCGGATTCCATTACCTTGCACCTCATGGAGTCTGGGTCTATTTTTCCATGCAGCATTGCAGGCTTGACGTGTCCAAAGGCCCTGACATCCATCTTGAGGTTTCAGGAGAGAGAGAAGTGTCTGCACAGAATGGTTATATGGCAATCCATTGTCCCAAGCAATAGGCTCATGTTGTCCCTAGCAGCCCACTGCATTTGACTTCTGCAGTCACTTCCCCACACCCTCCAACTGAAGTCAACTTCCTGTTCTTGACACTAACCCTCAATTCTGCGCTTCAATCTTGGCCGGCATCTATAGTTAACATTGTCTAGTCTATACTGCAGCCCCATGAGATTTGCTTTCAGATAACATACTTTACTGTAAAACACATTTAACCAATTGATTGGGGTGCCAGAGAGTGCACACTATCTTCACCACTCCCATACTTGCACCAACCCTGGCTGTTACAGCAAGAGCTCAGGTAACAGTACAGCCGCACTCCCAGCCATGATTGTGCCGGCAGAGCTCCTGTGCCCTCATAATCATTATGATATACCAGTACATCAAATGACGCAGAGTTCCTGCACAATATGACATACCAGTAAGTCATATGTTGGGAGGGGGTTAAGAAACAAAAATGTCTATTAGTTCAAAAATACAGTAATTCCAAGTTTTACATAAACAAGGGTTAAGTGAATTCACACATATACAATTTTGGGGGTAAACACCTCTTACACCTCCAATGGGCAGAAGATAGTTGTTGGATTGGCCAAGCAGACATGTTATCATAATAGGAGGCCCATTGGCCAGTGTAAAAAGGGCAAGATATGAAAAATAAATGTTTAAAAATACATTTACAGAGGTCTTTTATGTTGATTGCCCATCCTTAGAATAGGTCATTGATATCCGATCGTTGGCGTTGCAACAACCCCTGGACAAACCCCTTTAACATTAAAATCTGATTTAAACAGTAGGCCATTTTCTGATGACATATTGCCTTTAAAGCTTTCATCTAGAAATAGATTTTATATACATAAACTTATTTGACAGTCTGGTTTCAGTACCTGAATTTCTTTGCACCGGCTCAAACACAGATATGGTGTCATCACTTAAGAAGTAGGAGACGATGAACGTTCTTTCTATTTCAATTGGATTGTCAGTGATAAGTTTTGCAACAAACCTCAGAACATTGCTGTCCAAACCATTCCTAAAACAGAGAGAAGTGATTAATTTGCAGATGTCATCATGTGCAATGTGTACACTGACGTCTACTGCACCACTGTGTGTATGGAAGTCTGTAGCTCTCAGTGATGTCCTAATTATGAAAAATACAGCTGAGACACTTTTTGCCCAAAAGGTACTGCGCAGGTGTCTGTCTCAGACAGGTGAAAAGAGCTCTATGGCATAAAAATGACAGATAAAGATTGCCCTCTGCACGGTTCTATACAAGAGGCTCAAATTGTCATACATAACAAAAGGTATCTTGGCATTAACCCCCCCCCGGCATATACATGACACACCTGATATAAACCAGGGATCCAAATGCGCCATACTTTGGGTCTTGTAGGGAGCATAAATGATGGAATAATTGCCATAGGATTTCTACATCAGGCAAGCCAGTTTCCCAGTTGTTCTACAGTATATCCACGAAATATACAGAATCGATATGCATTTACATAGTTATAAAGGAATAAAAAAAAATACAGGTCAACAAGTGAAACCTTTCTCCACCAAATATTGTATAACCCACAATACCATATGTTGTGAGAAAATCATCCATTCCTTTACTTTTAAATGCGGAAATAGTATTTACCATTAGTACCTGTTATGGTAGAGCATTCCACACTCAAACTGGTCTAACTGTAAATAAAAATATTTGGAATTGAGAGTCCTCAGTGGTTGATGCCTTTTAATGGCTAACTGAAAAGATGGTAACAAATTGAAAGCTTTCGAGACTAATCAGGTCTAGTGTTGAGCATTCCGATACTGCAAATATCGGGTATCGGCCGATATTCGCTGTATCGGAATTCCGATACCGAGTACCAATATTTTTTCAATATCGGATACCGGAATCGGAAGTCCCCATAATGCAATGTGCCACTGTTGTGGCTGTGATTGGCTGCTGAAATGATGTCATCATGATGCGCGGTCTGTGCGCATCATGATGCGCGGTCTGTGCCGACTGCGGGGGGTCTGTACGGGCCTGCTGGGGGCCTGTGCCGGCTGTAGGGGGTCTGTATGGGCCTGCCGGGGGCCTGTGCCGGCTGTCGGGGGTCTGTACGGGCCTGTGTCGGCTGCCGGGGGTCTGTACGGGCCTGCTGGGGGCCTGTGCCGGCTGTCGGGGGACGGTACGGGCCTGCCAGGGGCCTGTGCGGGCCTGCCAGGGGTCATGTGTGTGTGCAGGCATCATCCGATGGGACTACAAGTCCCATCGGGCTATGCCTGCTACAATGACAGTGATTGACACATTAGCCAATGATGGGACAGTAGTATTCCCATCATCCGGCTAATGTGTTGAATGTACAGACCCCCGGCAGCCGGCACAGGCCCGTACAGACCCCCGACAGCCGTCACAGGCCCCCGGCAGGCCCGCACAGACCCCCGACAGCCGGTACAGGCCCCCAGCAGGCCCGTACAGACCCCCCCGACAGCCGGCACAGGCCCCCGGCAGGCCCGTACAGACCCCCGACAGCCGGCACAGGCCCCCGGCAGGCCCGTACAGACCCCCGGCAGCCGGCACAGGCCCCGGCAGGCCTGTACAGACCCCCGGCAGGCCCGCACAGACCCCGCCCACAGACACGCACAGTGTCCGCCCACGCACCGCCCACACTCTTCCCCCCTCCCAAAATGGATGTGCAAGGAAAGAAAGAGGTTTTTTTTAATTCCGATATTTCTGTCCCATTGACTTGAATGGGACTTCCGGTATCGGAATCGGCGATACCCGATACTTTTTGGGTATCGGTCCGATCCGATATTTCTCTATATCGGATGGTATCGCTCAACACTACTCAGGTCTCTTTATCAGGCAAAGACTAATGCAAAATCTGAAGAATCACATATTTATACACAACACAGCACAGAAATAATGCAATAGTTAAGACAAGTGAAGTGATGCAGAACTATCATTATGGGAGAGGGATAAACAGTTGTGGCCTTAATATTGGAACAGTTCATAGATAAGGAGTGTGAAAAGTCTGTATGTGGGGGAGACAGGGCAAAAGCTTAGAACAAGGATGAATTCTCATCATCACCCAATAAGAGAAAAAAGTATGAATCTACCTGTGGCAAAACATTTTTGTATCCCTGATCACAGCGCCATGGACATGAAATTATTTGTATTAAAAGGTAACTTCAAATTTCAGAGAGACAGAAGGATCTGGGAGTATAAATTCATGACAACCTTTGACACAGTCAGTGCAGGAATGAATGTGTTGCATGGATTTATGTATTTTTACATCAATTAAGGAATTTGCTCCTCAGACCTTGTTGGGGCATTACAACACATAACCAGACCACAATCAGAGGACAATAAAACTTTTACACTCCTTATCTATGAACTGTTCCAATATTTACAGCCTCAACTGTTTTCTCCCCGTCCCACATTGATAGTTCTGCTTCACGTTACTTGTTTTATCTAATTCATTATTCCAGTGTCCTCTTGTGCATAAATATGTGATTCTTCAGATTTTGTATTAGTCTATATGCCTGATGAAGAGACCTGAGCAGTCTCGAAAGCTTGCAATTTGTTACCAACTTTTCAGTTAGCCATTAAAAAGGTATCAACCACTGAGGACTCTCAATTTTGAATATTTTTCTATCTACTGGCTAATACGGTACAAGATATACATCTTTCCTGCATCTAACTGTAAAGAACACTTTCTTACAGTGGCTTGCAAAACTATTCACCCCTTGGCTTTTTGTAATCCAATTAGTTTGTGATGCATCAGCACTAAATAGTCTAAGATAGTGTAGTGAGAAATAGGCATAAATTAAATTTATGGGATCAAATAACTAAGAATTGGCATGTGCATAAACACCATTTAGCAAGAGGCAACACTAACCAAACAACACCATGAAGACCAAGGAGATCTCCAATCAATTCAGGGACAAAGTTGTTTGTTGAGAAGTACAAGTCAGGGTTGGGTTATAAAAAAAAAGAATCCCAATCTCTAATGATCCCCTGGAGCACCAACAAATCCATTATCATCGAATGGAAAAAACATAGTACCACAACAAACCGGCCAAGACATGGTCGCCCATCAAAACGCTCAGCCTGGGAGGGCATTAATCAAACAGGCAGCATAGAGACCAAAGAAAATCCTGAAAGATTTGCAGAGTTCCCAAGCCGAGACTGTAGTGTCTGTCTATACAATCTCAATAAGTCGCACACTCCATAGAGGTGGCCCTTATGGAAGAATGGGCAGAAAAGCCTTTACTTACACACAAAAATTGTAAGTCAAGTTTTGAATTTGCCAAAAGACATGTGGAAGACTCCCCAAATGTATGGAGGAAGATGCTGTGGTCGCATTATAGCAAAATTGAACTTTTTGGCCAACAAGGTAAGCACTTTGTCTGGCGCCAAACTAACAATGTTCATCACTCCAAGAAAATAATCCTCACAGTGAAACATGCTGGTGGCAGGATCATGCTGTGGGAATGCTTTTCAGAGCAGGAGCAGGGGAAATGGTCTGAGATGAGGGGGAAGATGGATGGTGGGAAATACCGGGGTATTCTTGAGAAAAACCTGTTTCAGGCTGTCAGTGATTTGAGACTGGGATGGAGGTTCACCTTCTAACAAGACAATGATCCAAAGCATACTGCTAAAGCAACATTCAAGTGGTTTAAGGGGAAACGTGTAAATGTTTCGGAGTGGCCTAGTCAAAGCCCAGACCTTAACCCAATTGAGAATCTGTGGTCCATCTTGAAGATTGCTGTTTACCAGAGGAAACCATCTAAGGATCTGGAGCAGTTTTGCCTTGTGGAATGAGCAAAAATCCCAGTGCCAAAATGTAGAAACTCAGACTTATCCAAAGCGAGTTGCAGCTGTAATTTCCACAAAAGGGGACTCTACAAAAATACTGACTTTAGTGGGGTGAACAGTTATGCAAGGTCAAATTTGCAGTTATTTTGTCCTATTTGTTGTTTGCTTCACAATAAAAAGAAAACCAAATTTCAACAGTTGTAGGCATATTCTTTACATGAACTGATGCAAATCCTAAAAAAAAACCTGAATTTCCAGGTTGTGAAGTAGCAAAACAAAAAATGCCAAGGGGGCGAATACTTTCACAAGCCACAGTAGCTGATGGATTCGCCTATTCTTCACACATAAGAATGTCCCCAGGTGTTTAAGCAAGAACTATGCTAATACAATTAAAGTTATAGAGATGACAAAAAAATACCTGTCTTTTTCCATAAATTTCTTGAAATCTCGCTGTGGTGGTTTTGGTAGGAGTCCCAAACAAGAACAAAGAGAGTCTTCCTCAGAACCAAAGCCATTGTAAGGGGGAGTCTTCTTCTCAATCTTTACATGTTGAGAAACTTTGTATTGAACAGGTGTAAAATCCTCTAAAAGCCAAAAAAATAAATAAATGAACTATCGGATATTAGGACGCTATCTTGTGGGAAGTAATGTATGTAGCGTCATTACACGACTACCAGATTTCGAAGAAACAGGCCTTATTTTCTAACGTGTTAAAGTAAAATTGGTTATAAAGCACCAAGCCAATTTTGAACATTTGGAGATATAAAGCATGAAGTGTTAATGTCTTTGAAAAACAAATCTCTTCCAATTGCCAGATAATGTCTGTAGTCTATGATTTACAGCCACTGTGCCATTCTCTAATCCAAGCTGCAGGGTATGAGAGATGAGTGTATAAGACTATATTCATGGAAATTAGTTTCCGGAATTTAAGACGCCACAACAGGGGATGAAAAATATCTACATGTGTAAAAAATGGTAGATAGGAATAAGTGGTGATATGATGCCCCCTAGTGGAGTGTTATGTTCTACAATCTGGATCACAGTGCTTTCTTGTAATCTAATGCTATATTCGGACGCACATATTCACGGTTCGCGACCTGCCGAAGTGCACGGAAGGCCACACATGATCCAATTATTACCTTTGCAATATTGCACATGAGCAATTTTTCACATTGATCTCAGGTGTAAAAAAATTGTTGACTGCATTGGTCTGGCGTATTTTACACACCAGAATAGTGTATGTAATGGCAGGTAGAACCTTCACCCGTTCTTCAAGCAGAGGAGTGCATGGAGCAGCATACAGAGTGAGATACATCTCCAATTTGCAGATATGAATGGCTAAAGTGTTACGGTCATCTTGACACAGCCTAAATCTTCAAATTTTCCAGTGAAACCATTTAAACGGACTTGGTTTCCAGGTTTTTGAGAGCAGCATAATGCAGAGACAGAGACCCAGATTCTAGCAATGTGTTACTTACTAGGCTGCTGTTATAGTGTTCATAAAACTACCTGCTGCCTTGTAATCATCCATATTCATGAGCTCTATATAATGCCTCCCCCACCACTGATTGGCAATTTTCTAGGTATACTGTGCCTAGGCAGAAAACTGAGAAATCAATGGTGTGAGCGGGTAGGGTTAATCAGAGCGCAGCAGCGTATAAAACAGTGATTTCATCAAAACTGTAGCAAGTAGCCCAGTAAGTGACACATCGCTAGAATCAGTGTTTCTGCTCCTACATCATGTTGCTGTTAAATGGAGTATCAAACTAATGCCAGGTTCAGTATTTGCAAGCTAAAATGAGGAGTGAAACTATCAGAAGAAAAGTATAATAGAAACACGTCATCACTTCTGTATTTATCACCCACTCCTGGTTTTGGCATACAAACACTGATATAAAATACTGACCAAATACTAAACGCTTGAACGTGGCCTAACAAATAAAGTTGCACTCTGTAATGCTACAACATGAAAACATGAAATATATGAAATTGGAATTGCATTACTGCTCTATAAAATAGAAAAAAACAAAAGATACTTAGCGCATAACTTGGCCAATTCAAGTATGTCCAGCAGCCAACGAAAAGGAAAAGGCAATCACTTTTGCTGGGGACCTAACCTAATGTGATTCTTCTCATGGGCTGATAGCCTGCATTTATATAGGTAGGTAGTATGCTGCTGTTGTTAAAACCGCCACGGGCTTATGGATGGGGTGCTCAGTCAGAGAGCCTATGCATACAAATATCAAAGACTGGTCGTCACCAAACAGAGAGCAGGTGTGAACAGGTGCATACTAAGAATAGCTATGTTCATACATAACTAACAGATAAAGTTGCACTCTGCAACGCTACAGCGTGCAACCATGAAATATATGAAATTGGAATTGCTTTACTGCTTTTCCCATTTTCTATAGCTGTAATGCATTTCCAATTTCATATATTTCATATTTGCATGCAATAGCATTACAGAGTGCAACTTTCTTTGTCAGTTATATATGGAGGTGGCTACTCTTAGTAAAAATGCTTCCCACTTGGAAGCGATCTGAGGTATCACAGGAACCGTTTCTATTTAAAGTCCAGCTGGTTTAGTACATAAACCACATCACAGGAATAAAAAATACAGCCTTTGTCCGGCTCAAAGTGAAACAAAGTAACAAGTCCATACATTAGTGCTGGTTAGCCCGTCTGGCTTAGGGTCCTGTTACATTTAGCGATGCACCAGCGATCCCGACAACGATACGATCTGGTCAGGATCGCTGGTGCATCGCTAAATGGTCGCTAGTGAGCTGCCAAACAGGCAGATCTCACCAGTGACGCAGCAGCGATAAGCGATCCGTCAGCGGTCGCTCTTTCCTGTCACACCGCAGCGATGATGACGACTTCCGCCTGAGTCCATGCATCGCTAGTCAGCGCCAGCGGGACGCCAACGAGGAACAAATGGCCCAGGACATTCGAGCACGATCAGCGACATCCAGCGGGGGGGCCGGTCGCAGGTACGTGTCACACAAAGCAAGAGCGCTATCGATATTGCTGTTGCGTCACAAAATCGGTGGCACTTTAGCGATATCGTTAGCGATCTGGCTATGTGAGAAGGGGGCTTTAGAGTCCAGCTTCATAGTCCTTTAGCAAAGGCACGCAATCCAGGAGATCTACACACCTCCATACACAGAACCATGTGTGAGACAAACAGGTCTCATTTTACAAAGTGAACTACACCCAAGAGTGGAGATATGGTGAACAGCCATCTCTCCCAACTATTCAGCTTCTCACAACCAAGCTGTCATGGCCGATTAACTCCTTCTAGTCCGATATGTACTAAAGCATTACTCCAGGTTTATTTCCCGTCCGCTAGGTATCCTACAGCCTCCTTATAACCTGTTCACACCTGGTCTCTGTTTGGAAATGACGGTCAGTTTTTAATAATTAGATTTAGTATCAAAAACCTGGTGACAGATTCCCTTTAACAATCAAACAAAGTTATATTCACAATAAACTTAAATGGTATTAAACCATGAATTTTAATAAAGTTAAAAAAACAGATATACAAGCCAAAAGTATGCCAAACAAATACTCTTTAGGCCTGATTCACAAGTCCCGTGTTTAAACACATACATGAAAAAATGGTACCAGTATCATCAGTGTTTTGGATTAGCGTTTACCATCAATGTGTCATCAGTGTATGGACCGTGTCTCCATTTTTACCATCAGTGTGTCATCTATGTGTTCATTTATAACATTAGTGAGTCATTCGTGTGTCCATTTTACGATTAGTGTGTCATCACTGTTTTTCAAAAATGGGTAAATAGATATATACAGTGGCTTGCAAAATAATTGACCCCCACTCCCTACCCCTGCCTCGGATTTTTACCTTACAAACTGTGTTTAAATATTACAGTATTTTAATCTGATATTTGTGTGTGATGCATCAGCACTAACTAGTCTAAGTTGGTGAAGTGAGAAAAATATAGGCAAAAATTAAATTTATGAGATAAAATAAATAAAAATTGGAATGTGCATATGTATTCACCCCCTTTGTTATGAAGCCCTTAAACATTTCTGGTGCAAGAAATTGCCTTCATAAGTCTCATGCTTAGTGAAATCAAGTCCACGTGTGTGCAATCTAAGTGTCACGGGGTCTGTCAGTATTTACACATGTTTTCTGAAAAGCCACAGAGGCTGCATCCTCACTGCATCCAAGTTGTACCACTAACAAACACCATAAAGACCAAGGAAATCTCCAAACAAGTCAGGGACAAAGTTGTTGAGAAGTAGAAGTCAGGGTTGGGTTATAAAAAATAACCCAATCTCTGATGATCCCCTGAAGCAACTACAAATCCATTATCATCAAATGGAATTGAACATGGTACCACAACAAACATGCCAAGAGGGAGCCGCCCACCAAAACTCTCAGCCCAGGCAAGAAGGGCATTAATCAGAGAGGCAGCAGAGACCAAAAAGTAACCCTGAAGAAGCTGCAGAGTTCCCAAGCAGAGACTGGAGTATCTGTCCATATAACCACTATAAGCCGTACACTCCATAGAGGTGGCCTTTATAGAAGATTGGGCAGAAAAAAGCCTTTACTTTCGCACAAAAATTGTAATACTCAATTTGACTTTGCCAAAATATAGGAAGGTGCTATGGTCAGATGAAACCCAAATTGAACTTTTTGGCCACTAAAGTAAGCGCTCTGTCTGGTGCCAAACCAACACAGTTCATCACCCCAAGAACACCATGCCCACAATGAAACATGGTGTTGGCAGCATCACGCTATGAGGATGCTTTTTGGCAGCAGAAAAACAGAAAATGGTTTGGGTTGAGGGGAAGATGGATGGTGCGAAATACAGTGATATTCATGAACAAAACCTGCTTCAGTCGGTCAGTGATTTGAGACTGGGATGGAGGTTCCATTCCAAAAAACAATGAACCAAAGCATACTGCTAAAGCAACACTCAAGTTGTTTAAGGGGAATTGTGGAAATGTTTTGGAGTGGCCTAGTTAAAGCCAAGACCTTAATCCAATTGAGAATCTGTGGTCAGACTTGAAGATTGCTGTTCAAGGCAAAACTGCTCTAAATCCTTCAATTTAAAATGTTTGATCTGGTGAAGAATGGGCAAAAATCCAACTGGTCAGATGTGGAAAGCTCATAGAGACTTATCCAATGCAATTTGCAGGTGTAATTGCTAAAAAACGAGGCTCTACAAAGTACTGACTTTTAGGGGATGAATAGTTCTGCACAGTGAAGTTTTGAGTTACTTTGCCCTATTTGTGATTTGCTTCAAATAAAAAGACCAAATATTCATAGCTCTAGGCATGTTCTGTACATGAACTGATGCAAACCACCAAAAAAACTGAAATTCCAGGTTGTGGGGTAGCAAAACATGAAAAATGCCAAGGGGGGTGAATACTTTCACAAGCCACTGTTAATTACATATCCTATACTTTGCAATGTTAAATACGGACAGTACATGGATGCTAATTGTGTGCAGTACGTGTTTTTCACCGACCCAAACTTGATGTGAATGAAGCCCAAAACAAATGATTATTATTATAATTTTAGAATTCTGTAATTGTTATTATAGTGAGAAATTATCTTTAAAACAGAATGAATCATAATAACTAAGCACATTACCTAAAATAAAATCACTTTCTATTTATTAGCAAAGGGATTTACAAGGACAAGGAAAACAAAATCATAGAATTGACCCGAGCAGAGCAGTAATTTGGTTGTACCAGATTAAACTTACCCTTCACAAATATAATTGATTTAGGTTGTTTTGATGTGTATATAATCAATATTAATGCAATAAAAGCTCAGCCTCTGGTACAGAAAGCGTGGAATCAATAAGAGATCAGTTTTCTAAAGGTTCCATTACATAAAATGCTAATTTTGGAGCAGATTGAAATTCTGTCCATTGTCTTACATACAAAACACATTTTTAGTGAATGAGCAGAAAACATATTTTTCAGAATGATTCCACTCAGAAAATGGTTCGAAAAAGCACTAAAAGGTCAAAAGAATGAACATATTCATCTCATGTAAAAACGACTTGCTGTTCACATGTTCAGGCTTTTGAGTGTCTTTTACACACTTCAGGTCTCTGAAGACATCATGCGGATGTTGAGCCTTTTACCAGCAGCATTGCTTCAAAAGCCAATAGCGATTTCGTCATTGTTGAATGGAGTTAAAAAAATAAAACGGCAATACAAAAAAACAATGGAAAAAATTTGAAAAAACCCATCAGCAACCAAAGACGTTAAAAAAAGCACTCAGGAATAGTGTTGAGAGATACCTCCCGATATCGGGAAATATCGGATCGGATTGGATCGGACCGATACCCCAAAAATATCGGATATCGCCGATTCCGATACCGGAAACCAATGCAAGTCAATGGGACAGAAATATCGGAATGAAAATAAACCCTTGCTTTCCTTGTAACTTAATTCTACATGAAGGAAAACAACTAAGAATAATGTAGAATGTATTGGGGGAGGTGGAGGAGACATTAAAGGCATAGAGGTTTAGCCCAATCAAATGGAATAGCAGGAATTAATTTTTTTTTTAAGACGTTCGGAGTTACAAAGATATTGACTATGTTAAACGGGTTGTCCGGGCTTTTCACATAATCTCAGTGCATATCTGGGCTGCAGAATGCTGACAATAAGTAATTTACCTTCTGTGGCTAGTCTGCATGGTTTCCAAGATATCATCTCTTGCTTCTAAGATAAACGTCCGGGGGGGGTGTTCTGGCATTGAAATGAGAACTGGTCATTTCCTCCTCCCTCACTAGTTTCACTTTCCATAGATCACTGTTCAGCCTGTGTCTGGGGGAGGAGCAGCTGGGTGGTCTGCTCGCAGCCAATCACAGCCATGCCATTAGTTAACATGCCTAACATGCATAACAGGATGTGCCCACACGTCTTAGGATTCCTCATTGGCTGAATAAAATCAAACTGGCTCATTGCATTATGGGAACTTCCGATTCCAGTATTCGATATTCTAAAAGTATCGGAACTCAGTATCGGAACTCCGATACAGCGAATATCGGCCGATACCCGATATTGCAGTATCGGAATGCTCAACACTACTCAGGAAATAACTACTAAAAAGATGCTAAAATGACGATTAAAATGAACCTGACAGCTGATACATGCTGCCCGATCCACGGGCAGAATGTGTCAGGCCCTGGTTCTGTGATCTCAGCAGGGTATGTTTTTCCTAAACAAGCCCTTTAACACCTTTTCCCCATCAGCCTGTTTTCACCTTCCTAACCAGGCCAAATTTTTCAATCCTGACCAGTGTCACTTTATGAGGTTCTCTTGAATGCTTCAACATATCCCATTGATTTTGAGCTGTTGTTTTTTTGTGACAAATTTTACTTCATGAATTCATGATAGTAGTAAATTTATGTTCATATGATATGCATATTTTATGAAAATATGGAACATTTTGCAAAACTTATGAAAAATTCATAATTTTTGAACTATAAATTTTTATGTCCTAAAAAAGTCATACCACACAAAAAAATAGCAACAATTATCACATGTCTACTTTAGATTAGCATCATTTTTGACAGATACATTTTCTTTTTATTAGGAAGTTTGAAGGGTTAAAAAATTATCAGTAATTTTTCATTTTCCAATGAAATTTACAAATCCTATTTTTTTTAGGGACCACTTCATTTTTAAAGTGACTTTGAGGGAACTATAAGCCAGAAAACCCCCAAAACAAGATGCCATTGAAAAAAGCACTCTGAGGAAGTTTGTTAACACTTCAGGTGTTTCTTAAGATTAATAGCTAAGTGGAGAAAAATAATGGACAATTAGGAGTTTTTCATGAAAATGTTCTTTTAGCTCCAAATTTTTCACTTTTACAAGGGTAAGAGGAGAAAATGGACCACTCAATTTATTGTGTAATTTCTCCTCATTATCCCAAATGTTGAGAACAACTACGGTTTGGGTACATAGCAGGGCTCAGAAGGGAAGAATGACCATTTAACTTTTGGAGTGCAGATTTGGCAGGAATAGACGGCTCGTCCATGCAGCATTTGAAGAGCCACTGAGGTGACAAAACAGCAGAAACCCCCCACAAGTGACTTGAAAAGGGAAGTGAGCCAGGTTGAACATATATATTTATTTCCATGCAAAGAGAAAAGGTCGCACTCATCGAGATGGAAGTTTCACTGATTTATTGACATATCATAAACATGTCAAGTCGGGGGAGTGACATAAGGAGTGCAAGAAAGGCTATGTCAGCTTTTCTTGCACTCCTTATGTCACTCCCCCGACTTGACATGTTTATGATATGTCAATAAATCAGTGAAACTTCCATCTCGATGAGTGCGACCTTTTCTCTTTGCATGGATTCCCAGGATTGACTGTTTCCAGGTCTGGCACCCGAGATTCCCAGCTGCTGGGCTTCTGTATGCCGCACATCATTTGAAGTCATACGGTAACAGCGGTGCCGTCCGCTTTTTATCTTGAGTTTTGTGATTTAATATATATTTATTTGCATCATATCAGTGCAGGCACCCGGCTGTGACATCATATTCAACGCATCTGCGCTCGCACCCAGCCTGCACATGTGCAAAAGGAGGGCTGGGGCATGTCTACATGGGAGCACGCCACGCTGGATTCAAATATCCAATGGAGGCAGTTCTCAGTCTCTCTTTTCTGCCTGCTCTTTCCTGTTCACCTGAGCTGCCCCTGTCCCCCCTCTACAGCCCCATGTGTCCTCTTTTTTCCTACCTCTGTCCCTCAGGCCACCATCACCGCAGCCCTCAGTGTCCTCCCCACCTGATATCTCTCACTACCTCCCTGCCTTCCGCTTCTCTGTGTGCAGCAGCTCGCTGCCTCCTCTGTCTCATGCTCTTCGCCTGCCCCCTGTTGCTTACCTGGTGCGCGCTGTCCTTTTAGCCCCAGATTTTTAATTTTCAGAAGCTATGGACCATATAATTTGTTAGGCAATTTATCCCGAGTTTGCCAATATCCTACATGTGGTTTTCAGGCACAGTACAAAGCTCAGAAGGTAAGCAGCGCCATATTGAAATGCAGATTTTGCTGGAATTGTTTAGGAGTGCATGACACATTGGAAGAGCCCCTGAGGTGCAAGAACAGCGAACACCCCCCATAAGTGACCCCGTTTTGCAAACTGCACCCTTCAGTAAATACATCTAGTGATGCAGTGAGGATATTGAGACAACTTGTGTGTCACAGCAGGGCATGTGAGGGAAGGAGTGCTATTTGACTTTTGCAGCACAGATTTTCCTACAATAGTTTGAGGACTCTATTTGCAGAAAGCTTAAGCACAAGAACAACAAAGAACCCCTCAAGTGACCACTTATTGGAATTTACAACTCTAAGGGAAGTAATCCACTGGTGTAGTGACGATTTTGACTCTTTGGCCGGGGTCACACTGGCGAGGAATACGGGAGAGTGAGAGGCGCAAAAAGCACGCATTACACACAGACAAATGATTTTCTATGGGGTCCCTCGCACCAGCCGTATATTTCTCCTCAGTATCCTACGCTCCGTGCCACTCGCAGCATGCTGCAATTGTCAGCGTACTACGTCCGTAGTACGCCAATGCAAGTCTATGGGTGCACAAAAAATACGGATTACACACGGACCACACGTGTGACTTGTGAGAAATACGCACCAGGTGTCTTTTAGAAAAGCCGGCAATTCAGTGCGCTATACAGTAAACTCACACTGACAGGTTTAATAAAGAAATGAAAGAATAGATATAGACACATAGAATGCATATATATATATATATGCATTCTATGTGTCTACATCTATTCTTTCATTTCTTTATTAAAACTGTCATAGGGCTCCATTATATGTCCATTTTGCAAGCCTGCGAGAAAATCTCACCATACGGATGCCGTACGGATTACATACGGATGCTGACATGCGCAAAATACGCGACCACACCTTGATTACGGATGACATACGGAAAACTGTTTAGGGGTCTGTCATCCGTATTACGCATGTAAAATACTGACCGTATTTTGCACAGGTTAGTGTGACTCCAGCCTTTGGGTGATTTCCAGTACCAAACACACAGTGGAAGTTGCAGAGTGAAAATATAAATATGCCATTGTAATACCCAGTACATTATGCCCAGTTCGTACTTCTGGAGAAATGAACCCATACATGAAGAGGACTCTCCTCACTATAGTAATGACAAACATGTGGACACTGTGATTTAGGCCAGGGTCACACTTGCAAGAAACTCGCACGAGTCTCGCGTCTCAATACTCATCACTGCCGCCAGCACTCGGGACCAGAGTGTGCGGCTGCATGTATTTCTATGCAGCTGAGTACTCCAGTCCGAGTGCCGGCGGCAGTGCCGGGTATAGATACGTGAGACACGTACGAGTTTCTCACAAGTATGACCCCCCGGCCTTAGGCACATTGTGGGGCTCAGAAGGGAGGGGGGCATTTGAATTTGGAAGTGCAGAGATCACTGGATTTCTTTTGGTGGGAGCCATATCGTTTTTCCAGAGCCTTTGTGCTACCAGCAATAGGGACACCCATTTCCAACAGATGATGGACATGAGTGGGAACTTGTTTTTGTGGATTGACTTGAAGATTTTATTGGAGGCATTTTGGGGTACAGAACATTTTGGATTAGTTCACATTTATCGGGGTTTCCATCTAAATCTTTGAAATATGTGATTCAGATGAGACCCCTAACGGATCCATTCACTAATAAGGGAAGCGGAGTTACTCCAGACTTCATTTGGCCTCTGTTCAGTAGTGTGGACTCCTAAAAAGAGGAACATCGTCACATCATAGGCCAGACAGAGTCCAAAATAACTCCATCTGCCTCATTATAGGGAATGTTTCCTTTGGGATTTTGTGTGACTATCGTATTTTATAGATTTACATAGAAATCCCGGTGTAAGCGCTCAGTGTAGAGCGCAGGATAAATGTGAACTGAGCCTCACTGCGATCTTTGAATTGGTTTTAGTTCTTTCTTTTTTCACACTGTTCACCTTGCGGTATAAGTGATAAGATGGCTTTATTCCTCAAGTCAGTAAGATTACAGCAATAACACATTCATATTTTTTTTAGGTTTTGTCACTATCACACACTAAAAATACCCTTTTTAGCAAAAAAAAAAACCTTTTTCTTGTATCAGCATATTTTGAGAGCTACAATTTTTCTATTTTCCTGCTGACAGAGTCATGTGAGGGCTTGATTTTTGCAGGACGAGTTGGGGTTTTTATTGGTACTATTTTTTTGGCACATTACTTTTTTGATCACTTTCAATTCCAATTTTTGGGAGGCAGAATTAGCAAAAACATAAATTTAGGAATTGTTTTTTTTTATGCTGTTTACCGTGTGGTAAAGGTAATAAAAAGGCTTTATTCTTCGGGTCAGTATGATTACAGTGATACCCCATTATATTGTTTATGTCTTGCTGCTTTTACGCAATAAAAACAATGTTGTAGAAAACAAATTGTTTTTGCATTGATATATTCTGAGAGCTATAGCTGTTTTATTTTTCCACTGACAGAGCTGCATGAGTTCTTGTTTTTTGCAGGATAAGATGACATTTTCAGGGATAACAGTCATACTTATATAGGACTTTTGGATCGCATGTTATTCCACATTGTATGATGAAAAAACTTTGGTTTTGCGAAGTTTTTTATTTTTATTTTATACGTTATTAAAGAAAGGGGTTAAATAATGTGACAGTTTTATAGATCAGGTTGTTCCAAACGCAATGATACCAAATATGTGGGTGGGGGTTTCATTTCAATTTTGCTTTTACATAAATAAATATTTTGACTTTTTTTATTTTGTATTTTTTTTATAAAAAAAATAGCTATTTTGTAATTTATTACTTAGTCCTCTTATAGCACTTTAACTTTTAATTCTCTTATCATTGCAGTAACCCATTGCAATACTCATTCACTGTAATGCATTATAGCTGTCAGTGTTACACTGACCAAACGCCTTTTAGACCTTACTGCTGGCATGGTCTAACAGGCCACCATAGCTGGCATACCCAGAGGTAATTATTTGACCTCCAATTGCCATGACTACCATCAGCAGCCCACGATTACATTGTGGGGGAGCGCCGATCGGGTGGGAGAAGGAGCCTTCTCCCAGGCTTCTAAGTACTGCGGTTGCTGTTGATTGTAGCATTTAGGGAGTTAAGAGCCAAAAGCAATGCGGGCACCGGCCCTGGCTATGACAGCCAGAGCTTGGCTATCACATAAGCTGAGCTCCTAGCAGCGATCATACGGGCATAGCTTATGTGACCACATGATTGCTATGATGTAACTGTATATCAATCCGCGGGAACCCCTTCCCGATCATGAAGTACAGTTATGTTAATTGTCCGAAAGGGGTTAAATCTTTTACATTTGATCCCCTATTAAAAAAATTATTGCAGTTTAGTGCTTGAAACAAGTTTTAGAGTATCTTGATTATTATATTCTGAAATAAAGGAGTGTAAAATATTATGAATTGTATACATAATCCTCAATTACATAGAGCCTTCATATGCACAGCTGACTTTTTATCTGCTGGATTTCTAGAAAATAATACAGTAATTTATATAGACAGTACAGTATGCCATCTAGATTATATTCTGTATTATTCTTACCAATCCCATATTTTGTTTTGTAATAGTTCTTGGTAAATTCATCACAGTAACATAAGATTATCTTTCTTCCCCAAGCATTGATTGCAGTACCAATCGTCAGATCATTGTCGCTGTAAAATTCTTGATGCACGGATCCTGTCTGTTATACAACATGTGATAAAATGCATAGTTATATAAATATATAGGTGAAAAAAAGACACAGATCCATCAAGTTCAACCCTTCTCCACCAGTTATACAATATCTATACCTAGATTATTTATATCCTACAATGCCATTTAGGCCGGGGTCACACTAACCGATGCAAAATACGGTCAGTATTTTACATGCGTAATATGGATGAATGGCCCCTAAACAGTGTTCCGTATGTCATCCGTAATCAAGGTGTGGTCGCGTATTTTGCGCATGTCAGCATCCGTATGTAATCTGTATGGCATCCGTATGGTGAGATTTTCTCGCAAGCTTGCAAAATGGACATATAATGGAGCCCTATGACAGGGTTTCTAAACAGAAAACAAAGAATAGATATAGACACATAGAATGCATATATATATATATATATATATATGTATTCTATGTGTCTATATCTATTCTTTCGTTTCTTTATTAAATCTGTCAGTGTGAGTTTACTGTATAGCGCACTGAATTGCCGCCTTTGCTAAAAGACACCGGGTGCGTATTTTTCGCAAGTCACATATGTGGTCCGTGTGTAATCCGTATTTTTTGTGCACCCATAGACTTGCATTGGCGTATTACGGTCGTAGTACGCTGTCAATCACAGCATGCTGCGATTGGCACGGACCGTAGAATACGGATGAGAAATATACGGCTGGTGCGAGGGACCCCATAGAGAATCATTGGTCCGCGTCTAATGCGTGCTTTTAGCGCCTCTCACTCGGCCGTATTCCTCGCCAGTGTGACCCCGGCCTTACTGTGAGAAAAGCATCTGGCCCTTTTATAAACGTTGTTATAGTATCTATCATTACTACCTCTTGTGGTTGGGCATTCCACAGTCTGACCGCTCTAACTGTAAAGAACCCTTTCCTATTTAGCTGCCAGAATCACCTTTCTTCTACCGGTAATGAGTGTCCCCTGGTCCTCAGTATGGTCATTGGAAGGAATAAGTCATGTGCCAGTCCTTTGTACTGACCACACATATATTTATACATATAAAGGGGATCTCCTTGGACGTCTTTCTTCTAAGCTAAGCAAGCCCAACTTCTCCAACCTTTCCGAAAAGAGATGCCTAAGCCCTCCATCCCTTGCAAAAATCTAGTTGCCTGCCTTTGAACTGACTCTAGCAAGCAAATATCCTTTTTAATATGTGGAAAACAAAACTGCATTTGTAGATGTGGTGTCACAAGAGATTTATAGAGGGGTAACAATACATTTGAATCATGGCATTTTCCCTCTCTTTTTATACACCTTAATATCTTGCTTGCCTCTGTAATTCCTAGTATGTTACTATTTAATGTGCCTGCTAGAGTTGAGCGATACCGTCCGATACTTCAAAGTATCGGATCGGAATGGATCGGCCGATCTTAAAAAAAAGTATCGGTATCGCCGATTCCGATACCGGAAGTCCCATTCAAGTCTATGGGACTTCCGGTATCGGAATAAGAAAAATCCTGTTTTTCCCTTGTACAGCCTCTCTGGGGTCTGTACGGGCCTTTCGGGGGGCTGTGCCGGCCTGCCAGGGGGTCTGTGCAGGCTCCGGTGGTCTGTGCCGGCCTGCCGGGGGGCTGTGCAGGCTCCGGTGGGCTGTGCCGGCCTGCCGGGGGGCTGTGCCGGCCTGCCGGGGGGCTGTGCCGGCCTGCCAGGGGGCTGTGCAGGCTCCGGGGGGCTGTGCCGGCCTGCCGGGGGGCTGTGCCGGCTTGCCGGGGGGCTGTGCAGGCTTCGGGGGTCTGTGCAGGATCGTCCGATGGGACTACAAGTCCCATCGGGCGATGCCTGCTACCATGACAGTGATTGACACATTAGCCAATGATGGGACAGTAGTAGTCCCATCATCATGCTACATACATACTACATACATACTACATACATGCTACATTCATACTACATATATACTACATGCAACATACATACTACATATATACTACATGCATGCAACATGCATACTACATATATACTACATGCAACATACATACTACATATATACTACATGCAACATACATACTACATATATACTACATGCATGCAACATGCATACTACATATATACTACATGCTACATACATACTACATATATACTACATACATACTGCATGCTACATACATACTACATACTACATGCTACATACATACCACATACATACTACATACATACTACATGCTACATATATACTACATATACACTCACTGGCCACTTTATTAGGTACACCTGTCCAACTGTGTGTTAAGACTTAATTTCTAATCAGCCAATCACATGGCGGCAACTCAGTGCATTTAGGCATGTAGACATGGTCAAGACAATCTCCTGCAGTTCAAACCGAGCATCAGTATGGGGAAGAAAGGTGATTTGAGTGCCTTTGAACTTGGCATGATTGTTGGTGCCAGAAGGGCTGGTCTGAGAATTTCAGAAACTGCTGATCTACTGGGATTTTCACGCACAACCATCTCTAGGGTTTACAGAGAATGGTCCGAAAAAGAAAAAAAATCCAGTGAGCGGCAGTTCTGTGGCCGGAAATGCCATGTTGATGCCAGAGGTCAGAGGAGAATGGGCAGACTGGTTCGAGCTGATAGAAAGGCAACAGTGACTCAAATTGCCACCCGTTACAACCAAGGTAGGCAGAAGAGCATCTCTGAACGCACAGTGCGTCGAACTTTGAGGCAGATGGGCTACAGCAGCAGAAGACCACACTGGGTACCACTCCTCTCAGCTAAGAACAGGAAACTGAGGCTACAATTTGCACAAGCTCATCGAAATTGGACAGTAGAAGATTGGAAAAACGTTGCCTGGTCTGATGAGTCTCGATTTCTGCTGCGAAATTCGGATGGTAGGGTCAGAATTTGGCGTAAACAACATGAAAGCATGGATCCATCCTGCCTTGTATCAACGGTTCAGGCTGGTGGTGGTGGTGTCATGGTGTGGGGAATTTTTTCTGGGCACTCTTTGGGCCCCTTGGTACCAATTGAGCATCGTTGCAACGCCACAGCCTACCTGAGTATTGTTGCTGACCATGTCCATCCCTTTATGACCACAATGTACCCAACATCTGATGGCTACTTTCAGCAGGATAATGCGCCATGTCATAAAGCTCGAATCATCTCAGATTGGTTTCTTGAACATGACAATGAGTTTACTGTACTCAAATGGCCTCCTCAGTCACCAGATCTCAATCCAATAGAGCATCTTTGGGATGTGGTGGAACGGGAGATTCGCATCAGGGATGTGCAGCCGACAAATCTGCGCCAACTGTGTGATGCCATCATGTCAATATGGTCCAAAATCTCTGAGGAATGCTTCTAGCACCTTGTTGAATCTCTGCCACGAAGAATTGAGGCAGTTCTGAAGGCAAAAGGGGGTCCAACCCCTTACTAGCATGGTGTACCTAATAAAGTGGCCAGTGAGTGTATACTACATGCAACATACATACTACATATATACTACATGCAACATACATACTACATATATACTACATGCATGCAACATGCATACTACATATATACTACATGCTACATACATACTACATATATACTACATACATACTGCATGCTACATACATACTACATGCTACATACATACCACATACATACTACATACATACTACATGCTACATATATACTACATATATGCTACATACATACTACATACATACTACATACATACTACATACATACTACATATATACTACATACTACATACATGCTACATGCATGCTACATACATACTACATGCTACATACATACCACATACATACTACATACATACTACATGCTACATACATACTACATATATACTACATGCATGCTACATACATACTGCATGCTACATGCATGCTACATATATACTACATGCATGCTACATACATACTACATGCTACATACATACTACATATATACTACATACATACTACATGCTACATACATACCACATATATACTACATACATACTACATACAATACATTCATACAATACATACATAGACATACAGTACATATAACATAGAGTAACATACTTACCAATACTTGTCACATTGTTCCCCGAAGCCATTGTCTTTTACGGAATAAATATTAACATAACAAACCACAAAAATACTCACCCACGATCCGAAGCAGTCCACGAGTGTGTCCCACGACGATCTTGGGTAGAGAACTGCAGCATCAGCTGTTGCTGCCGTTCTCTACGGGCTGCAGGAATCCAATGACGGAAGGTAGGTATCCTTCCGCACTGTATTCCTCCGCCACTTAAAAAAAAAAAATCCCTAGTCTCACTTTATGCCATTGCTGTGTGGGAATTTCCCACACAGCAATGGCATAAAGTGAGACTAGGGACTTTTTTTTTTTTAAGTGGCGGAGGAATACAGTGCGGAAGGATACCTACCTTCCGTCATTGGATTCCTGCAGCCCGTAGAGAACGGCAGCAACAGCTGATGCTGCAGTTCTCTACCCAAGATCGTCGTGGGACACACTCGTGGACTGCTTCGGATCGTGGGTGAGTATTTTTGTGGTTTGTTATGTTAATATTTATTCCGTAAAAGACAATGGCTTCGGGGAACAATGTGACAAGTATTGGTAAGTATGTTACTCTATGTTATATGTACTGTATGTCTATGTATGTATTGTATGAATGTATTGTATGTAGTATGTATGTAGTATATATGTGGTATGTATGTAGCATGTAGTATGTATGTAGTATATATGTAGTATGTATGTAGCATGTAGTATGTATGTAGCATGCATGTAGTATATATGTAGCATGCATGTAGCATGCAGTATGTATGTAGCATGCATGTAGGATATATGTAGTATGTATGTAGCATGTAGTATGTATGTAGTATGTATGTGGTATGTATGTAGCATGTAGTATGTATGTAGCATGCATGTAGTATGTATGTAGTATGTATGTAGTATATATGTAGTATGTATGTAGCATGTAGTATGTATGTAGCATGCATGTAGTATATATGTAGTATGTATGTAGCATGTAGTATGTATGTAGCATGCATGTAGTATATATGTAGTATGTATGTAGCATGTAGTATGTATGTAGCATGCATGTAGTATATATGTAGTATGTATGTAGCATGTAGTATGTATGTAGCATGCATGTAGTATATATGTAGTATGTAGTATGTATGTAGCATGCATGTAGTATATATGTAGTATGTATGTAGCATGTAGTATGTATGTAGCATGCATGTAGTATGTATGTAGTATGTATGTAGTATGTATGTGGTATGCATGTAGCATGTAGTATGTATGTAGCATGCATGTAGTATGTATGTAGTATGTATGCATGTAGTATGTATGTAGTATATATGTAGCATGTAGTATGTATGTAGCATGCATGTAGTATATATGTGTTATGTATGTAGTATGTATGTAGTATGTATGTAGTATGTATGTGGTATGTATGTAGTATGTATGTAGTATGTATGTGGTATGTATGTAGTATGTATGTAGCATGTAGTATGTATGTAGCATGCATGTAGTATGTATGTAGTATTTTTTTTTTTTTTTTAACATTTAACACATTAGCCGGATGATGGGACTACTACTGTCCCATCATTGGCTAATGTGTCAATCACTGTCATGGTAGCAGGCATCGCCAGATGGGACTTGTAGTCCCATCGGACGATGCTTGCACAGACCCCCGGACATCAGCACAGCCCCCCGGCAGGCCGGCACAGCCCCCCGGCAGGCCGGTACAGACCCCCACAGGGTGCACAGACCACCGGCAGGCCGGCACAGCCCCCCGGCAGGCCGGTACAGACCCCCACAGGGTGCACAGACCACCGGCAGGCCGGCACAGCCCCCCGGCAGGCCGGTACAGACCCCGGGCAGTCCACACAGCCCCCCGGCAGAGACCCCCGGAAGGCCCGAAATTACGGCGCATCATGATGCGCACACACCGCGCATCATGATGACGTCAGGCTGTCAATCAACTTTGAACTTCCGATTCCGATGCCGACTTCCGATATTGAAAAAATATCGGAAGTCGGTATCGGAATTCCGATACAGCAAGTATCGGCCGATACCCGATACTTGCGGTATCGGAATGCTCAACACTGCCTGCAGCAATATTAATGAGGATATGAAATTTTTATTTTTCTGACAAACACGAAGCAAAAGTTTCCATATCTGAACATATTTAAATAAAAAAAGATTCAATTATTAAAGGATGTGACCACTAGTGATGAGCGAGTATACTCGTTGCTCGGGTCTCCCCGAGCATGCTCGGGTGTCCTCCAAGTCTTTTGGCGTGCTTGGATATTTCGTTTTCCTTGTCTCAGCTGCATGATTTGCGACTTGTAGACAGGCTGAATATACATGTGGGAATTCCCTAACAAACAGGCATTCCACACATGTATTCAGCCTATCTAGCCGTCGCAAATCATGTATCTGTGGCGACGAAAACTAAATCTCCAAGCATGCCAAAACACTCAGAGACCACCTGAGCAATGAGTATACTCGCTCATCACTAGTGACCACCTATAGGGGCATTTTTTTTAACTTATTGACTGCATTTTTGGCTAAAAATCATATTTGCAATTGGGATTTATTAAACATTTAGCACAATTTGCCTCCTATAGCGTCTGTGTTGTATTATATTATACTCTGTGTCGACTGCTGGCTGCACAGTTAACTGAGAATCCATCAGTGAGCTCATTCTCACAGGAGTTTATAACTGTTATCTTCTTTCTTCTTAGTTCTACTCAGCTGATTTATGACCAAATGAAAGTTGAGCTGAACTATTTGGTCAGAAATCAGAGGAGAGGAGTTCTGAAAACTGAAGATACGAGTTATAAATTGTCAGAATATGCAAATTGTCACTTCAGAGAGGAAGAGAGCTAGAACTTTAGTTCCACCTATTGGAAGTTGCAATCCTAAAAGTCAATATCAACTCTTTAACAAGCCTTGTTACATGATTTAGGATAAAAGCCAAATCAGAACCTCAATTTTCAGACAATGTGTTTCAGGCTACTGCCCCTCATCAGTGCAAACTGTGAAACCTGGATTGGCTGTGTGAGATGCGTCATTGCCACCTTACCTTTGTTGCACAGCGATTATAGTAGCAGAGTGATGAGGTCAGCAGTGTGCTGACATCATCCCTCCACTACATGTTGGGGTGGAGAGATGACAAGCAATCCTCTACCCCTATCCTGGCACTGCAGTGTTGTTCAAATGTATTCAAGCCTGAGAAACGTGAATACATCTAAATTCAGGGGAAAAGGAGTCGGCTACGGACCGCTGGAGATCCTCTTGAGGGCCACATGTTGGCAAGCCTAGCTTAACTATATCGGTGAAGCTGCCCCTCTGCTCCCTACAGGAGATGCACTGCTGGCTACGTCATTCTGCTCCGATTCTCTTGCAGGCCGCATGTTGTGCATGCCTGGCTTAGCTATATTGGCGTAGCTCCGGGTGGGCCTATCTGAGTGCAGGGCCCAGGTCAACTGCCTCTCTCTGCTACCCTTCGTTAGCTACAATGCTGGCGCACATCATTCTGCTCTTAATCGGGGTGGAGCTGCCTTTAAATGATTGACAACATGTCTGAGCACACAAGCTCAGATCAGTCTTGGGCGTTTGAGAACCAGTGTGACACAAAGAAGGGAATTGACTCAGCACTATCATATAATTAAAATGGGAAACTTCTGTGTGAACTCGGTCGGACATCAGTTCTGCTGCACCTGTTGCCCCCCCCCCCTCTCCCTCAGAGATGGTTTTAAGAAAGATTTGAAATAAAGAAAAAGCTTTTTATTGACATTGGTGAGTGCTGCTAACTTTCTTCACTGTATACACGCTTTTGAGAACTAGTCCATTTGGTACCTGTCAGTTGAAGGGTCTGGCACCTGAGTTCTGGAGCATCGGCAGTGCCACATTTTGGCAAGCTCAAATGACAAACTTCATAATCCTCTGTACCCTGCAGATGCTTTGGAGAGAAAATGACGTCTCCTTCAATAGACTAGTGCTGTAATGTGCCTTCCAATGACAAGTACATTACAGTGCTTGTCTACTAAAAATGGCCAGCCCTCTAAAACATCAACAGGATCAGTACAGGATAAGTGACGTCAGCGGTAGACACTGAGGCTGCGCAGACTCCCCACCTGACCCGCAGTGAACTTGACAGCATGGGAAAATGTTGGATGGTGCGAGTGCTGTCTAATTTTTTTCTCACACGCATTGGCGAGTCTCGTCCGAGAATCGCAGCAATACGCAGTATGCTGCGATTTTTTTTCTCAGTCCGATTTCAGCTGAGAAAAAAAAAAATCGCAAATGAGATGTCAACTATTGAATAACATTGGTCTGAGTGCAATCCGATTTTTTATCGGATTGCACTCGTCCGTATTTCTTGCCAGTGAGTATGAGCCCTAAGAGTAAGTTCACACTCGGCATTTTTCCAGTGGTTTTTTTTTGCAGAAAAACCTGATCTCTTGGCAGGAAAGAAGCTGCAGCAAAAAAGCATATTATCCTTAGCTTTTCTTGTGTTTTTCGTGGCGTTTTGTTCATTTTTGCGGCGGTTTTAGCATGCTAGATTTGTCTCTTGTGCATGTTGATAAAGTTTAGTGTTTGAAAGAAGTGACATGCTCTATGTCCAAAATACCATGCAAAGCACAAAATACTGAGAAAAAACGTGTGTGCATGAGATTTAAGAAGTCTCGTACACTTTGCTCGTACTGTAAGAAGCAGCTGAAAAGTAGCATAAAAAACACATAAAGCGCTGCAAAAATACCTAGTGTGAACTTAGCCTTATCCTGTCCATGGCAATGGAACAGGTGAAAACCACAGTAAATCTGCAGACAAATCTGCATATATTTGCTTATACCAGTGATGAGACTGTGTTCAGAACCCAATAACACACATCTTAACAGAACCCAGATGGCTCACATTAAAGTCAACAGACCCCATTTAGTCAGTGGGGTTCATCGAGGACAGTTGATGTCTGTAATGAGATTGTCATTTTTGTTGTTCTGCTCCTATAACAAAACACAACAAAGGAAAGGAACCAAAAGATTTAGAAACACTGAAACTTTGTGAAAATCCAAAGTTGTGTCATTCGTACAACGAGTGTATATAGTGACATATGGCACAGCATATCTTCTGAGGTATTGGACAGCATTGTTGACATTTAAATGTTGCGGTCATAAATTGACAGTGGCATTTAAAAGGTTAAACTACAGCAATCGGAAAGCACTTCGGTGGCTCCTGAGCCGGCTTCATACTTTTCTTAATGACCAATGATGAAAATATACGTCAGCGGCTGATAACTAGTTAAATTAATATATAGTTATTTTTAAGACAATGAAAGTATTCTTAGGTATAAAAGGATGTGAAAATCTTACTTTAAGATTATCCAAAATATAACGACCTCCATGTCCCATTGGGCCAAAAACATTGAGGACAGTGCGACACGTGATCTCTCCAGGATTATACATTCTTGCTGAACCTTGCTGGAAAGGATGCAGAGATAACTCAGAATCATATCACATATAACATATGTCTTATATTACACACACATTCCTCTACATGCAGAAGACCACATGTGCATTGAAAAAATGGTCCACAAGTAAACTGCAGGCGACACAAGTCAGAGCCATTTTTTCTGCCAGTAATTTTTTTACCTTAGGTAGTTTTCCTCGATGGAGAAAGACTGGAACAGTGTCCCGTCCGGAATTTGGTGGAATGACCTCTATGATTTCCACTGTGTCATCTGCTAGGTAATAATGTAATATAAGTTCTCTTGTATCTCCAAAAGCTGAAGTTGTATCATCCCATAGACAGTAAAACCGCAAAACTTGTCTATCATGATCTAGGAATTGTTTCAGAGTGTCCATTCGCTCATATGGGCGTAGGGGCTTCATGTTATCTGCAACCTACAAAGAGGAAGGACAGACACTAGTCATCAAAATGCTCACCAAAAGAAATAGAAGAACAATGTGCTTGTGTATACATATGAGAGGGAACATAAACTGTATCTTATAACGTGGGTCTATCAGTGGTTGCCTGGCAGCTCTAAAAATACGGTAGCTACCACAAACAGGCTTAGCACAAGGGCTTTCCTTGGCCTTCATCCTTTAACTTTTGTCCAGAGATCTGGACTTATACAGGGACCCATGGGTTAAGGCCACGGAGTCAGCTGCTGGTTGATGGTGCAGGTTGACAGGAGTGGACAGGAAGCCAGGTCAGAAACAGGAGGGCAGTCAAGGTACAAAAATCAAAAAACGGAGAAATATTCATGGAACAGGCCTAGGTCTTTAATAGGAAAAAGCACAAGAAAAATAGAAGCTGAAATCTATGGATAAAATCCAGGAAAGAGAAACTATATCTGGCAGATCCCAGCAGTATGCTGGGAATATAATATGGTTAGTACTGTCCTATTGGCCAAAACATGGAGATGATTACTCCAGCTGGACAGCACACCCATGGTGGCTCAGTGGTTAGCCTTGATGTGTCCTCCAACTGAGGACACATCAACAAGGAGTTTATATCTTCTCCCTGTGTTTGTACAAGTTTCCTCTGAGTACTCTAGTTTCTTCCCACAATCCAAAGACATACTGATGCAATGAATGCGAGATCCAATGTGGACAGTGACAATGATGTCTGTGGAGTGGAATAAATGGTGCTGTATAAGTGAGCATAATAAATAACATTACAAGTCCCATACACCCTAGTCTCCAATGTCTCTCCTAGAACTGGTTATACAATGAATATGGTGGTGCCTAGTGACAGGAGTAGACATCACAAGAGCAGATCCCAGAGAAGATGTGAAAGTACTGTAATAGGCTTCCTAAAATGTTTGCTCCCATCTGTAGTTGGAGACAGGCATTTCCAAATTAGTACATTTTAGAAAAAAGTGTTAAATGGTGTGACAATGCTTCTGCTTTACATATATTATACTACAAAGATCTAACAATTTCAAAACCTCATTGTGGAATCAGGATCTGTACTGGCAATTGTTTTTACCTGTTTCCGAATAGTAGAGTATGCATCTGCAGGAACTGATCCTGGTGGATTTATTCTGACTCCGAGTTTCCGCAGAAAGTTTCTAGTAAATTCATCACAGTTTACAATCTTGAAAGTTTTGGAGTAAAACACAATGTCTTTGTTGATGTTGAAATGATCCACAGTGTAAAACTGGTCATCGTTAGGGGGTGGAAGTGGAATACGATGACGTCTGATTATCGTACCTTCATTTTAGAAACGAAAACATTGTTAGGATTTTTCTAACACTGTGCGGTGGAAAGATACCATTAGTCTGAACGCAGGCTGAGGGGGTGATAATGGTTGATTCAGATTGTCCGGCCCTTGGTGAGAAGTTGCTTCTGTGTTTAGTCAATTTAAAAATGGAGTGTAGCAATATTTAATTTTATTATTTTGCTAATTGCTGCAACGCTAAGGTTATGATGGCAAACTTTACTAAGAGGATGATATAGCACTGGTAACTCATTATTGGGTTAAAAAAGGTTAAAAGGTTCACTTTAAGAGCAATGAATTAAAAACGATTGCATGCCATATTATGGAGTGATGGTTCTAGATCAGACCTTGGCAAACAACAGCCTGGGGGCCACATCCGGCTCTATGGCTGTTCCTAATCAGCACACAGATCAGGACAGCAACAGGGCTGGAAGCAACACCCCGCAGGCCACACTCCCCATATCTGTCCACCATCCCGATTTCACCAGTACCTGCATCCTGGAGATGCAGATCGGTCGCCCTCACACCCAGGGCAGCGGGGTACTCTGTATCGGGCTCGCAGATCTCCACGAGTGGGGTTGTTGTCACGGCGGCTATGACCCGTTCCATGGCCCTGGGCGCCCATTGTAAATAGCAGAAATGTTCATTGAATGATTCGTGACGCCACCTGTGGTGTTCGGCAAGAAAGGTGTTAAGCCGACGCTGCGAGCAGATCCTCTGGGACAGATGGTGTAGTGCAGCAATGATGTTGTGGCCCTCCACAGGTAGGACAGTAGTCCCAGGGCAGTGTAGGTGAAGAGATAGGGGAGAGGCGTAGATGGTGCAGTGTCAGGCATAGAGATGTAGCAGTGCTGAGGGTGTTGGCACAGGAATAAGTGGAGGACACCAGGGCATGTGGTTCCAAAGATTTACGATTTACTCACAGTCTGTTGTGCATACAGGTGCTCGCATCCATGCCGTGTCCTCCGGGTCAGGAGCTCAGTCAATTTCCAGGCAAGATGAAGTACTCCGTTCCAACACTCCGCCAACATATGTGCCTTTTCTGAACGTCTCCCTTTTGCGCCTATAGTGAAGTACTCTCAGTACTGAGTTACACAGGAGTTCCTCCTGTCAGATGTTCTATGAACTCTACTTGTATGGCAGACAGCTGTAGCCTGCTTCGGGGACTCCTTGCTACTAAGTCCCGGCTCACTCACGTTGCTGTTGTGCCCCCAAGTCTTGTGTGGGAATAAAGTGGTGACAACTTCGATTCCTCCGGTGTCTGTCGCAGGACCATTAGTATCCATACAACCTCAGGGACCGGACCCCGGCCTTGCGCTGTGAACTTGGGAAGGGTTCTGCTCTAACCCTAAATCCTCAGTCCTCCTCTTCTCCTTACGTTCCGTTCAAATCTACCTTTCTTATAAAGAATCAGGCTTTCCATCAATGTCTCTTTCCTGTGCCAGCAGACCCAGGTCACTGAGGTCTGCTGCAGCACTTCCTTCCATCCATCCCACTCAGGGGATCTTCTCTCACACAGACTCCCTGAGTCCGACTGCCTAAATTCTAAACTCTTCCCAATCTTTTGGTGCAGACTAAGCTCCACCCACCTCCTAGCACTCTTCGTGTTCCAATCAGGGAGCCACCAAAGGGTGCTTTGCTGCACTACTATTTTGTGTGGGATGCAGGTGTTGGAGTGTGGTCAGGTGTCTCCACCTTACCTGAATGGTGGGGCACCACACCTCAGGAGGAGGTGCAGTACCTCTGTGGCGACTGAACCCTCAGGGGCAACACAGATACCTGTAAAAATCATGGTGGAGGAGGGAGCCGTGGGCTCCGTCTTCCACCATTCAGCCTGTGTGACTGTCTCAGAGAAGCAGGCGCAATTACACTATTAGATCGCACCTGCTGTGGAGCCTCAGCGTGCAGAGCAAAGACCAGAGATGCGCGGGTTAGGGGAGTAATGTTTGTTTTTTGTCATTGATTTTTGTGGGGGATACGTGGGGCCATAATTATCTGTTTGAAGATTGTGGGGATGATACTGCAGAGTTCATCATTCTGTGTTTGAGGACTGTGTATGACCATACTGTAGGTGACATCATAATGTGATGATGGGTTGTGGGGGATCATACTGTGAGGGTCATCATTGTATTGGGGATGATGACTGTCATCATTCTACGTTATGGGACTGTGGGATCATCATTCTGTGTTGGGGGCTAGGGGAGATCATTCTGTGGCGGTCATTATTCTGTATTGAGGGGCAGCAGGTGGTCAAACTCTCTGGGGGACCATGTGTGGATCATCATTCTGTTTTAGGGGTCTTTGGGAGATGATATTGTGAGGATCATCATTCTGTGTGATGGCTGTGGGAGATCTTACTGTGCTAGGGTGCTGTGAGGGCAATTATACTGTGTTGGTGGGCTGTGGGGGATCATACTGTGGGGGTTATAATTCCTTATTTGTGGGTTGTGAAGGATCATACTGAGAAGGAAACATTAGGGAACATCAAACTGTGTTAAGGGGTTGTGGGGCCATGATACCATTTGGTGGCTGTAGCGGCCATCATAATGTGTTGGAGGCTATGGAGGATGATACTGTGAGAGTCATCATTCTGTATAAAGGGAGTTATAGGGGATTATTCTGTGTGTGGGATTATACTTTTTTGGGAGCTGTTGGAGTCATCATACTGAGTTGGTGGCTGTCGAGGATCAGTCTGTGGTGGGGGATTGTACTGTGTGAGGGACTGTGTGGGCAATCATACTTTGTGGGGGCCATCATACTGTGTTTGGTGTCAAACATTTGGTGGCCCTGTGGGAGTTAATACAATATGCAGGGCTGAGGGGTCATCATACTGTGTTGGAGGGCAGTAGGGTTCAGCATACTGTGTGGGGAGCTATGGGGCCATCATACTGTGTGCAGAGACTGTGGGGACATCATACAGTTTTTGGGATAGCTTTTGATCATAGTACAAAGGCTGAGTAACAGGAGCAATATTATTTATTGCATTTTCTGAACTTTATAAAAATTAGCAAATTATATGGTTTTAATCTTCTCAATAATAAGCAATAAAATTAATAACAATATAAAATAATATGTTCATGTTAATATTGAACAGAATTAATTTCAACGTATTGGTTTGGACCTCCGTAACAGTCAGTCTTTCATGTGGCCCCTCAAGAAAATTAATTGCCCACCCTTGATCTAAAGAATAATACAGTGCTCATTAGCAAACAAGGTGTGCAGTGTGCAGCTGTAAGGCTACTTTCATATTTCCGGATTTTAAATCCGGCGGGCTGCGGCGAAAAGTTGTCAAACCTGATTCGGTAGAAGCCGCAGCCCGCCGGATCATCTGTTTTTGCCGGATACGGTGCAGGAGAGGGAGAGGGAAAGAGAGTCTTCACGCATGCGCTCTGCAAAATAGCAGTCCGGCGCTGTCAAAAAACGTTGCATGGAACGTTTTTTTGCTGACGCCGGACAGGCATTTTTTGCCGTTTCCGGCTAAAGCCGGACACACCGCATGGCCATCAGACGCAATGCGGCAATAATGTAAGTCTATGGGAAAAAAGCCGGATCCGGTGGCAGCAGGCGCCGGATCCGGTTTTTACATTTTTCGCCGCATCGCGCCTGATGCTTCAAAACGGAAATGTGAAAGTAGCCTAAGAGGTCCGTGCTCACAATTTTGCTCTGTACATGTGAGCCTAGTAATTCAAATACTAGTATTTATTAAATAAAAATAAAAAAAGGCAACAGTACAAACCCTGAGGAATTCCACTGTTTTTAATTTCAGGTTCAACTACTTGAATTGTGTCATCTTCTAAGTAGAAATATATTTTACACTGCCGGACACGGTAAACTTCTTCTCTCCTCTGATGAACGTCCTCTTCAAAATATGACTCAAATGATAACACCTGAAATAAAGTAAAAAAGAAGTAACATGATAAAATGAAATAAAATGATATTATTGCTAAAATGAATTTAATGATTAACTTTAGCATGATGTACCATGTTAGCAGATCTTGATAATATGTATACTGTATGATATAGTGTAAGTTATTAAGGAGGTTTTCCACTTTTCAGAACCTTAATATAAAGATAAAAACTATACACCTCAACATTGAAATTGTAATACCAAGAAGGAAAAGTCATGGCATTATGGAAATCACAAGACTGATAGACATGTTAATGATATGTAAATGGTGAGAAACTGTAAACAAAATTTTTGAATCATGAAAATGTATTTAGTATTTAGCAAAAAGTCAAAAAGAGTCCATATAGGAGACTCTTGTAGTTACCTTACTTAGTATTTAGACAATAAAGAAAACTCATGAAAAGCTTCGGCATATTAAGGTGTCAATATGTGTGTTACACCGCTCCGTCATAATCACCCGGCCTCCGCACCCACGCCGCAGCCGGCCTCCGCTCCCACACCGCAGCCTCTTTCCACCCGACAGCCACGGCGGTCACCTCTGACAAGCTCGTGGCCGACGCCATCCCTGCATGCAATGCGCATGTGCCATAGGCCGCGCCTCCCTGCTGCTTCTTGTGCTCCAGCTGTGCCCTGACCAGGAAGCACCTTCGGACCAATGGCAGACCAGACGGGGCTATATCAGGCCGCTTCCCCCTGAGCGAGGCGCCTGATCGTTGTGTTACCTTGCACACTGGGTCCTGCTTCCTCCTGTGCTCTCTCTACAGTCTCTCGGTGCGGTCCTCAGTGTTTCCTGCAGCAGCCTCGCAGCCTGTCTTCTGTGTTCGCTAACAGTTATTCTCAGTGCTGCTCCAGTGTTCCTGTTTCCTCCTTCTCCTGCCTCCGGAGTTCCTGATCCATCCTGCTCCAGTCCTGCCGTCCTACTCCAGTGCTGCCTCCGGTGTTCCTGTTCCATCCTGTTCCAGTCCTGCCGTCCTACTCCACTCCTGCCTCCGGTGTTCCAGTTCCATCCTGCTCCAGCCCTTCCATCCTCCTTTATTCCTTGTCTCCTGTGTTCCAACTCTGCCCTGTCATCTACACTTCAGTTCCTCCACGTTCCAGTCTATAGTCTTACTCCATTCCTGTCTCCTGTGTGCCAGCCCTGTTCTGTCATCTACACTTCACTCCCACTGTCCTACTCCAGTCCATCCTGAGCCGCCCCTCTCGGTACCGGCTACTGTGGTACTCGAACCCCTGGGCCTGCTCCTAACGGTCCCTGTATAGGGGTCGGTTCCACCTGGCAGCTCGCCCGGGGCCCCTCGGTGCCACGGTCCAGAGGGTCCACTCCTCGAGATTCCGGCTCCTGACCACCCACGCTAACAATGTGCATATACAGTGGGGAAAAAATGTTTACTCAGCCACCAATTGTGCAAGTTCTCCCACTTAAAAAGATGAGAGAGGCCTGTAATTGACTATGAGAGTCAAAATGAGAAAACAAATCCAGAAAATCGCCTTGTGTGATTTGGCAAGATTTATTTTTCAAATTATGGTGGAAAATAAGTATTTGGTCACCTAAAAGCATGCAAGATTTCTGGCTCTCACAGACCTGTAACTTCTTCTTTAAGAGGCTCCTCTGTCCTCCACTCATTACCTGTAGTAATGGCACCTATTTGAACTTGTTATCAGTATATAAGACACATGTCCACAATCTCAAACAGTCACACTCCAAATTCCACTATGGGGAAGACCAAAGAGCTGGCGAAGGATACCAGAAAAAAAATTGTAGCCCTGCACCAGGCTGGAAATACTGAATATGCAATAGGCAAGCAACTTGGGGTGACAAAATCAACTGTGGGAGCAATAATAAGAAAATGGAAGACATACAAGACCACTGATAATCTCCCTCGATCTGGGGCTCCACGCAAGATCTCACCCCGTGGAGTCAAAATGATTACAAGAATGCTGAGCAAAAATCCCAGAACCACATGGGGGGGAACCTAGTGAATGACCTGCATAGAGTTGGGACCATAACAAAGGCTACCATCAATAACACACTACGAGAACTGGCACAATTGGTGGCTGACTAAATACTTTTTTTCCCCACTGTATGCCTCTAATATTGCTCAAAAACTGCTGGCATAAGTTCTGGGCCAAAGTGTGGACTGGTCGTCATGCATTAAGAGAAAGGGGGGAGGAGAACCAAAAACAACCATTAGAGCCCTGGTTCCGTGAGTCCCTTTGCAATCTGTGCATTTTGGTTGCATTTGAATTTGTCCACTCTATCCCAATACGTGTTATTTGAATATCAATGTTTATAAAATTGTTAAATTTTATCTGTAATGACTTGTTGGTCGTTTTTGGTTCTCCTCACCCTTTCTCTTAGTTTTTGGACAACATACAGTCTGTATCGATCAACCTTTGTAAATAGGAATACACATAACCATTGTTGTATATGTGTTTTAATGGGGATCTCTTGGCTATGGTTTGGGTATCCTGATCAGAGGCTATTGTCTCCTGATGATTTGCACATACTAAGGGGTATGAAATGTGTAGAGATATTAGGACGTAAAGGTGTATTGTGATCTGGGTTTTATTTGCGGGTCATATTATCCTTAGTTTATCTATTATTTCCTGATAGATAAATAGTTTATCAGGTTATATATGACTTGACTGCACTATATGTAGTATGTCATTGTATTGTCTATGAATATGATTTATAATAAAAGTTATGTTTTATGGTAATAAGTATAGATGAGCGAATTTGATTTGGTCCCTGCTTATTCGGCAAGCTATACTGCTTATCGAATAAGCTGCAGAGGGAACCCGGATACATGGAGCACGCCAGCTGATCAGCTGTTTTTCTCCGCAGCTGCATGTGTCGTGACTGGGTCACAGTCACAACACATGCATGGAGAGCTCAACACACAGGTTCTCCATGCATGTGCTGTGACTGTCACACAGCCACAACACATGCAGCTGCGGAGCCGGATAACTGATCAGCCGCCATGTTCCATGTATCCGGGTTCCCTCTGCAGCTTATTCGGGAAGCGCTATAGCTTGCAGAATAAGCAGTGACCCGATCAAATTTGCTCATCTCTAGTAATAATCACATTTTCAGTGAGTCTAGAAAAGCAATCTAGGAAACCACAAAACAAGCAAAGGTTGCTCTCATCATACATAGAAGGGAACCACCTATACAAACCTGTTTGTCAAAAGCAACCCAAGATGGAGCATCGCTGCCCACTCCTCTGGGGAAAACACTAAATTTAGGCTTTAACCTCTGTCCAAGAAGCCGTTCTCCTCCAATCCCCGGCTTGTCTTCACCCAGCAACAAGGAGATGTCATTGGAGTAACCAAAATGTTGTGACTTATGAAATCTCTCTTTTCCAAGCTGGAAATAAAAATTATATATTACAAACTAGTATCTATTACAGCAGACCATTACCTAATCTCTCTTTGACCACAAAGATACAGTTATAAGCTTGTCTTTTCCTACATTCCAATTTTGGATTCTAAATGCAGTTGTGTTCAAAAGTTTACATACCCCGGCAGAATTTTTGCTTTCTTGGCCTTTTATTGGCTTTGTTTTTACAGAGCCCCTGATTAACCATTTGGTAATCACAATTTGAACGCTGCTGACTGGCATTATCAATTCCTTGGATATCTTTTTGTATCCTTTTCCTGTTTTATACAGTTCAACTACCTTTTCCCGTAGATCCATTGCCATTTTTTTTTGCTTTCCCCATGACTCACAATTCAGAAACGTCAGTAGCTGGATGAAAGAAGCAAACAGGTCACAGGAGAGGATGTTACCTTTATTAGCCATTCAAACCCATTTTGTGCCAACTTCTGTGCATGTTATCAGGCCAAAATCACCTGGGTAGGTGAACTTTTGATCAGGGTTATTTGGATGTTTTGGGTTGTAATTATGATTTAAAAAGAGAAAACACAGTAAATGGCTTCACCCAACCACTAACCATGAGTGGAGAAAAAGTTTTGGGGCTATTATTCATATTCTCTGAAAAAAGGCCAAGAAAGCAAAAATTCTGCCAGGGTATGTAAACTTTTGAGCACAACTGTATTTGTTATCAATAATATACCAACATTTGATATCAATTTAATGTATTATTTTAACCAGTTTGGCGTTTTCTTTTCTTTTCTGTTTGGGATAATGCAACCACATAAAACATTACATTTTAATGATGGCTTTTCCCAAGTGTTTTTTTCTACATTTCCATTGGGACAATGCACTAAAAACACATGTAATCTACTCATGACTGTATCAATAAAGTTTTGTCAAAGGCAAATATCAAGAAGTATCAAAAATATGACAAATTTATTTAAAACATGAAACAAAAAAATTATAAAAACCATAGCATGAAAAACTCAATAAAAATGCATGTAAAATAACACACTCCAAAAAATGCAATGAAAAATCACAAGTAATAAAATTTACCTAAATGGTGTAGAAATGCTACAGAAAATCTGCAACATCAACAATTTAGGCCTATGGGTCCATGAAAAACACTGTACTCGGATACCATCCTAGTTGCATCCTTGTGCTGCCTGGCTTTCAGGTTTGGTGGCAGAAGCATGAGAAACTTACAAGACCAAATACGGCTAATTGCACTGGACCCGTAAAAAGCTAATACCGTGCAGATAGTATCTGTACGGCATCAGTTTTTTTAACACACCCATTGAGATTAATAGGGGAGTTTTATTAAAAAAATATAGATCGAATTAGTTCATTCTGCAATTCTGTACATGTGGACAATCAGTCCGTGCTTAAAAACGCTCCTGCGGACTACCCCATTGACCTGCAGTCTGTCAGAACAAAATGACTGCCCCTGTAATGCCAGAGCTGTCAATCAAGGACACAGCAGGGGTGATGGAAAAAAAGTAGATGGGAAGATGCACTGAACTGGTCAGAGACACCTGAGGTGCACTGAGAACCTTATTAGCATATTTAAATTACAAAAGAACACATTTCTGGAGAATGCATCAATAGATTTTGCAAAACCGAAGAAATGGGCCAGCACACCTGTTGGTATGAGTGCAATGTGTTGGTGCACGTTCACACTGCGGCCATTTATCAGACAGAACTGACGATAAAAACAAATGAGCAGCAAGTAAATAAATAGCAGTAGTACATGTACATTACATAGGGTACTTAGTTGACGCTATTTTGATGAACAGAGCAAACCCCCCCCACACACACAACGACAAGGTGACCAATCAGGGTGCTCCATAACGCTTGCAGTTCACCTCACTTTGTGCCTGCTAAATAGACAGCTACCCATGGAGAGCTATATATACAAGATACACAGCCCAAACAGGGGAGCAAAGTTTATACAAGCAGTAACAGGACGTTTCACAAAGATGTAGGAAAAAAAATTGTTAATCTGTATTATATCTTAAAGAGAAAACCTTTATACTTACCTTCCGGTTAAAGGAGTTCCCTGGTAAGAGTGGCAGCGCCATGGTGATCTGCAGTCTGGGCTGTCACACTGATCAGCAGCAGTGTCCTGGGTGTAATTTACTGAGCTGCTGCCACCATGGAGACGGCATTGTTTCTTTTCTGGTTACCTGGTAACCGCAAGTCTACTCGCTCCCTCTTTTTTTTCCTATTTTAACTCTACAACTTTATTTAAAAGTGTCACAAGGACTAAAAATGACAACAAACAATGTCTACACATATTATTGAAGAATCACAAAATTATTCTTATTTTTAATGGCTCTGAGAAAATTTGAATAAATCAGGCACTTGTAAAAATGCATCTGAAACTTTCAGTAACTCAAGATTACCGGCAGGGCCAGCGTATCCAGACAAGAGTTGGGGCCCTAGACAAATGGGGGAACCCACTGACCGTCGGGTACACCGGCACTTGACGTGTTTATTTGGTGACGCTGTGCAGTGTGAGGGATGGATCCGTGTAGGCAGCGGTGTTGGAGGCTCCGGACAGTGCCAGGATGTAGAGCAGCAGGTACAGCGGTGCTGCTGGAGGTGAAGGTGGGAGGACGAGCAGTTTTGGGGATGTTGGGGGGTCCTTTAGGTGCAGTCTTGCTGAAAAGTAAGCGCAGGACGCTGTTGAGGTGTGCAGAGGGCGAGGAGCCACAGTGGCAACATCACTACCTGGCACTATATAAACATGAGCTGCGCTTTATGGGGCACACACGTGCACTGACCTGGGCAGGAGCTGCTAAGTAAATGCACAGCAATGGGGCAGAGCACTGCTGTGTAGGGTTCTGACACTTGTCGTACCCAGACCCAGGAAGCGGCGTTCTGCCTGCACATGTAGCAGAGCTGGTGGCTAGTGCTGGGTTACCTGCACTTTGTACTTGCTATTACTTTGTGTCATACCCCGCAGGCCGGGAGATGCCTTCTGGTCATTGTAGTCCCCGCTGCCCTTGGCAATTTGTATGAGATTTACTATATTAGCTGGGAGCACTGGTTCTGGTGCTATCGGATGGGCGGCTAATGCGATTTTGTTAAAACATTGGCACTTTCCTGGGTTTTTGCGGCAGAGTAAAGAATAACATTTTGTGTAAGTATTTCCTTAGGCTCAGCCCATACACAGAGATCAGGCCAATAGTTTCCTGTTAATAGTATGGAATACGTCATGGAACAATCTTCACAGATCCCTGGGTCAGAAAGCTCAAAACCTGGTACAGCAATAGAACTGGCCAAAAAATAATATTCCACAAGTGATGGATCAGTGCCCCAGATTGAGCTTTGTATTGTCCCTATAGAATCCCATATAGGGCTGGTGAACGATACCAGGTCGTCACACACACACAAGCAAACCGACAGACATCTGGAGGCATGACGTCATCGGCCCCTCTCACCCCTCAATGCAGATGTGGAGTTTGCTGTCTAAGAGGAAAAGTTTGCAGTAACTCAGTGCTAAATCATGACTGTGTGTGATGTGTAGACTGTCACGATTCGCCATGCAAGTGGGCGGTCACGTACAGACTAGTCTCATCTGGCTTTTCAGAGTTCTCATCCACTGAAAGAAGCCACCACAACTGTGCATATCGCATGCATGCTGTCCTGTGATCACCCACTCGCATTGAGATACAGGGGAATTGTGACTGTGTGCACATTACACACTGTCATGATTCTACAGTCACATAAAATGACTGCAGACTTTTCATCTTAGATCCAGAAATCTATTTCTAAGGGGCAAAAAACTTTTTTCCCTAACTATTTATTTGGGAGATTTTACTTTTTTTTATTTCCTTTTACATCATAAAGTTTCTCTGGGGGTAATAGGTACTTCTTACAGAGGTCTGATCATCTTTTTTCTTCGGGAGCGCACCATGTCCCTGCCTCCCAGCTGACAAACTGTAGAGGTGGCCGGGAACAGCAAACAGAACACAATAGAACTATAAATGCTTTTAATTAAAAAGTAAATTGCAAAGTTGCTTGTTTAACGTAACGCTTTACAATAATTTCGCCTATTTAGGCAGATGAGACAACTCAAATTAAGTTAAAAGGAATTTTTTTCAGTGCTCAAGGGTAAAAAAAAGAGCTGGAAAACACAGAACTTTTTACCTGTCTAATATGAATTCTCATCACTCTGTGACTGCTGCGAGATTTCGACGGTTTCTGAGCTATTGTAAAATTGACAATAGATATATCACTCATGTAATGTAAGAAATGAGGGACATTTTTGTCATTATAATATACCTCTGCCATATTTGTGCATTATAAATCATGGTAGATGTTAAAGGGGTCACTGAGACTCTTTCGCGCAGAGCCCACGAAAACCTGGAGCTGGCCCTGAAAACCAGACAACGGTCATTAGGGGTTCAAGTAATACAGGGGCATCAAAAATAATGTTTTCCTGTAATGGGAGTAATACAAAATGGTATATGAAACACATATTGAGAAACCTTAATTTTCACTTTTACTGAGACACAAACATTTTTTAAACTTCATGTAAAGTAGGGTGTGCCTTTTAAGTGGCATCTCATAGCTCTAATAAACTAACATTTTCTGCCACTCTTCAACAGAATAATGAAATAATGGGATTCACAATGCAGGGGTAAGCTCATCAATGATACTTGATGGAGTATAATGACAAAAGCTGGAGTTTACAATAATCCTCTCTTCCAATGCTGTGGGCACCCTTATACAGTATCAAACGTCTAAAAAAAAAAGATAAATATACAAATGCTATCCACTAATCCACATATATCAAACTGTGGCACATGGGCCAAACCTGGCCCACAGGGTGATATTTGGTCCGCAATGCCAGGTGGGCCGCCCTAGTATATTTGTCCTGTGATGCCCCCACCCGGTATCGTACTTTAAACTAAATGCCAATACAGTTGAAAGCAGTGATGGATGAGGGAGCATCCCTCTCTGCGTATAACGTTTCTTGGCAGCAGGTGCAATGACGTCATTATAACGAACCCGCTGTACCGAGATGTGCAGAGGATCTGAAGACACCATGAAGAGACCAGAGCAGCAGGGTAAAGGGCAGAGGTGAGTATTTTTTTATGTAGGCCTATCATACTGTATGGAGCACTATGTGAGGCCATTGTGCTACTGTATATAGAGCACTAAGTGAGACCATTGTACTGTATGGAGCACTAAATGGGGTCCATTATACTGTATGGAGCATTATGTGAGGCTTTTGTATTGTATGGAGCACTATGTGGGGCCATTATACTGTATGGCGCACTAGGTGGGGCCATTATACTGTATGGAGCACTATGTGGGGACACTATTCTGTATTGATCACTACGTGGGGCCATGATGCTATAAGGAGCACTATGTGGGTGTAACGCTCGCGTCGAGATAGGATGACACGAGCGAGGATTGCGGCCCCACTGTGCCACAAACCAGACTACCCTGGAAGGGCGTGACTAAGGCCTGTTTCACACCTCCATTTTTTGACGTCAGTCAAAATCCGCCAATTTTCTAAAAAAAACGGATCCGCCAAAAAAGGGGTGGATCCGTTCTTCCCCCATAGACTTACATTAGCGGCGGATCTTGACTGACGGTCGTCCATCCTACCCGTTTTTTGGCGGATCCGTCAAAATTTTAGCGTCTCCCGGGCGGATGGGACGGACTCTGCAACGTTTTTTCCGAGCAACGGTCCGCTAATTTCTATTGCGCATGCAAGGCAGATTCACTGGAGCAGGACTTTTAACCCCTGAATGGTGTTCCGGAACAGCCATGCAAACAAAAAAAAAACTGTCTCTCCCCTCTCTCTCTCTCTCTCTCTCTCCTTTCCAGGCCGCGGTTCCTTTAAATTTCCCCTCCAGCGGATCACATGGATCCTGTAGCATCCGTTTAGCCCATGACGGAGGCGGATCCGTTTTTAACCGCTCTGGCGGATTTGCCTCCCGTCAAAATAATGGAAATGTGAAACAGGCCTAAGCAGCTACCTTGGTGTTCACTGGAGCCTCTAGTGGTGAGGTCAGGCATGTGCAGCATCTAGCTGCCAGGTACCACTCCAGGGCGGTGTCTCCCTGTAGCAGCTGATCCCACTGGGGGATGGAACACTAATGACAGGTGCAGGCAAGAACAGGCGGGCACGGCTAGCATACAGGCAGGCATGGGTAGGATAAAAGACAGGTAGGAACCAGTTCAGACTGGAGGGTGCGGAGCGAAGAGCAGAGCCGCAGTGTGAGGAGCGAAGAGCAGAGCAGAGCTGCAGGGTGCAGAGCGAAGAGCAGAGCAGGGCCGCAGGGTGCAGAGCGAAGAGCAGAGCACAGACGCAGGGTGCGGAGCAAAGAGCAGAGCAGAGCTGAAGGAGTAGACACAAGGCTACACACAGCTGAGTAGCTAAGGAAACGGACAAGGACACAAACAGGTACAAGAAATGGACTTAGTAGACAAGGACGGACGCGGGAACAAGTACAGGACAAAGGATACAGGCATACAGCCCCCAGGGAGGTGAACACAAGAAACACAGAAATGGGTCTGGGTATGCAGCCCTCAGAGAAGTGGAACCAGGACTGGACCTGGCAACTCAGCAGCAAAGTAAAGACTGACAGTTTTTGTTGCTCTGTCTCTATTAGACTTAGGAAGTGCTGCAGCCCTACACATACTTTACTTAGTTTACTTGGCTGCTTTTTTCTTGCCATAATACAAATTCTATCAGTCTATTCAGTAGGACTATCAGCTGTGTATCCACCAGACTTGTGCACAACACAACTGATGGTCCCAAACCCATTTATAAGGCAAGAAATCCCACTTATTAAACCTGACAGGGCACACCTGTGAAGTGAAAACCATTTCCGGTGACTACCTCGTGAAGCTCATTAAGAGAATGCCAAGAGTGTGCTAAGCAGTAATCAAAGTAATAACTGGCTACTTTGAAGAACCTAGAATATAAGATAGATTTTCAGTTGTTTCACACTTTTTTGTTAATTATATAATTCCACATGTGTTAATTCATAGTTTTGATGCCTTCAGAGTGAATCTACAATTTTCATAGTCATGAAAATAAAGAAAACTCTTTGAATGAGGTGTGTCCAAATTTTTGGTCTGTACTGTGTATGTGTATATATATATATATATATATATATATATAATGTACACACACACACACATTAATTGTGTTGGCGTTGTCCAAGACCCGTGACGTTTTCATATGTCTATCTATGGGTCTGTGTCATCGATGGCTTTTTTTTGGACATTGTGGTTTTATTGATACCTTTTTTGGATAGACACAAGATTTTGTATCACTTCTTGCAGCATTTTTGCAGTATTGCGGGGAAATAATACAAAAATATTTTGCAATATTGATTTTTTTTTGTTTTCAGTTTTACTAATCGGGTTTATTATGTTCATATTTTGATAGATCGAACATTTCTTGATGCAGAGATAGCACAAATGTGTATTTTTTTGTTATTTTATATTTTTAACAGTCCGGTGGGGTGATTTGAAGTAATTTTTTTTTTATTATTCATATTTTTATAAACTTTTTTTTACTCTATTTATTAGTCCCCTTAGGAGACTTGAAGCTGCGATCATCTCATCGCTTGTACTATACAATGAAATACCATAGTATTGTTGCATATAGTAAAAATCATGGTCCACTTTGAAGCCCAGCTACAGGGTGAGTTTCAAAGGAGCTCCACGATGACAGACACTGAGCTCTTCAACAGAACCATGGCTGTCATAGCAAACCATCGGCGCCGATGGTGGATTCGCCTCCATGCCTCGCCACAGATTTTGACAGCAGCATTTAACAGCTTAACATTCGCGGGTGACACACAGCCATTATCTGCCAGGTATTGCTCGTGCTTATGCCGTCGGGGGCTCTGCACACCTGCCACCGACTTGCTCCATAAATGTTCTTCTTACAAAATTTTTGAGCCAAACACTATGGTAGTTTAGTATCACTATAATGACATCACAATAATCATAGTAACATCTGCAAAAAGTTTGTATGTTCTCCCAGTGTTTGCGTGGGTTTCCTCCGGGTTCTTCGGTTTCCTCCCACATTCCAAAGACATACTGATAGGGAATCTAGATTGTGAGCCCCAATGGGGACAGTGATGATAATGTATGTAAAAGCGCTGAGGAATAAGATAGCGCTATTTAAGCAAAGCATAATAGCTAAAATAATAAAGTAGTAATTTGGAGAATAATGATTCAGAGTCATTTTTTATTATAGAATGAAAACAAAAAAAATGTGGCATTGAATGAATGGGGTTATCCAAAACTACTTGTCCCACAAAAAAAACAAGCCCCCATACTGCTACTTAAGGAAGAAGATAAAAAAGTTACAAAAAAGAACAAAAGAGCAAAGGTGCTTAAAATCGCTCAGTCTTTGGCCATGTTTGCACGTTCAGCATTCTTCATCAGTATTTGTAAGCCAAATGAATGTACACTTGTAAATGCTTGTCCCCGCTGCCCTGCTCTACAGTAGTTGCATACTGGTTGCCTTCAGTTAAATTTACCCTTTTGTAAATAGTGCGGATGTTAAAGTAGCCTCTTTTTAAGAGCTTTTTTTCTGTAAAAACGACAGAAAAACAAAATTATCCAGATAAATAGAGCTCCAACCTAACACCTAATCACTGGTCATGCACTTTATGACCAGTGATCTCCTTCCCTGGTGATGTGACAGCTTCATATCGAACACTTTTTACTTACATTCTGATTAAAGGAGTTTCCTGGTAAGAGTGGCAGCGCCATGGTGATCGGCAGTCTGGGCTGTCACACTGATCAGCCTCCGATGTAAGTCACTCACTTGCTGCCGCCATGGAGACAGCATTGTTTACCAGTTAGTTACCTAGTGACCGTCTATTCAGTTTTTTTCTTTTTTTCGCTATGCAACTTTAATTACCAGATAATTGTGTTCACCTGTGACACAGGCTGCCAAAGATCCACGTACAAAGTCCTGATCAGCTGCACAGAAATACCAATGTTTTAGTTCAATCTATAGCATTTCATTTGTCCTACTTGTCAATGAAGAGATAATTTATCAAGAATTTTGTGATAGTTTTCTGGCATTTTTATATGTAAACGGTGCAAAATTTATCGACTGTTATTTAACACATTGATAGGTTTGGAACAAAAAAAGACAACACAGCAGCAAGCAAAACCGACTTCGAAAAGTCCCGTCCTGATAAGTTCCCTCCATATTGTCACACCGCCTATTAAAGGAGCATGTTCCCATACTGCTCTGTGAATGGCCTTAGCAGACACACCAACCAACTAAAGTTCTCTAGCCTGAAAACATGTATACATGCCTTGAACAGCCGTTTGAGGGTGAATATATCTGTGCTCGCTATCAGTGAATTACATGTTTGGAAGCCCATGTAATGGATCTAAATGTGCAGTTGGAAACCCTCAGGAACACTGCAAACCTGGAGAGGAGACTAGAGCTCTTGAGCCACTCTGCCTAGGACCAGTGATATGGAGGAGGGTGGCGGTGGGGAAAATCAGGACCCAAAAGTAGGTAGCTGGGTAACATTTAGAAGAATTTGTAGGGGGAAAAGTGCCAGGGAGCCCAGCCCTGATCTGGCACAACCTAGTAAATATGCCTGTTTGGCTAATAGGAATGCTGTCTCCCAGAGGTAATTACTATTCAGCTGTTTGGTTTGTATATCTTAGAAAATAAGTTCTGCATTTGTTTGTTACCTGTTAAATGTATAAACTTTCTACGTCGCCATCTGCTGTCTAGTGTCTGTTTACAACTCACTCGTTAGTTCCAATTAAGTTGGTTCAAACTGAGCGTGGTGTCACACGGCATGTGGTGGGTCACTTGCTCTAGCCATTTTATAGCTGTTGCTGTGAGATAGGGACCACTTGTGCTGGGCTTGTGAAGAAATAAAAGTTACAGCATTGTACCGACAAATATTATTTCTGTATCCGGGTCTAAATAAACCACTCTGGGGTTCTACAATCGAGTCTACAGATGTTGAGTCTGGGCTGGTCCTGTCTGCTCCTCATCTTGGATACCTTATCAGTCAGCTACAATTGCCTTCTGTGGAGACAGTACTCAGGGCTAGGATCACTACAGCTGGACGTTGCTCCTAGCAATCAGGAAAACAGCTGCTGTAGGAAGGAGGGAGATACAAGCGCAGCAAAGGCTGATTGCACCTTCATGACCAGGACAAATTTTCCATTTCTGACCACTGTCACTTTATGTTGCTATAACTCGTGAATAGAGTTGAGCGACTTTTGGTTTTGTAGGGTCGCGTTTCGTTTCGTGAAACCCGACTTTTCCAAAAGTCGGGTAGAGCAAGATCGGCCGATTATAGGGAAAAGTCGGGGTCATCCCAAAACACGAAACCCAATGTAAGTCAATGGGGAATAAAAGTCGGCAGTGAGAGGAGGACAGGAAACACACCTACAGTGCCCATTTGAATGCCAAAAGCATCAATTCTTCTTACTTAAGCTTGTCAACCTTAATTAACTTCATAATACAAGTTACGCACTGAAAAATGGGGGTTATTTGGCTAAAGTTGTGGGGGGGGAGGGCTGGCTGCAGGTTTTCATGTGCCCTGGGCGAAAGAGCGCCCCTTTAACACATACCACAACTCATCATGCTCCGATACGGCAGAGAAATAGCGGTATAGTACAATGAAAAATACCTCACTTTTTACATCTCATGACGAGGCCCATCTATTTCTCCATACAGAATCATTGGTCCCATATAATGTTTGAAACAGTATATGATGAGCTCCACATAATGCTACAGTATATGTTGGTCCCCATGGATGGAGCTCCACTGTCTTATGGGCCCAAATAATGCTCCAAACATAATGGGCCCCATTTCTAATGCTCTAGTGTATAATGGGCCCTGTAAATGCTGCTCCAGTGTCTGATGTCCACCTTTGGAATGTTCCAGTGTATGGTGGGCCCCGTCTATCATTCTCCAGAGTATAGTGCTCCCCAAAAATTGCTGTCCCAACATTGAAAACAATCAAATAAGTCTCCTTGCTAGGGAATCCCTGTACTTGTCTGGATTCCTCGTCGTCCCCATCTTCCATCTCACTGCACAGTATTTCAACTTTGCAAGTGCTGTGATCCTGGGCAAGCAGGGGGGGCCCACTCGTTGGCGACGGCACTGGCACAGGGCCCCTGATAGTACGGTGGTGTGTCTGATGGCGGGTGGGCCGAACCTGCACTTTCATCTGCAGCTTCCTCTTTGTCACCGTGTAAGATGGAACTGTATATGGGAAGGGTAACCTGAGTTTCATCAGGGTCAGATTCAGGTCGTGTAGCATGCGAGGGGAATGTAGTGGTCTGGGTCAATGTACCAGCAGATTCATCGAGCAGTGGCTGGGCATCAGTGCACTTGTGTCGCCCCCAGGAGTACGGTCGCCACAGTGGCATTACCTTCTTCCTAGGGAGTGTGATGTCATGCTTGGGAGCAACGAAGGATCTCTCTAGCAGGTTAACTGATTGGGCGGCGTTATTCCCACGAGTCATGACCCTCCAAACAGCATTCATGAAGGCAAAGTGTTTGTTTTACGTGGGCAGTATGGTTGCAAAGCTGAACCTTAAAGGAATGTCCAGAAGGACACCACCAGGAGTGGAGCCTACGGTTAAATTCGACTCCACCTGGGAAACCTCAACCATGCCAGCTACAGAACAGATGCACACATTGCAAGCTTAATTCCGTTAACGAACGAGACTCCGTCATGCCCCGCGGTCCGAGTCCGGCTTACTAGAGGGACACGTGAGGCTCTGGCACATGAGATTGGCCAATAACTGGTGTGTCATGCCCTTACATGTCCGTGGCTGCATATGCGCTACACTGAAAAGGCCAGCGTTTGTCGCTTACAGGTGCAGATAACCCGCTGAACAACGTTAGTGATGGGGATCACTGATTACAATTATTACCCGCGAACAATGATTTCCCAGTAAGTGCAGGTCAACCGCAGTTCCGGAATTAGGCCTAACCGTCATTCCTGAAAAAATGAAAAACTTACGTGTGCAAACCACAGGTGCTGTAGCTTGCTTAACAGCTCGCCAGCCGTTCTCACGCCCAGTATGGATTACACGTGATTGCACAAAGGTGAGAAAGGGTACCGTATCCCCAGATAACATGTATGGATAGCGTACACATTCAAAATATATGTCTATACATCAGGAGGCAGGCTCAGACGGTGTTAGGCCCAGTATGGATAGCACGTGATTACACAAAGGTTAGAAAGGGTACCGTTTCCCCGGATAACATGTATGGATAGCGTACACATTCAAAATATATGTCTCAGGAGGCAGGCTCAGACGGTGTTAGGCCCAGTATGGATTGCACGTGATTGCACAAAGGTTAGAAAGGGTACCGTATCCCCAGATAACATGTATGGATAGCGTACACATTCAAAATATATGTCTCAGGAGGCAGGCACAGACGGTGTTAGGCCCAGTATGGATTGCACGTGATTGCACAAAGGTTAGAAAGGGTACCGTATCCCCAGATAACATGTATGGATAGCGTACACATTCAAAATATATGTCTCAGGAGGCAGGCTCAGACGGTGCTAGGCCCAGTATGGATTGCACGTGATTGCACAAAGATTAGAAAGGGTACCGTTTCCCCGGATAACATGTATGGATAGCGTACACATTCAAAATATATGTCTCAGGAGGCAGGCTCAGACGGTGTTAGGCCCAGTATGGATTGCACGTGATTGCACAAAGGTTAGAAAGGGTACCGTATCCCCAGATAACATGTATGGATAGCGTACACATTCAAAATATATGTCTCAGGAGGCAGGCTCAGACGGTGTTAGGCCCAGTATGGATTGCACGTGATTGCACAAAGATTAGAAAGGGTACCGTTTCCCCGGATAACATGTATGGATAGCGTACACATTCAAAATATATGTCTCAGGAGGCAGGCTCAGACGGTGTTAGGCCCAGTATGGATTGCACGTGATTGCACAAAGGTTAGAAAGGGTACCGTATCCCCGGATAACATGTATGGATAGCGTACACATTCAAAATATATGTCTCAGGAGGCAGGCTCAGACGGTGTTAGGCCCAGTATGGATTGCACGTGATTGCACAAAGGTTAGAAAGGGTACCGTATCCCCGGATAACATGTATGGATAGCGTACACATTCAAAATATATGTCTATACATCAGGAGGCAGGCTCAGACGGTGTTAGGCCCAGTATGGATTGCACGTGATTGCACAAAGGTTAGAAAGGGTACCATATCCCCCGATAACATGTATGGATAGCGTACACATTCAAAATATATGTCTCAGGAGGCAGGCTCAGACGGTGATAGGCCCAGTATGGATTGCACGTGATTGCACAAAGGTTAGAAAGGGTACTGTATCCCCAGATAACATGTATGGATAGCGTACACATTCAAAATATATGTCTATACATCAGGAGGCAGGCTCAGACGGTGTTAGGCCCAGTATGGATTGCACGAGATTGCACAAAGGTTAGAAAGGGTACCATATCCCCGGATAATATGTATGGATAGCGTACACATTCAAAATATATGTCTATACATCAGGAGGCAGGCTCAGACGGTGTTAGGCCCAGTATGGATTGCACGTGATTGCACAAAGGTTAGAAAGGGTACCGTATCCCCAGATAACATTTATGGATAGCGTACACATTCAAAATATATGTCTCAGGAGGCAGGCTCAGATGGTGTTAGGCCCAGTATGGATTGCATGTGATTGCACAAAGGTTAGAAAGGGTACCGTATCCCCAGATAACATGTATGGATAGCGCACACATTCAAAATATATATCTATACATCAGGAGGCAGGCTCAGACGGTGTTAGGCCCAGTATGGATTGCAAGAGATTGCACAAAGGTTAGAAAGGGTACCGGATCCCCGGATAACATGTATGGATAGCTTACACATTCAAAATATATGTCTATACATCAGGAGGCAGGCTCAGACGGTGTTAGGCCCAGTATGGATTGCACGTGCTTGCACAAAGGTTAGAAAGGGTACCGTATCCCCAGATAACATGTATGGATAGCGTACACATTCAAAATATATGTCTATACATCAGGAGGCAGGCTCAGACGGTGTTAGGCCCAGTATGGATTGCACATGATTGCACAAAGGTTAGAAAGGGTACCGTATCCCCAGATAACATGTATGGATAGCGTACACATTCAAAATATATGTCTCAGGAGGCAGGCTCAGACGGTGTTAGGCCCAGTATGGATTGCACGTGATTGCACAAAGGTTAGAAAGGGTACCGTATCCCCAGATAACATGTATGGATAGCGTACACATTCAAAATATATGTCTATACATCAGGAGGCAGGCTCAGACGGTGTTAGGCCCAGTATGGATTGCACGAGATTGCACAAAGGTTAGAAAGGGTACCGTATCCCCGGATAACATGTATGGATAGCGTACACATTCAAAATATATGTCTATACATCAGGAGGCAGGCTCAGACGGTGTTAGGCCCAGTATGGATTGCACGTGATTGCACAAAGGTTAGAAAGGGTACCGTATCCCCAGATAACATGTATGGATAGCGTACACATTCAAAATATATGTCTCAGGAGGCAGGCTCAGACGGTGTTAGGCCCAGTATGGATTGCACGTGATTGCACAAAGGTTAGAAAGGGTACCGTATCCCCAGATAACATGTATGGATAGCGTACACATTCAAAATATATGTCTATACATCAGGAGGCAGGCTCAGACGGTGTTAGGCCCAGTATGGATTGCACGAGATTGCACAAAGGTTAGAAAGGGTACCGTATCCCCGGATAACATGTATGGATAGCGTACACATTCAAAATATATGTCTATACATCAGGAGGCAGGCTCAGACAGTGTTAGGCCCAGTATGGATTGCACGTGCTTGCACAAAGGTTAGAAAGGGTACCGTATCCCCGGATAACATGTATGGATAGCGTACACATTCAAAATATATGTCTATACATCAGAAGGCAGGCTCAGACGGTGTTAGGCCCAGTATGGATTGCACGTGATTGCACAAAGGTTAGAAAGGGTACCGTATCCCCAGATAACATGTATGGATAGCGTACACATTCAAAATATATGTCTCAGGAGGCAGGCTCAGACGGTGTTAGGCCCAGTATGGATTGCACGTGATTGCACAAAGGTTAGAAAGGGTACCGTATCCCCAGATAACATGTATGGATAGCGTACACATTCAAAATATATGTCTATACATCAGGAGGCAGGCTCAGACGGTGTTAGGCCCAGTATGGATTGCACGAGATTGCACAAAGGTTAGAAAGGGTACCATATCCCCGGATAACATGTATGGATAGCGTACACATTCAAAATATATGTCTATACATCAGGAGGCAGGCTCAGACGGTGTTAGGCCCAGTATGGATTGCACGTGATTGCACAAAGGTTAGAAAGGGTACCGTATCCCCAGATAACATGTATGGATAGCGTACACATTCAAAATATATGTCTCAGGAGGCAGGCTCAGACGGTGTTAGGCCCAGTATGGATTGCACGTGATTGCACAAAGGTTAGAAAGGGTACCGTTTCCCCGGATAACATGTATGGATAGCGTACACATTCAAAATATATGTCTCAGGAGGCAGGCTCAGACGGTGTTAGGCCCAGTATGGATTGCACGTGATTGCACAAAGGTTAGAAAGGGTACCGTATCCCCGGATAACATGTATGGATAGCGTACACATTCAAAATATATGTCTCAGGAGGCAGGCTCAGACGGTGTTAGGCCCAGTATGGATTGCACGTGATTGCACAAAGGTTAGAAAGGGTACCGTATCCCCGGATAACATGTATGGATAGCGTACACATTCAAAATATATGTCTATACATCAGGAGGCAGGCTCAGACGGTGTTAGGCCCAGTATGGATTGCACGTGATTGCACAAAGGTTAGAAAGGGTACCGTATCCCCGGATAACATGTATGGATAGCGTACACATTAAAAATATATGTCTATACATCAGGAGGCAGGCTCAGACGGTGTCAGGCACAGTATGGATTTGACGGCCCAGATTACACAGCGGAGGAGCAGGGAGAGGTAAAGATTGCAAATGCTGGGGCCCTGCCCAAGCAAGGGGGGCCCACTCGTGGGCGTCGGTACTGGCACTGGGCCCCTCATAGTACAGCGGTGTGTCTGACGGCGGGTGTGCACCACCACTGTCAGAGACACTTGATTGCACTATGAGGGACCCTGTGCCAGTGCCCGCACCCAAGAGTCAGCCTACCCACCTGTCCAGGGCAACGGCACTCGCACGGTGTCGTGCGCTAGGTGGTGACCCCGGCCATGGGGGGGAGGCAGCACAGTTAGGGAGTTTTAGAAAGTGGGATATGTTGATGTTGGACATTCAGCTGATGCAAAAGGCGAAATAGGTGAAGTCCCAGGAAGAGGTGGACCAAAGCAAGCCATTTTTCTGTCACCCTATGTGTCATCAGGGGAAGGTGGGACAAAATCCTTGGAAACCCATGCATGGTTCATTTTAATGAAGGTTAGATCATCCACATTTTGGGTTGACAGACGGGTCCTTTTTTCTGTCAGGATTGATCCAGCTGCACTGAAGACTCTTTCCGATAGCACACTTGCAGCTGGGCAAGCGAGCTCCTGTAAGGCATATTGGGCCAATTCAGGCCATGTGTCCAGTTTAGCGGCCCAATAGTCAAAGGGGAATGACCTGTGTGGGAGAACATCGATATGGGAGGAAAAGTAGTTTGTAACCATAGTTGACAACTGCTGTCTCCTTTCACTTTCCATCGATGCAGTATTACCAGTTGTGTGAGCGGTATTTGAAAAATCAGTCCACCACATTGTCATGAAACCCCTGTCTCCAACGCCACTTCTGCTGTGTGCACCACGAACACCTCTGCCAAGCTGCCCCCGGCCCGTACGGCTCGTGTGAGAACCATCACCGCTGCTGTGTGCTGGGAATGCCTCAAGCAACCGATTTACCAGAGTTGCTTGTTTATTAGCCAATATTAGGTCAAGGTTCTCCTGTGGCATGATGTTTTGTAATTTGCCTTTATAGCGTGGATCCAGGATGCTGGCCAACCAGTAGTCGTCATCGTTCATCATTTTGGCAATGCGGGGGTCCCTTTTTAGGATCTGCAAGGCATAATCTGACATGTGGGCCAATGTTCCCGGTGTCAATGATGCACTGCGAGTGCTGGGTGGAGGAGCACTTTCTGGCAAATCCACATCCCTCCAGTCACGCACAAACCCTGTACCAGACCTTGCCACGCCAACATTTTCACTTGCCCCACGAGATGCATCCTCCTCCCCTAAGTAATCATCCCCATCATCATCCTCCTCCTCCTCTTCTTCCTCCACCTCGTCCAGGAGAGGTCCCTGAGCAGACAATGGCTGAATGTCATCAAGGATTCCCTCCTCCTCTTCCTCCTCATCAACTTTGGCTGCAGACGCCTGCTCCTTAAGGTGCGTCAAAGTTTGCATGAGCAGACGCATAAGTGGGATGCTCATGCTTAGGATGGCGTCGTCTGCGCTTACCAGCCGTGTGCATTCCTCAAAACACTGAAGGACTTTACAGAGGTCTTTCTGCTTCGACCACTGCACACCTGTCAACTCCATGTCTGCTCTCAAAGTGCCTGGCCGTGTATCCTCCCACAAATGCATTATGGCCTGCCTCTGCTCGCACAGCCGCTCCACCATGTGCAGGGTGGAGTTCCACCTTGTTGCAATGTCGATAATGAGGCGGTGGTTGGGAAGGTGGAGCAATCGCTGCAGCTTCTGCATACGAACGGAGTGTACAGGCGACCAGCGGATGTGCGCGCACAGTCTTCGCACCTTCTGGAGCAGGGCTGTTAACTCCGGATAATTTTTGAGGAAGCACTGCACCACCAGGTTCAAGGTGTGAGCCAAGCAAGGTATGTGGCTGAGTTTTGAAAGGGCTATGGCTGCCACAAAATTACGGCCGTTATCACTAACTACCTTGCCTGCCTCAAGATGTACACTGCCCAGCCATGACTCAGTTTGTCGCTTCAAGTACTCGGCCAGCACCTCGGCGGTGTGTCTGTTGCCCAAACACATCATCTGCAACACAGCCTGCTGACGCTTTCCACTAGCTGCTCGATAGGGGGACACATCGTGTGCAACAGTGGCACCTGCAGATGGAGTGCTCGTACGACTGCGCTCTGTGGACGAGCTTTTGCTTCTGGAGGAGGAGGAGGAGGGTCGAACGCCTACAGCCAACTGTTTCCTATACCGTGGGCTAGGCAGCACTGTCCCACCACCGCTGTCCCCTGTGGACCCTGCATCCACCACATTAACCCAGTGTGCAGTGATGGACACGTAACGGCCCTGGCCATGCCGACTGGACCATGCATCAGTTGTGAGGTGCACCTTTCCGCTCACTGACTGCTTGAGTGCATGGACAATGCGGTCTTTCACATGATGGTGGAGGGCTGGGATGGCTTTGCGAGAGAAGAAGTGGCGACTGGGTAGGTCATAGCGTGGTACTGCATAGGCCATGAGTTCGCGGAAAGCTGTGCTTTCCACCAACCGAAAGGGCATCATCTCAAACGAGATTAGTTTGGCAATGTGGGCGTTCAAACCCAGTGTACGCGGATGAGAGACTGAGTACTTTCTTGACCTACTCATAGTGTCTGGGAGGGTGAGCTGGACTTGAGAGCTGCATATGGTGGAAGTAGCGGTGGACAGGGCGGACTGAGAGAGGGTTGATGATGGTGATGGAGTTGGTGTTCTTTCTGATGGCCTAGAATCAGTCATTCATTGATATAACAGTGGGATTCCCTGACTGCTGTGGCCTTGCAACGACACCTCAGCATTTGCTGCTGTGCTAACCGGTGGGCTTACAGTGGAGGAAACAATGTAGCGTTGCTGACTACCTTCGTTGTGATCAGTTGCACATGTGGCACTTGAGGTTTGGTGTTGTGTCCACGCTTGCAAGTGCATGCTGGTTAAATGTCTAAGCATGCAACTGGTATTCAAATTTTTCAGATTTTTCCCTCGGCTAAAGGTCTTTGCGCACTTCTTACAGATAACCTTAGCCTGATCATGAGGATTTTGTTCAAAAAAGTGCAACACTGCACTCTTCCTACTTTGGCAGACATTTTGCGGCCTAGCACGCTGTGATCTTTTGACCCTCTGGACAAGCTGTCCAGCAACTCTTTTGATGTTTGGAACCTGTCTTTGGAGTGCTACGGGCCTGCCAGATAACAGCTGTTGCGATGTCGATGTCTGCTGTGGATGCTCCTCATCTGAGCTATTGGAAGCAGCACCCTCTTCCCCCAATGGATGCCAATCCGGGTCAACAACTGGGTCATCCATCACCTCCTCTTCTATGTCATGTGCACCTTCCTCTGTGTCACCGTGTATGGTGGTATAGTGTGCGGGAAGGGGCACCTGAGTCTCATCAGGGTCAGAATCTGGCTCTGTACACTGCGAGGACAATGTAGTGCTCTGAGTGAATGTACCAGCAGAATCATCCATCAGCGGCTGTGCATCAGTGCACTCCATGTCAGATTCATCTTGGCCTGGGTAATTCACCATTTGACTTGATAATCCAGGCATGGTATGTGAAAACAGCTCCATGGAGTAATCAGTAGTATGGCCTGCGTCATCCTTCAATCTTGGTTGGGGTGAAGGACACAAGGAAAGGTGTGGTTCATGAACATGAGCCTCCAATGACGACTCAGTGCTTTTACTTTTTTCAACTGAAGAAGAGGAGGCGATAGAGCTGGAGGCTGAGTCAGCAATGTAAGACAAAACTTTTTCCTGATGCTCTGGCTTTAAAAGCGGTTTGCCAACTCCTAGAAAACTAAGCGTTCGAGGCCTTATGTAGCCAGACGATGACGCAGGCTCAACACCTCCTGCATTCGGTCCTATTTTGCTCTTGCCACTACCATCAGATCCACCACCAACACCATCATTACCAGCTGCCAACTCCCGCCCAATTCCACGGCCTCTTCCACCAGCCTTCCTCATTTTTGGTAGAAATGTAGACAAAATCCAACAAACTATATAGTAATGTAAAACAAGGTACAAGGTGTCTATAGGACAGGGGAGATTTTGAATTTCTGCAGACACTTGTGGACACTGGACACTTTTGGATTGTGTGAGGCCCACTGATATCTGAGCGCTATGTGACAGGCTCGATGGCACAGCTGTGACCAAAGTGACTAGAGGATAAGGGAGATTTTGAATCTCTGCACACACTTTTGGACACTGGACACTTTTGGATTGTGTGAGGCCCAATGAATATCTGAGCGCTATGTGACAGGCTCGATGGCACAGCTGTGACCAAAGTGACTAGAGGATAAGGGAGATTTTGAATCTCTGCACACACTTTTGGACACTGGACACTTTTGGATTGTGTGAGGCCCAATGAATATCTGAGCGCTATGTGACAGGCTCGATGGCACAGCTGTGACCAAAGTGACTAGAGGATAAGGGAGATTTTGAATCTCTGCACACACTTTTGGACACTGGACACTTTTGGATTGTGTGAGGCCCAATGAATATCTGAGCGCTATGTGACAGGCTCGATGGCACAGCTGTGACCAAAGTGACTAGAGGATAAGGGAGATTTTGAATCTCTGCACACACTTTTGGACACTGGACACTTTTGGATTGTGTGAGGCCCACTGATATCTGAGCGCTATGTCACAGGCTCGATGGCACAGCTGTGACCAAAGTGACTAGAGGATAAGGGAGATTTTGAATCTCTGCACACACTTTTGGACACTGGACACTTTTGGATTGTGTGAGGCCCAATGAATATCTGAGCGCTATGTGACAGGCTCGATGGCACAGCTGTGACCAAAGTGACTAGAGGATAAGGGAGATTTTGAATCTCTGCACACACTTTTGGACACTGGACACTTTTGGATTGTGTGAGGCCCAATGAATATCTGAGCGCTATGTGACAGGCTCGATGGCACAGCTGTGACCAAAGTGACTAGAGGATAAGGGAGATTTTGAATCTCTGCACACACTTTTGGACACTGGACACTTTTGGATTGTGTGAGGCCCACTGATATCTGAGCGCTATGTCACAGGCTCGATGGCACAGCTGTGACCAAAGTGACAAGAGGTTAAGGGAGATTTTGAATCTCTGCACACACTTTTGGACACTGGACACTTTTGGATTGTGTGAGGCCCAATGAATATCTGAGCGCTATGTGACAGGCTCGATGGCACAGCTGTGACCAAAGTGACTAGAGGATAAGGGAGATTTTGAATCTCTGCACACACTTTTGGACACTGGACACTTTTGGATTGTGTGAGGCCCACTGATATCTGAGCGCTATGTCACAGGCTCGATGGCACAGCTGTGACCAAAGTGACTAGAGGATAAGGGAGATTTTGAATCTCTGCACACACTTTTGGACACTGGACACTTTTGGATTGTGTGAGGCCCAATGAATATCTGAGCGCTATGTGACAGGCTCGATGGCACAGCTGTGACCAAAGTGACTAGAGGATAAGGGAGATTTTGAATCTCTGCACACACTTTTGGACACTGGACACTTTTGGATTGTGTGAGGCCCACTGATATCTGAGCGCTATGTCACAGGCTCGATGGCACAGCTGTGACCAAAGTGACTAGAGGATAAGGGAGATTTTGAATCTCTGCACACACTTTTGGACACTGGACACTTTTGGATTGTGTGAGGCCCAATGAATATCTGAGCGCTATGTGACAGGCTCGATGGCACAGCTGTGACCAAAGTGACTAGAGGATAAGGGAGATTTTGAATCTCTGCACACACTTTTGGACACTGGACACTTTTGGATTGTGTGAGGCCCACTGATATCAGAGCGCTATGTCACAGGCTCGATGGCACAGCTGTGACCAAAGTGACTAGAGGATAAGGGAGATTTTGAATCTCTGCACACACTTTTGGACACTGGACACTTTTGGATTGTGTGAGGCCCAATGAATATCTGAGTGCTATGTGACAGGCTCGATGGCACAGCTGTGACCAAAGTGACTAGAGGATAAGGGAGATTTTGAATCTCTGCACACACTTTTGGACACTGGACACTTTTGGATTGTGTGAGGCCCACTGATATCTGAGCGCTATGTGACAGGCTCGATGGCACAGCTGTGACCAAAGTGACTAGAGGATAAGGGAGATTTTGAATCTCTGCACACACTTTTGGACACTGGACACTTTTGGATTGTGTGAGGCCCAATGAATATCTGAGCGCTATGTGACAGGCTCGATGGCACAGCTGTGACCAAAGTGACTAGAGGATAAGGGAGATTTTGAATCTCTGCACACACTTTTGGACACTGAACACTTTTGGATTGTGTGAGGCCCACTGATATCTGAGCGCTATGTCACAGGCTCGATGGCACAGCTGTGACCAAAGTGACTAGAGGATAAGGGAGATTTTGAATCTCTGCACACACTTTTGGACACTGGACACTTTTGGATTGTGTGAGGCCCAATGAATATCTGAGCGCTATGTGACAGGCTCGACGGCACAGCTGTGACCAAAGTGACTAGAGGATAAGGGAGATTTTGAATCTCTGCACACACTTTTGGACACTGGACACTTTTGGATTGTGTGAGGCCCACTGATATCTGAGCGCTATGTCACAGGCTCGATGGCACAGCTGTGACCAAAGTGACTAGAGGATAAGGGAGATTTTGAATCTCTGCACACACTTTTGGACACTGGACACTTTTGGATTGTGTGAGGCCCAATGAATATCTGAGCGCTATGTGACAGGCTCGATGGCACAGCTGTGACCAAAGTGACTAGAGGATAAGGGAGATTTTGAATCTCTGCACACACTTTTGGACACTGGACACTTTTGGATTGTGTGAGGCCCAATGAATATCTGAGCGCTATGTGACAGGCTCGATGGCACAGCTGTGACCAAAGTGACTAGAGGATAAGGGAGATTTTGAATCTCTGCACACACTTTTGGACACTGGACACTTTTGGATTGTGTGAGGCCCACTGATATCTGAGCGCTATGTCACAGGCTCGATGGCACAGCTGTGACCAAAGTGACTAGAGGATAAGGGAGATTTTGAATCTCTGCACACACTTTTGGACACTGGACACTTTTGGATTGTGTGAGGCCCAATGAATATCTGAGCGCTATGTGACAGGCTCGATGGCACAGCTGTGACCAAAGTGACTAGAGGATAAGGGAGATTTTGAATCTCTGCACACACTTTTGGACACTGGACACTTTTGGATTGTGTGAGGCCCACTGATATCAGAGCGCTATGTCACAGGCTCGATGGCACAGCTGTGACCAAAGTGACTAGAGGATAAGGGAGATTTTGAATCTCTGCACACACTTTTGGACACTGGACACTTTTGGATTGTGTGAGGCCCAATGAATATCTGAGCGCTATGTGACAGGCTCGATGGCACAGCTGTGACCAAAGTGACTAGAGGATAAGGGAGATTTTGAATCTCTGCACACACTTTTGGACACTGGACACTTTTGGATTGTGTGAGGCCCACTGATATCTGAGCGCTATGTGACAGGCTCGATGGCACAGCTGTGACCAAAGTGACTAGAGGATAAGGGAGATTTTGAATCTCTGCACACACTTTTGGACACTGGACACTTTTGGATTGTGTGAGGCCCAATGAATATCTGAGCGCTATGTGACAGGCTCGATGGCACAGCTGTGACCAAAGTGACTAGAGGATAAGGGAGATTTTGAATCTCTGCACACACTTTTGGACACTGGACACTTTTGGATTGTGTGAGGCCCAATGAATATCTGAGCGCTATGTGACAGGCTCGATGGCACAGCTGTGACCAAAGTGACTAGAGGATAAGGGAGATTTTGAATCTCTGCACACACTTTTGGACACTGGACACTTTTGGATTGTGTGAGGCCCACTGATATCAGAGCGCTATGTCACAGGCTCGATGGCACAGCTGTGACCAAAGTGACTAGAGGATAAGGGAGATTTTGAATCTCTGCACACACTTTTGGACACTGGACACTTTTGGATTGTGTGAGGCCCAATGAATATCTGAGCGCTATGTGACAGGCTCGATGGCACAGCTGTGACCAAAGTGACTAGAGGATAAGGGAGATTTTGAATCTCTGCACACACTTTTGGACACTGGACACTTTTGGATTGTGTGAGGCCCAATGAATATCTGAGCGCTATGTGACAGGCTCGATGGCACAGCTGTGACCAAAGTGACTAGAGGATAAGGGAGATTTTGAATCTCTGCACACACTTTTGGACACTGGACACTTTTGGATTGTGTGAGGCCCAATGAATATCTGAGCGCTATGTGACAGGCTCGATGGCACAGCTGTGACCAAAGTGACTAGAGGATAAGGGAGATTTTGAATCTCTGCACACACTTTTGGACACTGGACACTTTTGGATTGTGTGAGGCCCACTGATATCTGAGCGCTATGTCACAGGCTCGATGGCACAGCTGTGACAAAAGTGACTAGAGGATAAGGGAGATTGGATTGCTTTTAAAAAAGCAGTTTGCGGAGCAGTGGGTAAACAGCAATGCCAGCCTGTCAGGAAGCCTTAAAAGGCAGCCCAATAACCAACACCACTGATACACCACAATATAGCCTCCCCTTGCACTGCACACACAGTGACTGGTGTGTTGTTCAGGCCAAATTGCTAGCAGCAGAAGCAGTTTTTTTTTCTTCTCAGCAGGACAAAAAAAAAAAATTGGGATTGCTTTTAAAAAAGCAGTTTGCGGAGCAGTGGGTAAACAGCAATGCAGGAATGTCAGGAAGCCTTAGAAGGCAGCCCAACAACCAACACCACTGATACACCACTATATAGCCTCCCCTTGCACTGCACACACAGTGACTGGTGTGTTGTGCAGGCCAAATCGCTAGCAGCAGAAGCAGTTTTTTTGTCTTCTTCCCTGCCTAACGCTCTCCCTACAGAATCAGCAGCAACCTCTCCCTATACTGAGATCGGCAGAAGTAAGATGGCGGTCGGCGTGCACGCCCTTTTATACCCCCTGTGACGCCCACCAAAGCAAGCCAATCACTTGCATGCCCTTCTGAAAGATGGTGGTGACCCCTGCCTATGTCATCACGTTGCCCACAGTGTCCGTGGATCCTGATTGGCTGAAAAAGAGCGCAAAACAAACTTTTGAAACGCGACTTTGGCGCGTAAGTCGCCGACCTCGTGGCCGACCTCATCCTAGGGTCGGGTTTCGTTTCATGAAACCCGACTTTGACAAAAGTCGGCGACTTTTGAAATTTTTCGACCCGTTTCGCTCAACTCTACTCGTGAATGCTTCAACGGATTCCACTGATTCTGGGATTGTTTTTTGTGACATATTGTACAGGATAGTGGTAAAATGTCTTTGATATGACTTGCATTTACCATATTTTTCGAACTATAAAACGCACCGGACCATAAGACGCACCTAGGTTTTAGAGGAGGAAATTAGGAAAAAAATTGAAGCAAAAAATGTGGTCGTTTTTGTACTTAATATCCCCTATCCTGATACGCATGGCCCCCTCAGCCATATCCTGGCATGCATGGCCCCCCCTCATCCCTACCATGGAATGTATGGACCACTCTCATCCTTACCATGGTATGCATGGCCCCCCTCATCCCTACCCTGGTATGCATGGACCCCCTCATCCCTACCCTGCTATGCATGGACCCCCTCATCCCTACCCTGGTATGTATGTCCCCCCTCATCCCTACCCTGGTATGTATGGCCCTCCTCATCCCTACCCTGGTAAGCATAGCCCCCCCATGCCTACCATGGTATGCATGGCTCCCTCATCCCTAGACTGGTATGCATGCCCCCTAATCCCTATCATGGCAGGCATGATCTCCCTCATCCATATCATGGTATGCAGGGCCCGCATATCGTCCTAATATGCATTGCCCCATTCCAATCCTGGTGTCA